>NC_072441.2:43982000-44295000 GCF_028878055.3 Symphalangus syndactylus | reverse complement strand
GGTAATTGTTGATGGACAGGCTTACTCGAGAAGAAGAGGGAGAAAGGGTTTTGCTGTGGCCTCCTGCCATGCTGAGTGGTTTGAGGCCTTAGGCAGCTCCATGAGCTTAACTTTATCTTTCCCTTCAGAATCAGTGACAAGTCCAAAAGGATAAAGGTAGACTTTGGACACCAAAGGAGCACTGAGACTCAAATAGAAAGGCAAATTTTAATCTCAATTGGATAAAAAGGGGGCAGAGGAAATGACTCAGATCATTGAAAGAAAAGGCCAAGTCTGAGGTAGGCCTAGCAGCTGGGTTTCTGCACCTGTCCAGCCCTCCTTTCTGTGACTGGCCAACCCCCAGGCTCAGCTATTATTTTGGTTACTCAGGGCATATTCAGAGAGTGGAGCTTTGAAGGCAGAGGGAGGCAGTCATTGGGAAGAGAAGGGAATGATAGCATAGACCAACAGTGGTCAGAGTAGTTGCTAGAAGATCTTCCCTGGCTATGAAAAACAAACAAACAAACAAACAAAACCAACTCAAAACAATAACAAAAGAACAAACAAACAAACAAAGTAGGAAGAAGTTTAGTATCCACATCAATTATAGAGAAATAGCTTTGTAGAAGAGGCCATGCAAATCATTAATTGAATGGAAGCGGGTATCCGTGGAGCATATTTGAATGTATTCCTCAATGTTTATTAACATGCAAAGCCCATGATGGGTTAAGAAATCTGACTGTAGGAAAAAAAACCCAGAAAATTATTTCCTAGAAATGGTCAGCATAGTAGGCAGCAGTGTCATCCAATTGCTCTAATAAGAGGACTTTATTTTATTTTTATTTATTTATTTTTTTGGAGATGGAGTTTCACTCTTGTTGCCCAGGCTGGAGTGCAATGGCAAGATCTTGGCTCACTACAACCTCCGCCTTCTGGGTTCAAGCAATTCTACTGCCTCGGCCTCCCGAGTAGCTGAGATTACAGGCATGCGCCACCACACCTGGCTAATTTTGTCTTTTTAGTAGGGACGGGGTTTCTCCATGTTGGTCAGACTGGTCTCGAACTCCAGACCTCAGGTGATCTGCACTCCTCAGCCTCCCAAGGTGCTGGGATTACAGGTGTGAGCCACCATGCCCGGCAGAGGACTTTATTTTAGAGGCATCAGAAAACATGTCCTTACTGACTCATCTTTGGAGGTTAAATTCACCGAAACCTCTTGTGAAGGAGCGCAAGGATAGGATATCATCCTGTGTGCTATAACTTATTTCTATACTTAAAAAAAACCTTTTTACTTTAGAATAGTTTTAGTTGTGAATATAGTACAGAGAGTTCCTGTATACATCATACCCAATTTCCCCTATTAACATCTTAACATTTGTACAGTACATTTATCATAATTAACCAATATTGACACATTATTGTTAACTAAAGTCCATAATTTATTCATATTTCTTTCTTTTTACCTAATGCCCTTTTTCTGTCCCAGGATCCCATCCAGTATAACACATTGCATTTATTTATTTGTTTCCTTGGATGTGAGAAGTTTCTTGTTTTTGACGACCTTGACAGTTTGGAGGAGTACTGTTTTTTTGTTTTTGTTTCTTTGTTTTTTGAGACGGAGTCTTGCTGTCTCCCAGGCTGGAGTGCAGTGGCGCGATCTCGGCTCACTGCAAGCTCCGCCCCCCCAGGTTCGCGCAATTCTCCTGCCTCAGCCTCCCGAGTAGCTGGGACTACAGGTGCCTGCCACCACGCCCGGCTAATTTTTTTTTTTTTTTAATTTTTAGTAGAGACGGGATTTCACGGTGTTAGCCAGGATGGTCTCGATCTCCTGATCTTGTGATCCGCCTGCCTCGGCCTCCCAAAGTGTGGGATTACAGGCATGAGCCACTGCGCGCAGCCTGTTTTGTTTTGTTTTTAAAGAATATCTGTCAATTTGTTTGATGTTTTTCTCATGATTAGACTGGGGTGATGGGTTTTAGGGAGGAAGACCACAGAGGTAAAGTTTCTTTCTCATCACGTTGCGTCAAGGGTACATACTGTCAACATGATAACACTATTGATGTTAGCCCTGACCACCTTGCTGATGTAGTGTTTATGATTCTCTATATGAAGTTACTTTTCCCCTTTTCTGTACTGTACTTTTTGGGAGGCAATCACTATGTCGACCCTACACTTAAGAGTTATGCTCCATCTCCCTGAGATGCAAAAGTAACTGCAGTTTTTGCACGGTTGGAATTTGCCGTTTGATATTGGAATACATTCTTAAACAAATGTGGTTATGTTACACATCATTTTAGTGAGCATTTCTCACTTTATGTTATTTTGCTAATGGCTTACTACTTGCTGTTTATTTTATATTTATTTTAGGCTAGGAAATAATGTTAGACAAAAAGCAAATTCGAGCAATTTTTTTATTCGAGTTCAAAATGGGTTGTAAAGCAGCAGAGTCAACTCACAACATCAACAACACATTAGGCCCGGGAACTGCTAACAAACGTACAGTGCAGTGGTGGTTCAAGAAGTTTTGCAAAGGAGACGAGAGCCTTGAAGATGAGGAGCATTGTGGCCAGCCATCGGAAGTTGACAATGACCAGTTGAGAGCAATCATTGAAGCTGATCCTCTTATAACTACACGAGAAGTTGCTGAAGAACTCAGCGTCAACCATTCTACAGTCATTGGGCATTTGAAGCAAATTGGAAAGGTGAAAAAGCTCGATAAGTGGCTGCCTCATGAGCTGACCAAAAATAAAACAAATCATTGTTTTGTGTCATCTTCTCTTACTCTGCGCAACAACAATGAACCATTTCTCATCGTATTGTGATGTGCAATGAAAAGTGGATTTTATATGACAACCGGCGATGTCCAGCTCAGTGGTTGTACCGAGAAGAAACTCCAAAGCACTTTCCAAAGCCTAACTTGCACCATAAAGAAGGTCATAGTCGCTGTTTGGTGGTCTGCTGCTGGTCTGATCCACTACAGCTTTCAGAATTGAAAGCACCAAAAACTTCAGATGCACCAAAAACTGCAATCCCTGCAGCCGGCATTGGTCAACAGAAAGGGCCCAATTCTTCTCCACAACACCTGACTGCACATCGCACCAATGCTTCCAAAGTTGAATGAGGCCGGGTGCAGTGGCTCAAGCCAGTCCCAGCACTTTGGGAAGCCGAGGCGGGTGGATCATGAGGTCAAGAGATCGAGACCATCCTGGCCAACATGGTGAAACCCCGTCTCTACTAAAAATACAAAAAAAAAAGAAAGAAAAAAATTAGCGGGCATGGTGGTGCACGGCTATAGTCCCAGCTACTCAGGAGGCTGAGGCAGGAGAATCGCTTGAACTTGGAAGGCAGAGGTTGCAGTGAGCCGAGATCGCGCCATTGCACTCCAGCCTGGCGACAGAGTGAGACTCCATCTCAAAAAAAACAAAAAACAAACAAACAAACAAACAAACAAACAAATTGAATGAATTGGGCTACAAAGTTTTTCCTTATCCACCATATTCACTGGACGTCTTGCCAGCTGACTACCACTTCTTCAAGCATCTCGACAACTTTTTGCAGAAAAAAATGCTTCCACAACCAGCAAGATGCAGAAAATGCTTTCCAAGAGTTTGTTGAATCACGAAGCACAGATTTTATGCTGCAGGAGTAAACAAACTTATTTTTTGTTGGCAAACATATGTTGATTGTAATGGTTCCTATTTTGATTAATAAAGATGTGTTGGAGCCTAGTTATAATAATTTAAAATTCATGGTCCAAAACCGCAATTACTTTTGCACCAACCTAATATCTATATAAGTTATTTAGAATTATTCAGCATGGGAGATTTGTCTATTTTCTCCAATTTATTTATTTATTCATTAATTTATATCATTATAGACTCATTAATATTTATCTTATACTCTGGATTACAATCTGATACTATTTTATTTACTGTTTTGCTTAAGTTGTTCCAGCTTTTGCCATTGGGAGCTCTTTCAGTTGCTTTCTGTGTCCTTTTGACAAAATCCCATCATTTGTTTTTAGCACTTCCTTACTTTCTGACACTACAAGCTCATCTTGTATATTCCCTGCCCCAGGCTTCCAATTAGTCTAGAATAATTTCTCTAAAAATCTCTGTTTCTTTTTATTGCAGAATGGTATTAGAACCTAAGATCTGGGTGCAAAGGATGCTAAGGAGACAAGATGCTAGATCTTTTCAAAATGTTACAAACTGCTAAGGAGAAGAATTGTAGTAGGAAATCCTAAATCTAGTAATATCCATTCATTCATCCATCAATCCATCCACACTTTCACTGCAATTTTTTTTGAAAGTTTGGAGTGTACCAGGTGAAGTGCTAGACATCGGGAATAAAAAAATAAAGAGTAATCTTTGTTGATATGAAATTCACAGTTGGCTAGTAGCAAGAGCTTAGACATCTACACAAATGCCATGATAAAATGTTGTTTGTTTAATTTTACTTATCATATGTGTAATGTGTATTTGGTATTGTGCCAGGTACTTGAGGTACAAAGAGAAACATGGCCCAGTTACTGCTTTTAAGGAATTTACACGTTAGTGAGGTGAGGATGGGGTGATCAAACAATATAGGCAAGCAGGCACTCAAAGTACCATGGAATCTGGGGTGACTTGTTCCTAAGTTACAGTTTCAGACTTGCATACTGCACTGTCTCCCAAGTTAACCTTCCAGAGGACAATATCCAAGAACAATACCCAAGGCCCCAAAGGCTCACATTGTCAGTAAATCCAGCCTCAGTCTTTCTTAGCGTCTGGCTCCCCTAGCATGTTCAGGACTTCTTCAGGGTTTTACTCATGTACGAAGTGTTTGCCCTTATCTCACCATTACAGCTGGGCTTGTGTAGAATTTTCCGTAGTTGCTCCCAGCAACTGCTCCAGACAATGCCATGTCCAACTTGAGTTTGATCTGTTTCTCACTGCTGCCACCCCCTGGAGCTGGAGCTCATCACCACCATCTTCCGTGTGTGAAGCACTGTGTTCCTGGCCTGGTTGTATTTACTCAAAGATGGAACTATCTGGTCACTTAGAGATTTTCTGACCGAATCTACAGCTCACATAAAAATCAGATGTGCATATTTGTATTATCATTGGAGAAATCAATATGTATGAAAACTCCCATGAACTTAGCCTGAATTTTTCTAGGATTGATGAATAGTGAAAGCCACCATTTCATTTGGGTATCCACATGGATGATCTGGCCACAGCTGTTGACAGGAGTGAGCGTTTGCAGCATCCTCAGTCTCCATTTCTAGGAATGTGATCATGGACAATCTCTCAGACTCTCAGTTTACTCATTTGGGAAGGGGCATCATATATTTGCTGATTATTCCCTCATGGGGCTGTGTGAGGATCCAATGAGTTAATGGATGGGAAATAATTTCTTTCCAATGAAAAGGGTAATAATAACAATAGTCCTATAAATATTTTATCAGCAAACTATTTATTGAGTTTATAAGCACAAAACTTTGGAGTCAGACAGACCTATGTTTAAATCCTAATTCTGTGACCTTGAGCAAACTACTTACCTTTCTGAGCCTCAATTTTGTCATCTATAAAATGGGCCATACTACAGATTTTATAAAGGGAGCCAGTGCATGTGATTGAATACGTGGAGAAGGTTATTTATCATCATTATGACACAATATTAATGGCAGAATTCATCACAATACGATGAGAAACGGTTCATTGTTGTTGCGCAGAGTAAGAGAAGATGACACAAAACGATGATTTGTTTTATTTTTGGTCAGCTCATGAGGCAGCCACTTATCGAGCTTTTTCACCTTTCCAATTTGCTTCAAATGCCCAGTGACTGTAGAATGGTTGATGCTGAGTTCTTCAGCAACTTCTCGTGTAGTTATAAGAGGATCAGCTTCAATGATTGCTTCCACAACCAGCAAGCTAAAAGAAGATGTGTCATCTGTGAGGATTAAGTGACATGGTTGATTCATTTCACAAATCTTTACGACTACATCCTAGGTGCTAGAGAATATCAGTAGGGAACAAAGCAGACACAAATTTCTACCTTCATGGGGCTTACATTCTAGTGGTGGAAGATAGAAAATAAAAAAATAAATTGACAAATAAAATACTTAGCATGTTAGCTGGTAGTAAGTATTATAGATGAGGATTGAGTGGAGGGGAAGAATTTATAATTTTATGTCAGGTGGTCAGGGAAAGCCTTATTGGGAAGATGGCCTTTGTGCAGTGACCTGGAGGAGGTGAGAGAGAGAAGAAAGTCAAAAGGCTGTGTGAGGGTAAAAGCTTTTGAGGCAGAAGGAAGAGGAAGTTTGAAGGCCTGAGGTGAGAGTTGATCACAGTCATGGCTGGGTCATGAGCTTCTTAAGTCAGGCAAGGCTCTGAAGGGAAAGTCTTTGTTCAAGACCTGGCTCTGAATTCCTCTTAGAATGCGGAATGCTCTTCCCAGCAGCCAGCTCTGGGTTGGGTGGGCTGGTACTCGTATCAAGTCGGCACCACAAACTGGCCACAAAAACTGCCACATAGCTTTTACTTTCTAAGCCTGTTTTTGATGGCACGGTCCCTCTGGGCTGGGTTGGTTTTAAACTAAAATATGACAATGGGACACCCCATGCTTACCGTGTTCTAGGACAGCATTCCTGATTTCTTTCTATCAGAGGGTCCTAAACAGAGAAAGTGTGTGTAGACCCCTAGGGGCCTGCAGTGACATTGCACACTTGAAGTTTCCTGAATGCTTTGAGTTTATCCTAACAACTAATATAAACACGCCTGTTCTACTCTTGTAAAATATTAAATCTTCAACAAAGTGAACACTCCAGAATGTGCTATACTTACCTAAAGCATTTATGCCCTTTATTGAGCTTTACTGGGATATACTGCTTGAGTTTTGAATCTCAGCTCTACCATTTACTGGCTCTGTGCCCTGGGAAAACTACATAACCTCTCTATGCCTCAGTTTCTTTATTTTACAATGAGGGTAATTATAGAATCTAGCTCATAGGGCTGTTGGGAGGATTAAATGGTTTAAAGTCTGCAAAATGCTTAGAACAGTACATGGTACATAGATAAGCGTTATCTATTATCTATTATTATTATTGTCTGAATTTTAAAAATATACTTGGTCATCAGGGTGTGCTTAATACATGCAGGGGCACTTATCTCCTGACTTCTTACTCTAGTTACTCTCTTATGAGTGCTCTCATAGTACTTTATGCAAACTCTAGCCCATTTCACCTCATTGTAATTATTGGCTAACAAAACCTTGTCTCTCCTTTTAAACCCATGTTTCTTAACTGCCTGTGAGATTTTGCCTCTTCTCCCAGGGGTCATTTGGCAATGCATGGGGATGTTTTTGATTGTCACAACATTTTAAAAGCACAACTGGGGTGGGATGCTGCTGGCATCTAGTGGGTACAGGCCAGGGATGCTGCTACACATCTTACAATGCACAAGGCAGCCCACAACAAATAATTATTCAGTTCAATGTCAATAATGTTGTAGTTGAGGAACCCTGCTGCACACTGTGAAATCTGAAAGGTGATATCTCCTTCATCTTCACATATTCAGCATCTAGTATAATGCCTCGTTCATGGGAGGCGATCAAACTGTTTGTTAAATCACTTCTTGCATGAATATTATTGATGCAGAGGTTTGATACTTCCATGGGAGTTCTGACTCCATAAGTACTAATAGAAGGCTCTTGACTATGGACTCTGATATTCACATGTTTAGTAAATGTCTATTTACGAGACTCAGAAGACAGTACTGATAGCTTTGTAGGAGAGGATATATCTAACGCTGTATGTTTATGCATGCTTAATTTCAATTTTTTTTCTAGTATCTGAGCATCAGCAAAGGCCTAATCCACACAGCTCTTCAGAAGCAGAATTGCTTCGTGTGATTTTTAACTTATTGTAGGTCTCTGCCTAAGGAGAGTCCTAAGAAGCCTTCTAATCCTTTTTATTGTTCCCTTCTCTATCTCAACTTCCCTGTCTGCAATCATCTGAAAATGTCTGGGAGGGACAAGATTCACTTCCCTTTCCAATCTTTCCTCGAATTGCTGGGTGGATGAGCATGGAAGTACAGCCTCTCCTTTTTCCTCTGTTTCACCGGTTGCTACTAGTCTGGGGACAGGGAGGAAATGACTAAAAATTGAACGGAGGCTTCCAACAGGGCTGTGAGGAGATCTAGCCCATTTTTAGCACCTTTTAATGTGAAAATGTCTCTCAGCAGGACTTCCCCCCTCATTGTTTGTTTAGCTATGTGATCAGGAAGTGGACACAATTTTCTTGAATTATTCCTGCCAGACACTAAATTATATCTCAAAGAGCAAACCTTTTGATTTTTTTTCTTCACCATTCATTTTCATTTTTGTTATAATATCAAGGCTGATTCAGTCAAAGCCATTTTCTCACTAAATTTCCGTGGAAGTGGAAAAACACAAGGACTAAGCAGCTTACTACTAAAAAGACGCAATCCAGGTTTGAATCCAGTTAAGTTCCCTTAACATTCTTAAATGTCCACATGGACCCAGAAAAGAAACTACCCCAGGATAAGGGGACCCTACAAGGTGCTATTTCAGACTTGCCAAGGAGAGTGTGAGATTCTAAGACTGGTTCACCATCTACCTGAAGTTGTCACTGAATGGAAAAAAGAGAATGGGTTGGGATCGGAAGAGAAAGAAATTATGCCCTGCTATACAAAACTATTAAAGTTGGCATTGGTTATAAACTGAAGAACCATTAAGAGGAGGACAACTCATAAAATATGTTTTAACTGTGAGAAAGTAATATAATTGCTAACCTTTTATTTCTCAGTTACTTTTATTATTTACAAGAACTGCCTATTTGTGTCCAGTTTGAACCTGTTTGTATACAAAAGTTTTTACTTCATTTGACAAATGGGCTCTGGATGGCTTCTATCCACATCAAGTATGTGTTCCAGGCACTGGTTAGATATTGGGAAGCAGAAATGAAAGACACATTATCCTTTATTTTATTTTATTTTATTTTATTTTATTTTATTTTATTGTTATACTTTAGGTTTTAGGGTACATGTGCACAATGTGCAGGTTTGTTATGTATGTATCCATGTGCCGTGTTGGTTTGCTGCACCCATTAACTCGGAAAGACACATTATCCTTAAGAGGCATCCTCTTACCTACAGAATATTCAAAGTATCTAATCTTGTTGAGATTAAGATTCTTTATCTGTAACCATGTCTCTGATCCTAATAATTCTAGTTGTCTTTGTTGTGAGAGCCAAATGAAATAATTTATATATGAAAGCCTGTTGACTGGGAACTGTAAAGCATTATCCATGTTGGTTATTATTTTGTTTTCAGGGGCCAAGTATGGAAGTGGCTTACATTACTGCTAACCACATCTTCCCGGCTGGCACATAGGCACATAAACTATAAGGGCATTTAGGAAAGCAAAGGAGCACATGGGTATTTGGTCAGCACTAATAAACTCTGTTTTAGAGGGGTGGAGGAATGGCAAGTCTTAACTACCTAAATTCTTTATAGAAAGATGATACAGGATTTCCTAGAATGAAGTAGTGACTATCCTTTATGTAATAATGAGCATTTACACATGTGATCCATGTGCACGTAGAGACCAATACTGAATTCAGAACTCATTTTGTCACTTGACTAGCTGTGTCATATCAGGCAGTTTACTAACCTTTCTGAGCCTCAGTTTGCTCATCTGTGAAATGGGCTAGGCAATGCATGTCTTAGAGCTTTTTGTAAGGTTTAGGGATAAATGTGTGAGATGCCTCTGTTTAGTATCTGCCAACCAAGTAGATACTCAAAAATGGTAAATATTAATATTTCTACCAACTTCCTAGGGTTATAAGTGAGTAAACAGAGATACATAAGATGTCTTTGCTAAAGACACCAAGTTAGTAAATGGCACAGTGGGAACTAGAACCCAATTCTATTACTCCTAGTCTGATGTTCTTTACCTTATACTACTTTTCCCATGCCAATTTGTCAACAGGACTTGAGTCGTCATTTGAAGTGTTTCTCTGAATTGTTATTTTACCTCCATTCCTTATGAAGACCACTGCTTGTATTTATGCAATATTTTACCTGGTGCCTTTCCTTCAGGTTTTCTTTGTCTGTTCTCATTCTCAATCTTCCAAATTGATCATTTTTCTATCCTAGAATCTCCACCATCTTCTGCATGAACTCGAAATCCTTCTGCCTATTTTCCAAGGTCTTTAATCTGTCGTTTGTCAGAAGACCTAAGAAGCCTGAGGAAGTGTAAGAAAATTTGTATGTCTGGGGCAGTATAAAGAAAAATAACTTATGTGTTACAATTTCAGAGCTCCACGTTTGTTCCCTCCCTTCTTCCCAAATATTTGCGTGTTCTTCTACAATGACTGGCAAACTTTTCCTAGAAAGGGCCAGATAATAAATATTTCAGGTTTTGTGGTCCATAGGCTCTCTATCTCTATTCCAACTACTCAACTCTACCATGGTAGTGTGAAAGCAGCCAAAGACTATCTGTAAACATATGAATGTGGCTTTGTTCCAATTAAATTTTTTTTTTTTTTTTTTTTTTTTTTGGTAGAGACGGAGTCTGGCTACGTTGCCAAGGCGGGTCTTGAACTGCTAGGCTAAAGCAATCTTCTTGTCTTGGCCTCTCAAAATGCTGGGATTATAAGTGTGAACCACCAGGCCTGCCAATAAAATTTTATTTATAAAAAATAGGCGGCAGGCCATGGTTTCCAACTCCCGTTCCACTCTACGGCTTTACTTTGCCAGTTCTTCTTTCTCTTTGCCATTTCCTAGCACAGACTGTCTCTTCCACGTGGGCTGGTCTTCTTGTTATCATATACACATGACATATAATTTTTTTTCTCTGTCTTTGCATCTTTCTTAGAAAGAACTTAGAAAGCTCTTCTTTCACCTATTCTGACACTTTCATTATTACCCCTGCTGTCTGACTGTTTTCTAGTCCGAACCACACCAAGTACATGATTTAACTATGTGAAATAAATACAAGGTATTACTTTATAATTGTTTCATATATTGTCTTATCCTCTCTCAGTTAAGCACTTTTCCTGTATTCCTAACTTGTGCTGATACAATATAATTAGATACTACAAAAGAAATACAACTTAATTTATTTTTTAACCTATATTCTGCTCCACTAACTTGAGCTAGGAACTTCGCAGACTACTTTGCTTATTTCAGAAAGATACTGTGGAAAATAGTGATTAAAAATTATAAGCAAAGGGTACCCAGTGAAATCTAACTCAACAAGTTTGTCTAGGATGTCATTTCTTATATTTTTATTATAGAAATAGAAATTCTCTCACAGTTTTCTATGCATTCATCTAAAGAATTATCTGCTTTGGAGCTAATCCCTCCCAATATCCCAATCCCACTATCTTTGGCAAATAATTTTGCCAATGCTCCAAGCCTAGGGTAAAAAAAAAAAAAAAAAAAAAAAAAAAAATACTTTTTAGCTAGGGGCTGAAGGATGAAGACACTTCTATAATATGAATGCTTTGGAATGTAATGCAACTTTGGCCACTGCCAGTTGGTTCAGCTTTCCCAGTTTTCTCACCCATTTCTTTCAAAAAGTCATTAACACATATTAACAAATATTAGATATTTAGGGACTTAGGGATAAGGATGAAATTCAAAAAGGAAGCTATGCTCAGATGCTGAGCAGTTTCTGACACTTTTAGCATTCTTTCTTGCTTGGACTTCTACTAGTAAATTTTTTTGTTTAGCCACCTCATTTTGGATGTTTGTATACAATCCAGTAAAGTGGCATAGTGACCACAAAATTATGTGAATTGCTTTCAGACAGTATATGAAACTTTATTCACAAAGATTTCCATCTTGGGAATGTTCTACCACCTCTGTTTAATTTCCCCAAATCTTTCTTTTCCTTCAGACTAGGTCAAGTTTTCTTCACTATAGAATTTTCAGGACTATTTTATCTCCCAGCATCTTCATCCTTTTCTAAATTTGTAGGCAAATGAATGCTCATACCATGCATTTTTCTATCCTAGACATTTGGCACTTACCCTTTATTTTCTTGTTACATCACATGGGTTACCGAGTTGTTTTGTTATTAAACTTTGCCTGTTACATCTCTTGTCTCTGCAATGAGACTGTAAGCTCTCCAAGGGCAAATACCTAATTTTATATTTCTTTTGATTTTCTTCATTATGCATACACTTATTTATTTATGTACTTTTTTAGAGACAAGGTCTCACTTTGTCGCCCAGGCTGGAGTACAGTGGTGTGATCATAGCTCACTGCAGTCTGGAACTCCTGGGTCAAGTGAATCTCCTGCTTCAGCCTCCAGAGTAGCTAGGACTATAAGCACATACCACCATGCCTGGATAATTTTAAATTTTTTGTAGAGATGAGATCTGCCCAGGCTGGTCTCGAACTCCTAGCCTCAATTGATTCTTCTGCCTCAGCTTCTGAAAGCACTGGGATTACAGGCATGCACCACCATGCCCAGCCTTGTATACTTTTTTGATTAATTGAATGAATGAGTGGCTGAAGAATCTAGGAGCATAAAATATATAAATGCCTATATGTTATGGATGAAGAGGTTTGTGCATAGTATATCAACAAGGCTCAGATAAAGATGTCAAAGTAGGAAAGCACAAAAAGATTTTTTTAGGTCTTCAGTATTATCTTCTTTAATTGGCCAATTTAAGTTGGACAATTGAGGTCATTAATGTTGTATATTAGTGTTAAATGACCATCCTTTAAAAGCCCTAAGAAAATGTTCCCACATCTGCTCATATGACATTTATTCATGTAACTTGCAAGGGTATGCAGTCAAATGAGGACCATTAATTCCCACATCTGGAGAAATGCATGTTTTTTTGTCAGATGGGGAGATGGTGTTAAGGATCTTCTTGAATTATTTTTCTTCTTTCAAAAATGAGGGGAAATTTCCATATTCCAGAGGCAAATTTTATAATAATCTTATTTTTACATTTCGGTTTTTTATAGAACAAATTCTGAAACCAATGTCCTATAATTTTGCCAATAAGTTCTTGCAAAGAAAGGAGACTAAAACATTTGCAAATCACTCAAGTCCCTATTTGGATATAGTAAACTCTGGCGATTTCAAGAAAATTTTTTTTTTTTTAAATAGCGTTTTTTTGTTTTTTTTTAAGTAGCCTTTTTTTTTCTTTTAAAGAGAGGGGTAATTAAAATATATAACTTAGATGGAAACTTGACCTGTGATTCATTAAAATGTTTTGTGAATATTGCCAATCTTCCCCACTTCACTAGACTTTTCCCCTGCTTCTACTCTCTGTATCTGGTTCAGTCTTGTCCTGGCGTCTAAATGTGTTTATTCTATACAGTTTGTGTGTTTGTTCATTTATTAATTCAATAAATATTAAGTATCTGCTTATCTTAAGCACTTATAGTCACAGATGTTCATACCATTAAGCATGCCATCCAAGATCAACTTGAAAAGTTTTTGGGGCTTGATACATTGCAGAAACATCAAACTCATTTAAGTTCAATGTACACTTGAAGAATCTGCATTATTTTTTCAATAATGCCTGCCTTTTTAAAAATCCAACACAAGCCTTTTCGAACTCCTTGGCATTGAAGTACACGAAGTGTGGGTCTTGTGTTTCTTTGCATTTAAAATTCCTTCTATAGGACAAGCACTCAGTATCTATTTGTTGAAAACGGTAGATGGCCAACTTACAATGTGTATATCTTTAATAGGGAAAGTGTTAGAGAGGGTACTAGAGAAATGCATTTGAGAAAGATGAGGCTTTAGGCAGTATTAAGACTCAGTAACTGTAAGTTTATTATATTGAAATGAACCAAATACCAGTGATCTTAATAGGAGACATTTGTTTTATGGGCTAAAGCATACATTTCTAAAAGAATGCTTAGGGACATTAATAGATATTTCGTGTGAAAGAATGTTCTGTGGTTACTTATGCTTGAGAAATACTAGTTTCAACAGAGGAAATCAGTGTCTTTGTTGCAGGGCTTCTCAGAGCCTTTAGAATGCAGTGTGAACATGTAGCACATCTCAGATGTGTATGATCATGGAATCCCGCTAATACAGAACATTCCTCAGGACTGGTGTCTCTGCAAAACATACATGAGAATGTGCTATCTTAGAGCAATTATATTCCAATTATTAAGTACTAGGATTCTGCACAGATGCTTGGGGTGAGGTGGCAAGAATAATAGGCATACAGACTCCCACTATATCTGTGGCCAGAGAAAATGTAGTTTTATCAATTTATATATTTGAATTCTATATGACATTTTATATGGACTCCTAAAAATTTTTGCAAATCACTGCTCCAGAGCTGGGGGAAAATTACTCTAAAGTAGCTGTAACATCAGCTGTACAATAATAGATTTCATAAAAGCATACTTGACATGGTTTGGCTGTGTCCCCACCCAAAATCTCATCTTAAATTGTAAAAATTCCCACGTCAAGGGCAGGACCAGGTGGAGATAATTGAATCATGGGGGCGGTTTCCCTCATGCTGTTCTCGTGATAGTGAGTTCTCACGTGATCTGATGGTTTTATAAGGGGCTTCCCCCCCTTGCTCAGCACTCATTCTCTCCCCTGCTGCCCTGTGAAGAGGTGCCTTCTGCCATGATTGTAAGTTTCCTAAGGCCTCTCCAGCCATGTGGAACTGTGAGTCAATGAATCCTCTTTCCTTTATAAATTACCCAGTCTCGAGAATTTCTTCGTAGCAGCGTGAGAACAGAGTAATAAAGTGCTCTAGCAGCACTACTTAGAATGTGGCAGGCATATTAAAGCAAGCTTCCACACATGCCCACATACATGCATACAGACTCCCACCGTACATACAGACATCACAGAGGTGTGGCCTTGATGTGCTGAACTTCCAACTTAGTTTTCTTCCTCAAGTCCCCTTCTTTCAACTCTCCATATTGTGCCTTTTAGGCTGGTTCTCCTACCGTCGTTTCTTTAATATTAAATTATTATGAAATCCATGGGCTATACAGAACATGTAAAGGCTAATGACAAATAGTTTTTCCTTTAGTTGATTAATACAATTTTATTTTTAGAGCAGTTTTGGGTTCACGGCAAAATTAAATGTAAAGTGCAGAGAGTTCCTATATACCTCCAACCTCACAGAGGTATAAGCTCCCCTGCCATCAATATCCTTTGATACTTTTGCTGATTGATGTGAGTAGTTTTTATTAATAAATAATTCAGGTATATAAAAGGTATAAAGATAAAAACATATAAAGAATAATATAATTAACCCCTGTCCAGCTACCACTCATTTGAAGCCTTCTGTGTATTCTTCCTCAATCCTAGATGCCCACCAGTACCCGTTTCCTGAATTGGGAGTTTGTCATTCCTGCACATATTCTTACCTACCTAAATACCATAAATTCCTTTACAGATCACCCAGTCTCGGGTATTTCTTCATAGCAGCAAGGGAAGGACTAATACAGTGCTCTAGCAGCACTACTTAGAATGTGTTTGTCTTTTACGTTTTGTCTACCTAAACAATACGGTACTGTTTGGCATGTTCTTATCACAAAAGTGGCATCATCTTTATGTACTCCAGAGCAACTTCCGTTTTTCGTTCAATATTGTGTTTGTGAAATATTTTCATGTTTATTCAATACCTCCAGTTCATTTATTTTCTCTGCTATTATTCTCTTATTTGATTATACCATAACTTTTAAATTCTACTATTGATGAGCATTTACTTTTTTTTACTTTTTGCAATAACAAATGAAGCTGCTATCAACATTTTAAAGTTTTCCCTATGTACATGTGCAGGAATTTCCTTACATGTCCATCAGAGTGGTCACATGTTCAACTTCATAACATTGCTTGTATCGATTGTATTCCCAACAACAGTTTACAGGATTTCTTTTGGCTCCACATCCTTGTCAACACTCAGAATGGTAAGGTTTGGCCAATAGAACAGGTGGAAAATAGAATTTTAATATTATTTTAATTTGAATTTTATTGTTTATTAGTAATGTTGGGTAGCTTTTTATATGTTTTTTTGCCCTTTGGTTTCTTATTCTTTGAAATGCCTCTTTACCTCTTTTGCTCATCTGAAAACCTTCGCTTAAAAAAAATCCTTTGCTAAAACCAAAAAACATAAAAACAAAAATCAAACAACTTTAGGTTTATTCTAGAATCTTACAGGGTTATTTTATGGTCTACTATGAGAAAATTCGTTCCATCTTAATCATACCCAGACTGGTTGGAGTGGTCTTGGCCTATAGCCCTATGTGAGATTTTGAGTAATCTTTCACCTCTCAGAAGGCTGGGTTGATGTGATGGCCGGACCAAAATTTCACTGTGACCTCAGCACTCTGGACAAGGCATAGGGGACTGGAACATGCTCTGTCTGTTAGAAATCAAGACCAGGTGGGAGACTTCAATCTCTAGGAGAAAACTGGAGATTTAATAAGACTCTGTACACTTTCTACCTAACACTTTTTGTCTGAAAACCTCAAGGCATTCAGGAAACATTAATTAATTAAGCTTTACAACAGCCCTGTGAAATAGGTAAGGATATACAGGAACATATCTCTAGGGAAACAACATAGCAGCTGTTTAGCAACATGCAGGAATACTAAGTGGCAGACAGTAAGGCACTGCAGACATATGCAATTAAAAAATGATAACAGCACTTGGAGGTAGGATTCTTTCTTGGAATTTGGCCTGAATTCTGGCACTGACAGTTCTAATAATAGGAGGAGCCTGGTCCAAACAATGAGTCCTGCTGAAAGCCCAGGTGGGCCTGGGCCATTTGAATCAAGATGCAGTGTTTCTTTAGGTGAGATGATTTTTGTTTATTTTTTAAATTCTTAATTCTTTTATGATATAAGCTATTTCTCCTCATGCCTCAAACCCTATTTGTCTTTTGAGGAATGAACAGATCTAATGTAGAAAAATAAGGAAAATATGAACCCTTCTGAATGAAAATGTCTTTTTTTTGGTAATAAAAAATTTCTCCTGAGTTTTCTTTTTTGTGCCAAGACAATCTGGTGGTAAAGGGAAGCCAGTTAGAAACAAAAATCACAACAATACCAGTATTTAGGATTTAGGAGGAAAAATTTTTAATGTTTTAAAGTATAAAATATAAATCAATCAGATCTATTTAGTAAGACCCTGAGTTATTCTTTACATCCAAAAGAACCAAAGTCATGAGATCAAATTAAAAAAGGGTTTGGTAGATCCAGAGAATTATTAGCTGTCAGTGTTAGGGAGAATAGCATTAACATTTTATGGGGTATTTCTACTTTATGCCAATCACCTCATATACTATAATCCCATTTCACCTTCATGTATATAGGTATGAAATATATATTTATATATGTAATATATTTATACAAGTAATACATTAATCCCATTGAAAGGTATAAAATAAAAAATAACATATCTTCACTCCATCATCTCTCTTCCCTTTGTATATACATCCAGAAAAAAGGTTTTATGCATATACCTGTATGTTTAGAAATACAATGGATATGTGTATATATGTATATACTTTTTATTATATATGTATAACTTTAATTTACACAAATACAGTGATATGATCCACATCACCGCCTATGTAGCTTTTAAAATGTAAATACATATGGGAGCTGTTTCCTCGAAAGCACATACAGACCAAGCTCATTACTGTATTTGACTGTGTAGCATTCCGTAGTATGAGCGTACCAGAGTATATTAACTGGTTCCTATTGGTGGACATTTAGATTGTTTCTTGTTTTTATAATTATAGATAGTTATAAGGATGTATTAATTTCGGTGTCTTGGGAGATACTTTTGGCTATACATGTCCATGGAAAACTTTCTAACATGAAATGGCTGGGTTAGAGTATATGGGTATTTAGAAATTTGATAGACGTAGCTGACTTGCTATCAAAAACATTATGTAAATGTACACTTTTCCATCAATAATAGAAGTTGAAAAAAAATTTTTAGTTTCTTTTTCCACACACTATCACCAGTATTGGTTATTGTGGCAAAATGTTTCATTTTTTTATGTTTCTTTAAATTTTAGAAGTTGAGTATATTTTCATGTTTATAGGACCTTTTTATTAGTTTTCCTAAAAGCCTCCTGTTCACAGCCTTTGACTATTTTCTATTGCACTATATTTTAAAAATGGATTTATATTAGTTCTTTTAAAATTAAGAAATTGGCTTTTTGCATCCACATTGCACATACTTTTCTAAGTATTTTGTCTTTTGACTTTATGCATTTTTATATACAAAATGTTATGTTTCTGTGTAGACAATTTATCATTCTTTTAAAATTGCATCTAGGTTTTATGTCCTGTTTACAAAAGCCCTTCCAATTCCAAGATTATAAATAAATTTGCCTGGGCCTTATTCTAGTGTTTTTATAGGTTTTATTTTTAACAACTTCGATTCATCTGGAATTAAAATTTTTTTGTGGCATAAGAAGCAATATAATGATCCATCCTCTTTCCAGCCCTTCACCCTTTCTTCTTCCCTCTCTCTCTCTCTCTGTCATTGGCTAGCTACATGTCCTAATTCTGGTTACTGCATACTCCATTCTTACCCCTACTTTGAAATGCCTCTTTTATCATGTTAGTATCTCCAGCTCACATGTGAGAAGCTACACAAACAAAGATAGTGGCAGAGCCAGAATTTGATTCCTTGTTAATTTAAAGCTAAGGTCTGACCTTTTCTCACTTCACTGTTTTGGACTGATTCTGAGGAGAGGCATGTTTGTCATCTTTTTTTTTTTTTTTTAGTTTTTGTGGGTACATAGTAGGTGTATATATTTATGGGGTACATGAGATGTCTCGATACAGGCATGTGGTCTGAAATAGCACATTATGGGGAATGGGGTATCTATGCCTTCAAGTATTTACACTTTACGTTACAAATAATTCAATTACACTCTTTAAGTTATTTAAAAATGTATCATCTTAATTTAGATTTGGATTTTATTTATTACTTTGAAACTCAGATCCTCGATTCATGCCATACTCTCCTCGTTGGCCCAGGCATGACTTTTAATTATTTATTTTTAATATAAATAAACAGCCATATGCCCACCACTCAACCTGGAAATGAACATTGATGAATATGATTCTTTCTTTTCTGGTTCCTTGTCTTTCCTACTTGAGTTTCCCTATTCTAAATCTTGTGTTGATTTATCCCTTTTTTAAAATATGGAAAATATGTTACTTCTGGTATGTTATTATATGAAAAATAATGCTATCCTTCCTAAAAATAATGTAATTTAGTGTTAGTTATTTTTAACTTCATAAAAGTGGCAAGAAGTTGTATGTAACATTTTGGGACTTAGTTTTTAGCTTTTTTTTTTTTTTTACTCAATGTCATATTTCTAAAATTCATCCATATTTTTATTACAGTTAAATTGTTACTGATAATTTGGAAAGCCATCAGCATTATCTTATAAAGTTGAGTATACACATTCTTTACAACTCATTAATTTCATTCTCAGTTACATACCCCACAGAGACTCTTGCAATGCATACCAGAGAGATAAGTACAAGAATGTTAATAGCAGCATGTTTGTAATAGCAAAACTCTAGAAATAATCCAAATCCCCATCAATAGGAGAAAGGATAAATAAATAATGGGATATTCACATCAAAGAACTTTTTTTACTATTAAAAATTATAATGTAATTAGGCTCATTTAAATATTTATCATACCAAATTCAACATAATGGAGACAACCAATGTTGCACTAATTTATGATGCCAACTTTACCCATCTTTATGTAGACTTGGAAGAAAACTATTATTTTGGTACACATATTTAAAATTAAAATTAAAATGTTCCATTTGTTCAAATGATTAGAAAGGCTGTAGTTCTACACTGATCTGTTTGTTTGTTTTTGTTTTTATATACTTTAAGTTCTGGGATACACGTGCAGAATATAGAGGTTTGTTACATAGGTATATATGTGTGATGGTGGTTTGCTGAACCCATCAACCCATCATCTACATTAGGTATTTCTCCTAATGCTATCCCTGCCCTTGCTCCCCACCCCCTGACAGGCCCCAGTGTGTGATGTTCCCTTCCCTGTGCCCATATATTCTCATTGTTCAGCTCCCACTTATGAGTGAGAACATGCAGTGTTTGGTTTTGTTCCTGTGTTACTTTGCTGAGAATGATGGTTTCCAGCTTCATCCATGTCCCTGCAAAGGATATGAACTCATTCTTTTTTATGGCTGCATAGTATTCCATGGTGTATATGTGCCACATTTTCTTTATCCAGTTTAAACTGATGGGCATTTGGGTTGGTTCCAAGTCTTTGCTATTGTGAATAATGCTGCAATAAACATACATGTGCATGTGTCTTTATAGTAGAATTATTTTTAATCATTTGGGTATATACCCAGTAATGGGATTGCTGGGTCAAATGGTATTTCTGGTTCTAGATCCTTGTGGAATTGCCACAGTGTCTTCCATAATGGTTGAACTAATTTACACACCCACCAACAGTGTAAAAGCGTTCCTGTTTCTCCACATCGTCTCCAACATCTATTGTTTCCTGACGTTTTAATGATTGCCATTCTAACTGGCATGAGATAGTATCTCATTGTGGTTTTGATTTGCATTTTTCTAATAACCAGTTTTTTTCATATGCTTGTTGGCTACATAAACGTCTTATTTTGAAAAGTGTCTTTATATCCTTCACCCACTTTTTGATGGTTTTTTTTTTTTCTTGTAAATTTGTTTAAGTTCCTTGTAGATTCTGGATATTAGTCCTTTGTCAGATGGATAGATTGCAAAATTTTTCTCCCATTCTGTAGGTTGCCTGTTTGCTCTGATGACAGTTTCTTTTGCTGTGCAGAGGCTCTTTAGTTTAATTAGATCCAATTTGTCTATTTTGGCTTTTGTTGCCATTGTTTTTGGTGTTTTAGTCATGAAGTCTTTGCCCATGCCTATGTCCTGAATGGTATTGCCTAGGTTTTCTTCTAGGGTTTTTATGGTTTTAGGTCTTATGTTTAAATTTTTAATTCATCTTGAGTGAATTTTTGTATAAGGTGTAAGGAAGGGGTCCAGTTTCAGTTTTCTGCATATGTGTAGCCAGTATTCCCAAAATCATTTATTAAATAGGGAATCATTTCCCCATTGCTTGTTTTGGTCATGTTTGTCAAAGATCAGATGGTTGTAGATGTGTGGTGTTATTTCTGAGGCCTCTGTTCTGTTCTGTTCCGTTGGTCTATATATCTATTCTGGTACC
Organism: Symphalangus syndactylus; assembly: GCF_028878055.3. Taxonomy (NCBI): domain Eukaryota; kingdom Metazoa; phylum Chordata; class Mammalia; order Primates; family Hylobatidae; genus Symphalangus; species Symphalangus syndactylus. The sequence goes on along the minus strand of NC_072441.2, from coordinate 44,273,790 downwards.
AGTACTACGCTGTTTTGGTTACTGCAGCCTTGTAGTATAGTTTGAAGTCAGGTAGCATGATGCCTCTAGCTTTGTTCTTTTTGCTTAGGATTGTCTTGGCTATATGGGCTCTTTTATGGTTCTATATGAACTTTAAGGTAGTTTTTTTTTCTAATTCTGTGAAGAAAGTCAATGGTAGCTTGATGGGAATAGCACTGAATCTATAAATTACTTTGGGCAATGTGGCCATTTTCATGATATTCTTCTATCCATGAGCATGGAATGTTTTTCCATTTGTTTGTGTCCTCTCTTATTTCCTTGAGCAGTGGTTTGTAGTTCTCCTTGAAGAGGTCCTTCACATCCCTTGTAAGTTGTATTCCTAGGTATTTTATTCTCTTTGTAGCAATTGTGAATTGGAGTTTGCTCATGATTTGGCTGTTTGTCTATTATTGGCTTATAGGAATGCTTGTGATTTTTGCATAGTGATTTTGTATCCTGATATGTTGCTGAATTTGCTTATCAGCTTAAGGAGTTTTTGGGCTCAGGTGATGGGGTTTTCTAAATATACAGTCATGTCCTCTGCAGACAAAGATAATTTTACTTCCTCTTTTCTTATTTGAATACTTTTTCTTTCTTTCTCTTGTCTAATTGCCCTGGCCAGAACTTCCAATACTATGTTGAATAGGAGTGGTGAGAGTGAGCCTCCTTGTCTTGTGCCGTTTTTTTTTTTTTTTTTTAATTATAGTTTAAGTTCTAGGATACATGTGCACAATGTGCAGGTTTGTTACATATGTATACATGTGCCATGTTGGTGTGCTGCACCCATTAACTCTTCATTTACATTAGGTATATCTCCTAATGCTATCCCTCCCCCCTCCCCCACCCCACGACAGGCCCCAGTGTGTGATATTCCCCTTCCTGTGTCCAGGTGTTCTTATTGTTCAATTCCCACCTATGAGTGAGAACATGCGGTGTTTGGTTTTTTGTCCTTGTGATAGTTTGCTGAGAATGATGGTTTCCATCTTCATTCCATGCCCTTACAAAGGACATGAACTCATCCTTTTTCATGGCTGCATAGTATTCCATGACGTATATGTGCCACATTTTCTTAATCTTGTGCCGGTTTTTAAAGGGAATGCTTCCAGCTTTTGTCCATTCGGTATGATATTGGCTGTGGGTTTGTCATTAATAGGTCTTACTGTTTTGAGATATGTTCCATCAATACCTAGCTTATTGAGTGTTTTTAGCATGAAGGCATGTTGAATTTTATTGAAGGCCTTTTCTGCATCTATTGAGATAATCATATGATATTTGTCATTGGTTCCATTTATGTGATGGATTACATTTATTAATTTGCATATGTTGAACCAGCCTTGCATCCCAGGGGTGAAGCTGACTTGATCGTGGTGGATAAGCTTTTTAATGTGCTGCTGGATTCGGTTTGCCAGTATTTTACTGAGGATTTTCACATCGATGTTCATCAGGGATATTGGCGTGAAATTTTCTTTTTGTGTTGTATCTCTGCCAGGTTTTGGTATCAGATGATGCTGGCCTCATAAAATGAGTTAGCAGGGAGTCCCTCTTTTCTATTGTTTGGAATACTTTCAGAAAGAATGGTACCAGCTCCTCTTTGTACCTCTGGTAGAATTTGGCTGTGAATCCATCTGGTCCTGGGCTTTTTTTGGTTGGTAGGCTATTAATTACTACCTCAATTTCAGAACTTGTTATTGGTCTCTTCAGGGATTCGACTTCTTCCTGGTTTCATCTTGGGAGGGTGTATGAGTCCAGGAATTTATCCATTTCTTCTAGATTTTCTAGTTTATTTGCATAGAGGTATTTATAGTATTCTTTGATGGTAGTTTGTATTTCTGTGGGATCAGTGGTGATCTCCCCTTTATCATTTTTTATTTTGTCTATTTGATTCTTCTCTCCTTTCTTCTGTATTAGCCTGGCTAGCAGTCTATTTTGTTAATCTTTTCAAAAAACCAGCTCCTGCATTCATTGATTTTTTTGAAGGGTTTTTCATGTCTCTATCTCCTTCAGTTCTGCTCTGATCTTAGTTATTTCTTGTCTCTGCTAGCTTTTGCATTTGTTTGCTCTCGCTTCTCTAATTCTTTTGTGATGTTAAGGTGTTGATTTTAGATATTTCCCACTTTCTCTTCTGGGCAGTTAGTGCTATAAATTTCCCTGTACACACTGCTTTAGCTGTGTCCCAGAGATTCTGGTACGTTGTGTCTTTGTTCTCATTGGTTTCAAAGAACTTATTTATTTCTGCCTTAATTCAGTTATTTACCCAGCAGTCACTCAGGAGCAGGTTGTTCAGTTTCCACGTAGTTGTGTGGTTTTGAGTGAATTTCTTAATCCTGAGTTCTAATTTGATTGCACTGTGGTCTGAGAGACTGTTTATGATTTCCATTCTTTTGCATTTGCTGAGGAGTGTTTACTTCCAATTATGTGGTCGATTTTAGAGTAAGTGCTATGTGGTGCTGAGAAGAATGTATCTTCTGTTGATTTGGGGTGGAGAGTTCTGTAGATGTCTATTAGGTCCGCTTGGTCCAGAGCTGAGTTCAAGTCCTGAATATCTTCGTAAATTTTCTGTCTCATTGATCTGTTTAATATTAACTGTGGGGTGTTAAAGTCTCCCACTATTATTGTGTGGGCATCTAAGTCTCCTTGTAAGTCTCTAAGTACTTGCTTTATGAATCTCGGTGCTCCTGCATTGGGTGCATATATATTTAAGATAGTTAGCTCTTCTTGTTGCATTGATCCTTTTACCATTATGTAATGCCCTTCTTTGTCTCTTTTTATCTTTGTTGGTTTAAAGTCTGTTTTATCAGAGACCAGGATTGCAACCCCTGCTTTTTTTTGCTTTCCATTTGCTTGGTAAGTCTTCCACCATCTCTTTATTTTGAGCCTGTGTTACACTGATCTTTTAAAGAGTTCAAACATGTACACATTTACCTGAACAAAATTTTGTCAGTAGTTTATAATAAATACATGTGCTTTTATAATGGCATAATAGTAATTTGTACAAGTGAATGTAAGTGACAAGTGAATGTGCAATGCTATTATGTATTGATTACAGAAAAATTTAGTTTTTAAAATATTTATAATTGGGAATATTGTTAAATACTATTATTAAGCCTTGAATCAAAACTTTCTGATATTATAAGGGAAACCGGTATAAACACTTTACTATTTGCAATTTCTTATTATAGCAGGCAAAGATTTTGTACACACTGTGAAAAAATCCCACATTTAGAAATAAATGGAAAGTTAGTCTAATTTAATTATAACTGCAATCTATACTGATGTTCTGATCATCTCCTATTCACTCTGTCAGCAAGGAAGGATTCCCAATCCTAAATAGTATAAGATGGCCAGAAACATGATGCCTGATACTGGACAGAAGAAACTGACAGCAGTTTATTAGTCACCTAGACTCAGAGTCCTGGGAAGGAGGGTACAGCATGCTAGAGGGGGCCATACCACAGGGGTCACACTTGGAAGCAGACTAAACAGTAGGGGCTCTGAGAGGCAAGCTTTGTGGAAACAAGAGAATGAGGTGACTCCTGGCTCCGGTGAGAATGCGATTGACTTGTGCAAATAATTTTGCAGTTGGTAGGGAGGTGAAACTCATTAGGTTGAAACTAAGTGGACTGCAGCTGGCCCAGCTGATAGAGGAACTAGCCAGTGGGAAGCCTTTTCCACTGGGTGAGGAACATATCTGGTAAGAGCAGGGTAACTTAAGAGTTTAGGGCTCTATGACCTTAAAGATGTCAAGGCAGACATGAAATTTAGGCCATACACTACAATCTGCCAGTTTCAGATTTTTAGCTTATTAAAGCATCTTCATTACATCTATTGATCACTTTTATAGTGAGAAAATGTTGTAAATTTAAGGTTTTTCAGCACTCTTCTGTGAAAAGTAATGCTTTTAGTTGTTAAATCCTAGATTTCCAAGTAACATAGTGGTTTAAAAAAAGTTTTATTTTATAAAATGTTTCTCCATTGTCTTGGCTTGCATTGTTTTGGATAAGAAGTCTGCTGTCATTCTAATGATTACTCATGTAACTTGTCTTTTTCTGATTATTTTAAAGATTTTATTGCTAGTTTTAAACAGTTTGATTTTTCTTTTTTGTTTGAGACAGAGTCTCGCTGTGTTGCCCAGGCTAGAGTGCAGTGGCGCGATCTTGGCTCACTGCAACCTCCGCCTCCTGGGTTCACACCATTCTCCTGCCTCAGCCTCCCAGGTCACTGGGACTACAGGCACCTGCCACCATGCCCGGCTAATTTTTTTGTCTTTTCAGTAGAGACAGGGTTTCACTGTGTTAGCCAGGATTGTCTTGATCTCCAGACCTCGTGATCCACCCGCCTCAGCCTTCCAAAGTGCTGGGATTACAGGCATGAGCCACCGTGCCCGGCCAAACAGTTTGATTTTAATGTAACTTGGTATAGCCTTATTCATGTTTCTTGGAGTGCATTGAGCCTCTTCAATATGTGGGCTTATAGTTTTCATCAATTTAGAAAATGTTCAGCCATTATTTCTTCAAATATTTTCTTGTGTTCCTCTCTCACTCCCATTAGGCCATCCAATTACACATAAATTAAGTCACTTGAAGTTGTCTCTTTTTTTCTCTTTGTATTTTATTTTGGGTAATTTCTCGTATATTTTCAAGTTCACTAACTTTCTCTTCTGCAATGTCTAATCTGCTTTTATTCAATCCAATATGTTTTTCATCTCAGAGACTGTAGTTTGTATTTCTAAAAGTTTGATATGGATTTTTTTAACTTCAAAATCTCTAATTAACATGCTGAATATTTCTACTAGCCTCCTGACCACATAAAATGCAGTTTATAATAACTTTTAATATCTTTGTCTACTAATTCTGTCTTTGTGTCATTTTTCGGCTGGTTTTAGTTAATTGCTTCTGCTCATTTTGGGTCACATTTTTCTTCCTCTTTGAATACATAATAATTTTTTATTTGATGCCAGACCTTGTGATTTTTCCTTTTTGTGTGCTAAGTGTTTTTGTCTTCCTGTAGTATATAATGTGTCTTGCTTTTGATCTTTGTTAGTTATGATCAGAGCAGCATTTCTTCAGAAACATGTTTTTCGTACCGCTGAGGCAAAAGCCTTGTGAACACAATAGCTGATGTTCAGTGAGTTGTTTGGTTTTTCACTTTGGCGGATGAAATAGGAACTGTACCTGGCCCTGTGTGAACCCTAGGTGTTGTTCCTGTCAATCCCTTTGAGTGATTTCTTTTTCTCTGAGTTTGCTGATCAATATTCAGCAGATAGTCAAGTAGGACCCTTTGCAGCTCTCCAGAATTCCCTCTCTCTCTCTTTCTTTCTCTCTGCCTCTCTCTCTTCCTCTCTCTCTTCTGCTTTTTCCACTTTACTGTTCTGTCATGTGAATTCTAGCCACCTTAATCTCCACCCAATTCTTATTCCTCAGTGTAGGAGTACTGTTGGTCACTGCCTGGTTTCATTTTTTTGTGCTATATCTGGAAACTCTTTAGGCAGTAAGCTGAAACAATGGTAGCAACTTTTTTGTTGGCATCATACATTTGCTGTATTTTGTTGAAGATTTTTGTGTCTGTGTTCCTCAAGAATATTGGTCTGAAGTTTTTTTTTTTTTTTTTTCTGTTGGTCCTTGCCAGATTTTGGTATCAAAATGATACTGATTTTGTAGAATGAGTTAGGAAGAAATCCCTTCTCCTCAATCTTTTGAAATAGTTTTAGTAAGAGTGGTACCAGCTCTTTTTGCATCTGATAGAATTTGGCTAGGGATCTGTGTAGCCCAGGGCTTTTTTTGGTTAGTAGGTTTTTTTATTACTGATTTAATTTTGTAACTAGTTATTGGTCTGTTCAGGATTTTGATTTCTTCCTGGATCAATCTTGGGAGTTTGTGTGTTTCCAGGAATTTATCCATTTCCTCTAGGTTTTCTATTTTGTGTGCATAGACATGTTCGTAGTAATCTCTGAGGACCTTTTATATTTCTGTGATATCAGTTGTAATGTCGTCTTTGTAATTTCTGATTGTGCTTATTTGGATCTTTTCTCTCTCCCTCTCAGTTAATCTAGCTAGTGATTTATCAATCTTGTTTATTATTTCAAATAACCAACTTTTCCTTTCATTGATCCTTTGTATGGTTTATTGGGTCTCAATTTCATTTAGTTGTACTTGGATTTTAGTTATTTCTTTTCTCCTGCTAGCTTTGCATTTAGTCTGTTCTTATTTTTCTAATTCCTTTAGGTGTGACATTAGGTTGTTAATTTGAGATCTTACTATTTTTTTTCTTTTCTTTTTTTTTTTTTTTGAGAAAGAGTCTCGCTCTTTCACCCAGGCCAGAGTGCAGTGGTGCAATCTCGGCTCACTGCAAGCTCTGCCTCCCAGGTTCACGCCATTCTCCTGCCTCAGCCTCCCAAGTAGCTCGGACTACAGGCACCCGCCACCACGCCTGGCTAATTTTTTGTATTTTTAGTAGAGACAGGTTTTCACTGTGTTAGCCAGGATGGTCTCAATCTCCTGACCTCAGGATCTGCCCACCTCGGCCTCCCAAAGTGCTGGGATTACATTTCTTTTTGATGTAGGTATTTAGTGCTCTAAACTTTCCACTTAACACTGCTTTTGCTGTATCTCAGAGGTTTTGGTATGTTTGGTCTCTATTTTAATTTGTTTTAAATAATTTTTTGATTCTTTCTTAATTTTGTTGTTTATCCAAAAATCATTCAGGGGCAAGTTTTTTTTTGTTCGTTTCTATGTATTTGTGTGGTTTTGAGAGTTCCTCTTTGTATTGATTTCTAATTTTATTCCACTGTGGTCCAAGATGGTGCTTGATGTGATTTCAATTTTTAAAAATTTGTTGAGATTTGCTTTATGACTGAGCATGGGTCAATTTTAAAGAATGTTTCATGCACAGATAAGAATAATGTATATTCTGTGGGTTTGGGGTGGAGTATTCTATAAATGTCTACTTGGTCCATTTGGTCCAGAGTCAGATTTAAGTCCAGAGTCTCTTTGTTAGTTTTCTACCCTGATGATCTTTCTAGTGCTATTAGTGGGGTATTGAAGTCCTCCACTTATTATGGTATGGCTGTGTATCTCTTAAAGTCTAATAGTATTCATTTTATAAATCTGGGTGCTCTGATGTTGAGTGTGTACATATTTAGGATAGTTAAATTTTCTTGTTGAATCAAATAACTGATCATTATATGATGCTTTATCTTTTTTCCAAAACTGTTACTGATTTAAAATCTGTTTTATCTGATACAAGAATAGCAACTGCTGCTTTTTTTGTTTTCCATGATGAAGAGATGGAGAGGCATTCCATTTCTTTAAGCCTATTGGTGTCATTACATGTGAGATGGGTCTCCTGAAAGCAGAAAAAGCTTGGGTCTTGTTTTCTTATTCAATTTGCCACTCTGTGTCTTTGAAGTAGAGCACTTAGGTGATTTATGTTCAAGGTTAACATTGATATGTGTGGTTTTGTTTCGCTCATAGTGTTGTTAGCTAGTTGTTTTATAGCCTCAGTTGTGTAATTGCTTTATAGGGCCTGTGAGCTGGTGGCAACTATCATTCTTTCATTTCTATGTTTAGAACTCCTTTGAGCATTTCTTGTAGGTCTGGTCTGGTGGTGATGAATTCCCTTAGTGCTTGCTTATCTGGGAAAGATTTTATTTCTCCTTTGTTTATGAAACATAGTTTCATGGTATATAAAATTCTTGGCTTTCTTTTTAGAAGGCTAAAAATAGGCCCCTAAACTTTTCTGGCTTGTAAGGTTTCTGCTGAGAAATCTACTGTTAATCTGATGTCATTTTCTTTATAGGCAATACGGTCCTTTTCTCTAGATGCCTTTAAGATTTTTTCTTTTGGATTGACCTTATGTAATCTGATGAGTTTATGCCTTGGGGATGGTCGTATATTATCTTGCAGGTGTATTCTGAATTTTTTGTATCTGAGTGTCAACCTCTCTAACAACATTAACGATTTTTTTTCCTGAATAATTCCCTCAAATATGTTGTCTAATTTGCTAACTTTTTCTTCTCTCTCAGGAACACCCATAAGTCATAGGTTTGGTCACTTTACATGATCCCATATTTCTCAAAGTCTTTGTTAATTTATTTTAAAATCTTTTTTCTTCATTTTTGTCTGACTGGGTTATTCAGAAGACTGGTCTTCAACCTCTGAAATTCTTTCTTCTGCTTCGTCTAGTCTATTGTTAAAGTTTCCAATTGTATTTTGAAATTCCCTTAGTAAAATTTTCAATTCCAGAAGTTCTATTTGCGTTTTTTAAAAAATATAGCCATCTCGTCTTTCAGATGCTGCATCATTTTTTCCTAATTTCTTTGCATTAGATTTCAACTTTTTTCTTGGATCTCGTTGAGTTTCCTTGCAATTCATATTTTGAATTTTTTATCTGTCACTTCTGACATTTCAATCCAATTAGGATCGATTGCTAGATCCTAGCTAGTGTCATCCTTTGAAGGTGTGAAAACACTGGCTTTTTGCACTGGGCTTGAGCTGATTCCTTCTCATCTGAGGGAGCTATCGCTTATTTTAAAATTTGCTATTGTTTTGATGAGGCTTTTTCATTTTTTAATTATTTTTTCCCTTGAAAGTAGTGTATGTTGTGTATAATTGTCTTTGTTTCTGAGTGCTTTCAGGGAGCTAAGGGTCTGTATGAGTTCCTTGGTTGTAGATAGCTTCTGCACGGTGGCTTTCTCAGATGCTGCTTGTTGTAGTAATGTATTGGACTTAAGAGGCGATATACTATCTCCTGTGGGGCTGAGGGTGCAGAGATCTCAGGGAGCTTATCTCATCTACTAGCAGCAAGCCCTCATAGCAGATTTTTTACTTGATGATGCAGTTCAGGATGCAGTCCAGTAGATGGCGCTTAAGAGTAAGAGCCGCCAAGTAGGCTGGTGCCCAGGGGAAGCTCTCCCCGAATGCGGTGGGTGGTGGTAAGAAATAGTGATGGTTGCGCTATGATCTTGGGAGAAAGGTGTGCATCAGCTCCTCCTTCTAAGTCGGCGGGGATATGATCTTTTTGCCTATCACGGCCCTTTTGCATGGCTCATTCAGTTTATAAAGGATTTGACTTTTGGTTCCCAGCTGCAGACCATGGATATACCTCTCTGGTGGCTACTACTATTTAAAAAAAAAAAAAGGGCCTCGGGGCAGAGCTTCTTCCCCTAGTCGGAGGCAGGCAACTCTACAGTCTGTCCTCTGTAGCTCAGACACTGTCGCCACTCTGTGTAGAGAGAGGGAGTTGGCCTTGCCCTTTGTGAAAACCTGAGTGGCTTGGTCTCAGTTTCAGTGGGCGTGGAGCCGCCATGAGAGCACAACAAATGCTTTCTCCCAGTGCACACTCACTAGCTCCTGGTGCGAATAATGACTGCTGCATTCACAGTAGTGTAGGTGGGGGGTGGGAGTGTGTGGAGATGACTGATATGGTTTGGATCTGTGTCCCTACCCACACCTCATGTTGAAGTGTAATCCCCAGTGTTGGAGGTGGGGCCTGTGGGAGGCGCTTGGCTCATGGGGGTGGTTTCTCATGAAGGGTTTAACACCGTTTCCCTGGCTGCTGTTCTCATGATGGTGAGTTCTTGTGATATCTGGTTGTTTAAAAGTGTGAACCACCTCCCCACTCACTCTCTTCCTCCTGCATGGCCATGTGAAGTGCTGGCTTCCCTTTTGCTTCTTCCATGAGCAAAAGTCTCCTGAGGCCTCCTCAGAAGCCAGCATCATGCTTTCTGTGCAGCCTGTGGAATTGTGAGCCAATTAAACCTTTTTTTCTTCATAAATTGCCCGGTCTCGGGTATTTCTTTATTGAAGTGTAAGAATGGATTAATACAATGACCCACTTTTCACATCTGTTCCTGGATGTTGATGCTGTCTCCTTCAGCAGTTGGTGCCATGCCTATTTTTCCTTTGTCCCAAGAGAGACTTTGGCAGGCTGTGCTCCTCCTGCCCTTAGGGTTAGCCCATGCAGAGGGCTAGATCTCCAGAGGTCGCGCAGGTCCCCAGGGACCCGCCAATCTACTGTGCATGCTAAAGTCAGAGTGGGTTGTGGGGTATGTTTGTGGGGAATCTGGTGGTATGGTATCTTAAGGGTGGAGAATCCCTAGGCAGGGCAGTGCCCCACTATGGGTACACAACAAGTATGACTCCTATTGTTTTAGTTTGGGTCTGAGGGGAGTCTGGGTACACCTATGCAAGCTGGCTGCACAGTTCTCTGACCTTGGGAAATTCTCAAATTGCTACCGATATTGTTGCCTTGAGCCATGAGGGCAGAGGGGATCCTCTACAGTTTAGTGATGAGCTGATTGTCTGAGGGGTGAGCAGAGGAGTACTTCCCTCTACTCTTTTCATGGTGCTCTGAATTCCTGAGGTATTGGTCTCTGCCAGACTCTTGTTGTTTTACTTTTTTTGCACCCCACATTCTTCCTGTGTGCATCCCAACGGGTCCTGGCTCTCTTCCCTCAGTTTTCTGTTCAGAACTTGTCCATTCACCAGTAACTTTGATCTTCTTTCCGAGGAGACCTGGCATCCAATGTCTGTAGTTGGCCACCTTGGAAAGCCAGTTTCCTTTAGCCATTCTTTAAGGATAGGTCTGCTAGTGACAAATACTGTAAATTTTCTTGTCTGAGAATGTCAATGTCTTGATTTTTCCTTCGTTTCTAAAGGATAGTTTTTCCAGGTATAGAATCCATGGTTGATGGTTCTTATTTTTCAGCACTTGAAAAATGTTTTGCCACTTTTTCCTGGCCTCCATAGTTTCCAATGAAAAATCCACTGTTACTTGAATTTGTATTCCCTTATAGGTAACCTATCATTTCTGTCTAGCTATTTTAAAGATTTTTTTCTTTTCCTTTAGTTTTCGGAAATTTAATTATGATGTGTCTTGGAATGATTTTTTTTGTGTTTATCATGTTGAAGTTTGCTCAGTTTGTTAAATATGTAGTTTCAATTATTTTGCCAAATTTGGGAAGTTTTTAGACATTTTATCTTCAAATACTCTTTTATCCCTATTTTCTTTCTCCACTGTTTTTGGACCTCTGATTGTATGATTGTTGAATCTGTTATTATTATCACACAAGTCCCTGAGGCTCTGTTCTGTTGTTTTTTTTTTTTTTTTTCTTTCTTTTTTCTTTCTGTTGTTCAGATTGGGTAAATTCTGTGGATCTTTCCTCAAGGTTGCTAATTTTATCTTCTGCGATTTTCACTCTATTATTGAGCCCACCCAGAGATTTTTAAATTTCTGTTATTGTATTTTTCAGTTCTGTGATTTCTGATAAGGTTTGGCTGTGTCCCCACCAAATCTCAACTTGAATTAAATCTCCCAGAATTCCCACATGTTGTGGGAGGTACCCAAGGGGAGGTAATGGAATCATGGGGGCCAGTCTTTCCCATGCTGGTCTTGTGGTAGTGAATAAGTCTCATGAGATTTGATGGGTTTATCAGGTGTTTTTGCTTTTTCTTCTTCCTCATTTTCTCTTGCTGCCACCATGTAAGAAATGGCTTGAACTGTAAGTCCAATTAAGCCTCCTTTTCTTCCCAGTCTCCAGTATGTCTTTATCAGCAGCACGAAAATGGACCAATACAATTTCCATTTGGTTCTTATTTGTAACTTCTATTTCTTTAGTGAGATTTTATAGTTTTTTATTTTTTTCTAAGACAAGTTGTAATTGTTGCTGAAGCATTTTTCTGGTGGCTGATTTAAAATCCTTGTCAGTTCCAAGATCTATTTCATGGTAGTGTTAATGTCAGATGATTATCTTTCCCCACTCAATTTGTAATTTTCCCTGTTCTTGGTGTTATGGGTTATTTTTTACTGTCGTGAGTATTTTGACTACTGTATTATATGACTCAATTCTATATTCGATTTTAACAGGAGCCAACTTGTTTAATTTCAGTATGAAGATCTTGGTTACTTTTGTGGACTGGGTTCCAGTGACAATTTGATTTTCAGAGCATTATGGTGCTATTTTGGAGAGTTAATCTATTTTCTGCTACTGGGGCTCCCATGGGTCCCTGCTGGTGGTTTGTGAGAAATAGAGTCAGCCTGAGGGGCAGAGGATTTTCTGCGGGCTGACCACCTGCTGTCCCTGGGTGGGGGCAGACAGTCAGCTTGGGGAGGAAGAGCCTTCCTGGGCTGGGCGCCTGTTGTGGCAGTGCTGTCTGGTCACTTGAGATCTCTCTGTGGGGTAGAAGATTCTGTGACAGGGAAAAAGAGTATTTTCTATGCCAGGTGCTTTTTGTGGCTTTACATCCTCTGCTTGTTGGGGACAGGAAATGTTGTTATGCTGGCATTCCCTTTGACTCTGCTGCTTCTTGCTCCTGCTATTGGTGTCTCTAGGTGGAGTAGTATCGTCTCAGTCCTGGTGGGAAGGAGAACACTTCTGTCTGCTTACTGATGATGGGGCTTCTTATTGATACCCCTAACCTTTCTGGTACTGCTGGAATCACCTTGGTGTTGTCTGTAGGATTCATGTTTGTGTGTGGGAGGAATTTGCCTACCTGGGTACCTTCTGTTGTGAAGTTGGAGAAGAGGAAATATTAGACCTAGGTCTTTACTTGGGTGGAGACATAAGATGCCCTGCCACTATAGTATGCCTCCAATCTAGGAGTCACCTTTTCCTTTTCATCTTTTGGAGCTTTCATTTGGTTGCCTCCTGGAATGTTTCCGAGGTTTATAGTTGTACTTAATGGGGACCAGAAATCTCAAATCTCACTCCATCTAAAAATTGAAAACTATTTTTTATTGTAGTAAAATATACATAATGCAAAACTTATTATTTTAATGTGTATAGTTCAGTGGCATTAAGTACATTAACATGACCACTGTCCATCTCCAGAATGTTTTCATCTTCCCCACCTGAAACTCAATACCCATTAAACACATTCCCCATTTCTCCTCTCCCACAATCCCTGGTAACTACCGTTGAATTTTCCTTTTTTTTTTTTTTTAATTGAGATGGAGTCTCCCTCTGTCACCCAGGCTGGAATGCAGTGGTGTGATCTCAGCTCACTGCAGCCTCCACCTCCTGAGTTTCAGCAATTCTCCTGCCTCAGCCTCCTGAGTATCTGGGATTCCAGGCAGGCGCCACTACGCCCGGCTAATTTTTGTATTTTTAGTAGACATGGGGTTTCACGATATTGGTCAGGCTGGTCCCGAACTCCTCACCTCAGATTGTCCATCCACCTCGGCCTCCCAAAGTGCTCGGATTACAGGCGTGAGCCACTGGGCCCGGCCCCACCGTTGTATTTTCTATCTCCATGAATTTGATTGTTCTAAGTACCTCATATAAATGGAGTCATATGGTATTTTTCCTTTTGTGCCTGCCTTATTTCACTCAGCATAATGTCCTGAAGATTCATCCATGCTGCAGCATGTTGTCAGATTTTTCTTCCTTTTTAAGGTCTATTTTAAAAATGGTATTTTTCCTGAATATAGAATTCTAGGTTGATATTTTTCCTCGAGTACTTTGAAAATGTAGTTCCATTTTCTTCTGATCTTCAGAGTCAACTCTATCTGACCAGAACTACAGCCTGCCACCTAATTGCTCCTTAAACAAACTTGACCAATTCACTTGCTTTCCATCCAACCTCTCATCATTGAATCAGGGCAGAGATAGTGCTTTCAATTATTCAGTCTGGTCAAGATTGAGTCAGTTTACCTCTTCAATGTATCCTCTATGGCAGAGGTTTAGATTGTAGCCTTTTCTCTGCTCTGCTAAACTAGTTACCACCAGTCCATCTTCTTTTCATCTTTCAGAAAGGTAATAAGCTTTCTTAGTTGTCATTTCCTCTTGTTCTTTGTAGAGGAGCAGATTCTAATCCAAGATGTTTAACCAGAAGTCACTCATTCAATACTGTAGTGCTACCATATTGATATGGTTTGGCTGTGTCACCACCCAAATCTCATCTTGAATTGTAGCTCCCAAAATTCTCATGTGTCATGGGAGGGACCCGGTGGGAGGTAATTGAATCATGGGGGTGCGTCTTTCCCATGCTGTTCTTATGATAGTGAGTAAGTCTCATGAGATCTGATGCGTTTATAAAGGGCAGTTCCCCTACACAAGATGTCTTGCCTGCCACCATGTAAGATGTGTCTTTGCTCCTCATTCACCTTCAACCATGATTGTGAGGGCTCCCCAGCCATGTGGAACTGTGAGTCAGTGAAACCTCTTTCGTTTAGAAATTACCCAGTCTCAGGTATGTCTTTAGTAACAGTGTGAGAACAGACTAATACACATATCCTTAGGACAAACACCTGATAAGGACAGTGCCTAAACAATAGGATTATAGAACAACTTTATTACTCATGTAGAGATAAAAATTCTAAAAATCAATCCATAAGTTTAATCCAGGGGTGTAAAGAACAACAAGATTAAGTAGAGTTTATTTCAGGAACACAATTCAACAAAATAAGATTTATCAATGTAATCCTAAATTAAAAGCGTGACATTACATGGCTAAATAGATACTGAATGGGCAGCTGATAAAATTTAGCAGCCATCCTTAATAGGCACCCTAAGCAAAATAGGAATAAATGGAAACTGCTTAACTATAATAAAAACTGCATAAGAAAACCACAGCAGGAGTCAGCAAACTATTGCTTGTAGGCCAAATCCAGCCCACTGCCTATTTTTATAATGCAGTTTCATTGAAATACAACTACACTCATCCATTTATATATTTTCTGCTTTTATTCAGAGCTTCATGGCAGAGTTGAGTAATTGTGACAGAGACCATACAGACCACAAAGCCTGAAATATTTATGATATGACCTTCTCTAGACAAAGTTTGTTGACCCATGTTCTAAAGAGTTAAATCATGAAGTTGTTTCCATCAAAAGGTAGGAGCAATTCAGGGATGTACGTCATCCTAAATATTATTAATTCTGTCTTTCATTTAGCAGGAAAAGTGATCTTCTGAAATCCAAATCTGATTAAGTAACTTTTCTTCTAAAATCTTTCAATGCTTTTCTATCACACTTGGGGAAAAAAATCCCAATTCCTTCCTGGGGCCTGCATACAAGGCCATATGAGACCTGTCTTTTGCTGGTCTTTCCAGCCCACTGTCTACTATTCTCCTTGTTCACTGTGCTTTAATTCCACTAATGGTCTTTAAAGTCTTGAAGTCTCCAGTTCTTCCTTAGCTTAGGGCCTTTGCATATGCCTTTCCCATTTGCTAGAATTCTGTTTCCTTCTGACTAGTGCCTCAGCTTTTAGTAGGTCTCACTTCAATGTCATTGTATCAGAGAGTTCTGGCTTGACTACTAAAGATCTTTCTCTGTCGTTTTCCATCTCTGTATCTTGTTTCTTTTCTCTATAGTATTTATTACAACTTACAATTGTTTTTACTTGTTTGTTGACTGGTTTTCTGTTTGTCTTCCCCCCTAAAATATAAATTCCATAAGAGCAAGAGTTGAGTTAGCCTAGTTCATTGCTATATCATTGCCCTATTTGTTGACTAGATGAAGATATAGTTTAATTAATTTTTCTCAACCATAGGCAGCAAAATATGCCTGAGATTTTAAACCAGCATGATGGTCTCCCCAGACAAAGGTCTGTTTGTTGCCATGCAAAGTCTGTCAGTGGAATTCATTCGTTTCTTCATTCATTGGGTAAGCATGTATTGAGCAAATGTGAAGGGCCAGACTTTATGGGTGGGGAAGGTGAGGACAGAAATATAAGACATTGTTTCTGATGTCAAAAAGCTCACAGCCTGGTAGGAGACATAGTCAATAAACACCTGGCAGTTATGGAGCATGATAAGCTCTCTTGCAAAATCAAGGAACCTTCATGGATCCCGAAAGAGTAAGTGGTAAGGCTGGTTTCTGGAGAAGATGCTGCCTGAGATGGACTTTGAAAGCATGTCTGACTTGCATTTAATGTAGTAATGCCTAATGCAATGTCAGAAGTACTTGAGGCATTAATAAATTTTGGTTGTTGTACTTAAAAATTGGAACTAAACAGAAAATTGAAAAGATAGGGGTGTGAGTGTGGATATATTATAAGGAGAAGTAATAGCATGGGAAATGAATAGAGTTGGGATAGAATGCAGGCCACATGAGAAAATGCATTGGATCAGTTTGGCTGGTGTAGAAGGTATATGTTGTGAGAATGGCGAGAGGTAAAATTCACCTGGGAGACAGAGGTTAAGTCATGAAGTGCATTATGTGCTGTTCATGAAAGGAGAGACATTGAAGGACAATGGTATGAATATGGCTGAAATTATTTTAAAGCAGCAATTGTAGAAAATATGTTCTGTTTCTGCTGTCAAATGTAAGAATTGTGACAATAGATTTGATGCATTCTTAGACCAAACTTGTTTTGAAAAGTGCAGGCTTCTATAATTCTGAGTTTACAATTACTTTTTTTTTCCTAAGAAAAAATTTACTGTGGTGCATGGCAATCATATGCTGTCTACATATTTAATCACTTTTAGGATACCTTAGATACTGCTTGCTACACTCTTCTCTGTAGGCCCAGGAAGAATGAATTACCCTATAACTTGCTTAGCAAAATCTTCCCTGTGCTTGATTTCCCCCAGGTAGAGGACTGGGGCTTGTAGGGTAAACTTTGCAGGCCTCAAGTGTGTCTTTGCCTCCTTGTTTGGAGCCAGGGACAGTCTGGAAATAAATATCTTTTTATGTTGAGTCAAGTTCAAAACAACATGCCAGGTGCCCAATTTACACCTGTGGGGAAAAGAAGAAACTTCAATGAGAGCTAATTGAATAGCTTTGCCCTTGTAGCAGGCACTTGTGTTTCTGCTAGTGGAAAGAAGGCCCCTGGAGAACGAAGAATCAGGTGACTGAAATTTCCCTGGGAACCCTTGCATTCTGGAGAAACACAGGATTTCTGAGGAAATTTTTCTGTTTTCTGAACATGTGAAGTGTGTGCAGGATAAGCAGTCTGTTACCTCTCTTCCAGCTGCAGCAGCCCCGTCAGTGCAGTCGCTGGGTGTGGGCTACTGGAGGGGTCCCAAAGTAGTACACAATGTCCTACCCTGAAAGAACCCATCATCTGGTGGCTCCATACACATTTGCCTCTGGAGGTCTTGACGACTATTCCAAGGCTGATGCAGGGAGCCATGATAGAGATGATCAGACCTGCTGAGGGAATGCAGAGAAAGGGAAGGAGCCCCATGGGGTAGGAGCACCAGACAAGGCCTTCCAATGGTGATGAATTTTGAGCAGGACCTTGAAATTCATTTGGAATTTGATTTGAAGAAGAGAAGGTGCAAGGTTGTTTCAGGCAGGTAGAAAGACGAGATGTTGGAAATAGATCATCAGAGCTATCCAAAACACCTATCTGACCTTGTTGCTATCCTATTAAAACCTGACGCTGGTTCTTCATCACCTGCAGAGTAAAGTGCAAGCTCCTTACCTGGACATATCACTGGCCTCTCCTTACCCCTCCAGCCTCCTCATCCCCCGCCTTGTGCCTTGGTTCTTATGCTCTAGCAATATCTTACCCTTTTCCCTCTCTGAGTACCCCATGCTATTTCATGCCTCCATGACTCTGTCTCTAATAGTTCTTCTTCTTCCCTTTCCTGTCTGACAGCCTGGTGAAGTCATCTTTCCAAGCTCTTCTGAGACCTCCCTAGCTGTATTAGTTTGTTTTCATGCTGCTGATAAAGACATACCAAAGACTTGGAAGAAAAAGAGGTTTCACTGGACTTACAGTTTCACATGGCTGGGGGAGGCCTCAGAATCATGGCAGGAGGTAAAAAGGCACTTCTTACATGGCGGCGGCAAGAGAAAATGAGAGAAGAAGCAAAAGCAGAAACCCCTGCTAAACCCATCAGATCTTGAGAGCCTTATTCACTATCACAAGAGTAGTACAGGAAAGACCGGCCCTCATGATTCAGTTACCTCCCCCTGGGTCCCTCCCACAACATGTGGGAATTCTGGGAGATACAATTTAAGTTGAGATTTGGGTAGGGACACAGCCCAACCATATCACTAGCTGACCAAGGTCATATAGTAATGGAAATGGGAAGAAGCCTGTTTGGGCTGATTCCAGAGCCTTTGCTCTTACCACCATGCAATTCTACTTATAAGGAAGAGCCCATTATTTATAATTTCATGCTGTTCAGAGTTAGTCTCAGTTGGTGAGCTGAGCCCTTTCAGAAGAGAAGAGCCCTGGGTTCTAGCCCTCTTCCTGCTATAACACTTAGAGCAAGACATGTGTTACCTGTGGGCTTTATTTTTCTCATCTGTAAAATGACAACCTTGGTCTTATAGATAATTACAGGATATTTTTAATTCTATCAATATACATATTTTAAAAGATATTCCAGGAATATTGGCCAAGGTTAGCTCATGGATACAGAATTATACCTAGGGCTGGGGGTGGTGACTCACACCCATAATCCCAGTACTTTGGGAGCTGAGGGAGGTGGACCACTTGAGGTCAGGAGCTCATGACCAGCGTGGCCAACATGGCAAAACCCCATGTCTACTAAAAATACAAAAATTAGCTTGACACGGTGGTGTGTGCCTGTAGTCCCATCTACTAGGGAGGCTGAGGCATGAGAATTACTTGAACCCGGGGGGCAAAGGTTGCAGTAAGCCGAGATCGTGCCACTGCAATCCAGCCCGGGTGGCAGAGCGAGACTCCATCCTGCCCCCTGATGCCTCCCCAAAAAGAATTATACTTAGGCACCTAAATGAATGACTTCCCCTTAAATGTCAGGGCTTAATTTACTGATACAACATGGTCTAATAGCAAAGTAGGGATTTAAAACAGTAATTGGAAACCAAATAGAAGTTGTCTTTGTAAAAATTTGGAGGGAAAAAAAATAAAAGTATTCAGAAAGCTCCCTCTTCTTACTGACTATATGACCTGAAGCAAGATTATCGTATCTAATTTTCAGTTTTCTCCTCTGGGAGCAGAGATACTAATATAATGTGCTTCATAGGGTTGTGTGAAGATTAGATAAGGTCAAGTGTGTGAAGGTCTTAGCATAGTGTCTGGCATGCAATAAATAACCCAATAAATATTAGCCGTGGATTATGGAATGGAACCGTAGGGACTGGGAGGGGATGGGTGCTAGGTGAAGTCTTGGGGAGACCTCATGCTTTCTTATTTAGCAAGTATTCCAGCTTCTGCATATCTCTAGTTGGTATGCCCCAGAACTCAGAGTCAGCTTTTAGGGGTTAGTGGTGTACCCCACATGCCCTGGATATAGGCTGGGATTGGTATAGCCCGGGGAAATCCTGAATACTAAAAATGATAAAGGTAGTAACAGCAGCAGCAACAACAACAACAGTGATAATCATTACCAGATCTTTCTGACTCCAGAGCTTGTGTTCTTGACTGTTTTTATTTCTCTGAGACACTGAGAGTCATCCTTTAAAATAAGGGGGAGCCAGTATTATTATTCCATGGCCTGAGACACTCTGATGGGTGCAGTAGTACCAGGTTGTTACTGCCTATGATAGGGTGAAAGCCTGTGTGATGTCATCAGGTGGGCCAGGAATAGCCCTCATGAGCCAAATGCCAGAGCACCCGAAGGTTCCAGTATGCATCACCCTTGGAGACAGGAGCACTGACATTTTCTATTAAAATGCAAATGTAATCTGGAAGGCATTGTGCACCAGTCCTTTATCATCTTTTGTAAAAATTATAAATCAGATTTGCAAGTCTCTTATTTGGGCAGGATGCCAGGGAAGGTTCAGAGCATAGGGTATCACTCACCTCTAAAAATGGTTCAATACTAAATTGTCATTCTTCTAAATTGCCTCTTCTGTGCCCAAATCTGGACAATTTCATTTTCTTTTCACTGGTTTTATAGTTGAGTTAAAGTAGTTCATGTCTTACTCCATAGAATATTGCACATTTTATAATACAAGAAAACAAGTTTTTATTCTTAAATAAGAGATACTTTGAGAAGCTTCTAGGGATGGGTTAGTTCATGCTCAATCTTTCATTTTACTTAAATTTCCCTGATATTCACTATAGTCTATCTGTGTATATGTATATCTCCTATCTTACTCATTGCTTTATGGCCAGCATCTAATACATTCTCAAGTAAATGTAATAAACTGAGTACTCCTATTGTGAAAGGCCCTAAGGACAATGAGAAAGTCAGTAAATAAAGGCTCTCCATCCTCGAAAATCTTATCCTGTAACAGAGAGACAAGTTCTAAGGCAGGAGAGACTGAAGGCCTGAACACGCTGTTGAGATGCAAAGGGGGAGATGGAGTGAAAGCAAGGAGGGGGCAAGGAAGGGGAAAAAGGCAAACGTTACTCTGTGGTTTTGAGCTTGGATGCCTGGCAGGGCCATAGTGCCATCGAGAGAGGAGGAAGTCAGGAGGAGGAGCAGGTCTGGGGAGAAAGGATAGAAGGAAGACATGATGAGTTCGGATCTAAACATATGAGGTTTGGATGACGTAGACTTGAGTGCCAGTTAAGATGTGCAGCTGCCCTATTGCTTTCTTATTTAGCAAGTATTCCAGCTTCTGCATATCTCTAGTTGGTATGCCCCAGAACTCAGAGTCAGCTTTTAGGGAGTAGTGGTGTACCTCACATATGATGAAGATGAGTTAATTGCTGAGTTCTAGAGTAGCCTCAAACTTAGGCTATTTTATTCTCTTTCTTATTCAACAGGGCTTTGTGCTAGGCAATAAAAAGGGATTTAAAGAGGTACAAGAGGCATGATATTTGCTCTCCCAGAGTTCCTGAGTGAGGCAGTATGTGCTCAACAGTGCCAGGCAAGTAGCGGCATGCAGAAGGAACAGAAGAAGGAGTGGCTTGGGTGAGACAAGCTGGAACCTGCAGCAGCTGCAGGGGGAGGGCGTTCTGAGAATCCAAAGATCAGCATGCCCCTTTGGACCTTTCAAAGGAAGCTATCAAAAATGAAGTCATGACTTCTCAATACCAGGTTTATTTAAAAAGGAATAAAACCAATGTAACAGGTATACCTTTTTACAGTAATTACCTTATTGGTATACAGGGAGGAGGCAAAATCATGAATTGGTTTATTTTGTCTTTCCGTGAGGAAAATGGCTTTTTTGAGCCCAAATGAAGGGGAGTTAATGGCTTGGCCCTAGGATAACCATTACTGCTGTGGGCTTGGAAGCCTTGGAAAATTGCCCTTCTCTTTTCCTGCTACTTTCTCTCCCACTTTTTTTCAGAGACATATTTTGGGTCCTCTGTCTCCTTGAGTCTGCTAGCAGTGTGTAGAGATCACCCAGTGCCTGACTGCCTGTTACTGCCGCTAAGCCTTGTTCTGACTGGCCATGGTGACAATGGCCTCGGCGTTTCAACTTTGAGAGACGCCACAAATGCCATGAGATGGGTGGCTGCTTATGTGGTTATTGTCTAGGGCTGACTGTGTCCACAGGGATGTGACTTTAAAGCCCTGGTATATGAGGTTGAGAACACCTATAATAATAGACAATCCTAACAAGGGAGGTTCTCCAGGTTTATAGAGGGGGTCTTGAAAGGATTCAACTTCCTAATAGTGATCTATGTGGCCATACCAGTGGCATGGGGGAAAGTGAGAATTTAGAAAAATTGTTGGAAAGTGTTTTCCTCTTGACAAGTAGAGAATTAGAGTATTATGGAAATGTAAGAAATTACAGAGTTAGAAGATTCCACCTTTGTAGTAATACATTTTATACTCTGATTAAAGCACTTAACCTGTATCTGATAGTAAGGATGCCAGAATAAGGGCTTTACTGCCTCATTAAAATAGTGCCATCTAGTGGTAAATGTTTTGAATTGTAGCCAGGTGCCCAGAGAGCTGTCAAACCCTCAGGGGACTTGGCTTAAAGATTAAGCAGCATTTATAATTTTCTTGTTTATTTATCCATCTATTCTTTCACTTAGTTTACTTATCACTTACTACATGCTGAGCATCTTGATGGGTGTTGCGTATGAAGAGACGAGGAAGACGCAGGCACTGACCTCAAGTTGTTCATAGTCCAGTGGGTGAGACTGCCTGTAGACCCGTGATTGCAATCCAGAGATAATGGCTATTTGAGAAGTGCAATGGAATCCCAAGAGATTCAAATGTCACAGGCGGTTTCATTGCTGCTGCTGGAAGGCCCTCCCATGTGTATAAGGACATAACTTGCAGGAAGCATGGAGTCAAGGAAGGGACAAGCTGTTGGATGCTTCCTCAACTTGCTACTTGTGTGGGATTCCCCACCCTGCCAGACCTCTCTTTTGGGTTCTCCTTGTATCTCTGGCCCTATTCCTCAATCAAGGAACTGAATGAACTTGTGGTTTGCTGCCCAGTGGAGCTGTCTTTCTCTTTCATGGGCTTGATTCTTGGTCATTCTAGGACATAAATTGTTGGACACAGGGTGGTATGTTTAAAGCCCTGGACACTTTACCGGAACCTATTAACAAATTTTTACGTGCCTTCTCTGCCCTCTGCTCATTTATATTTCCCTTCTCTTCTGCCATGAGAGGTTTGCAGAAGACTTTCTCTTCTTCACATAACTCTGTCTCTGTGCAGTACAATCTATACTGTTCTTTTTTGGAGAAATGTGCTCATTGTGAGATCTTGTTCAGGCACCTAATCTTTCTACTTCCAAGAGTTGTTTCCTCTTAAAAACCAGACCAATAATATTGACCTACCTAGGTGCTGAGCATGCAGAGGCTTGAAATGATGAACTCTGAAGATGTGGGAAAGAATTCACAGTGCATGAGGCATTTGGACTCGGATGTGAAGAATGGTTTGGAGATTATCAGTTGGAGGAAGTTTATGTTATTAAAGGGCATTCTACCTAGGTACGTCAATATTACTGGCCTGGTTTTTATGAGGAAACAATTCTTGAAGCTAGTAAGATTAGGTGCCTGAACAGGGCCACACAGTGAGTATGTTTCTCCAGAAAAGAACAGTGTAGATTGTATTGCACAGAGACAGAGTTATTGGTAAAGTGTTTTAATTCTTGTTTAATATTTTATGACATGTAAACGTGAGCAAAAGACTTGTTACGCTTTTTCTTCACTTGTCTTAAGTTTTACTTTGTAAAAATTAGCCATCATACTTTTTCTTTTTGGTAGAGTTTAACACTTAAAAATTTTCACTTCATTTACTTTTTAACACCATACTCCTTGAATAAGTCTTTTTTGCTTTCCTTGTAATTGGTTCTTCTTAGTTGCCTTAGCTTTCTTCTTCTTCCTTGCTCTCTGTTTTCTCTATGAAGAGTGCTTTCCATCTCTCTCCTTCTCTTGGTGTCCAAGCCATCCTTTACTGTCATAACTCTCATCTTGCTTTTTTTTTTTCTTCTTGCCTATCCAAACTCTTTCTGTCTGTTATTTCTCAGATCTTTTCTGGTTCTTCTCATTCAGTCCTTCCCTCTCATTCTGTTTTCCACTTCTCCACGTGTCTCTCATTGTGTTTTTTTGTTTGTTTTTGTTTTTTCACTATCTTGATCTTTTAGGTTGTACTTCTCAGAAGTTTGTAGGCTGTCACTACTGATTCCATGTTTAGTTTGTCCCAGTCACCACCATGGGCATATCATTCTGTTGGTGTGAGAGAGGTAACAGATCTGTCAGGAAGGAATAATATATTCGTTTATTCATTTGTCAGACATGTGTTGTGTGCCTGCTAGGTACCAGGCATTATACTAAGAGCCAGGTAGGGACAGATACAAAGAAGAATGAGATGGTGTCCACTTGCAATGAGCTCATATTCTAATCAGAAACAAATAGGTCAACAAATTATTATGATGAAGCTCTGACTTGGGCTGCAATAGAATTAGGTAGAAGGTATTTAGCATGCAGAGGCCTGAAATGATTAACTGTGAAGAGGTGGGAAAGAATTCACAGTGCATAAAGCTTTTGGACTGAGATGTGAAGAATAGTTTGGAGATTATCATTTGGAGGTTGTTTGGGTCACTAAAGGACATTCTAGGCAGAGGCAAAGATTGAAGCCTTTAATAAATGTGGTGGGCCCAGGGAAATGCATATGGGAGATAAAGGGTATGTACAGGAAAAAGATGAGACTGAAGAGGTGGGAAAGAGACAGTTTCGTGGAAAGTCTTATAGGCTGTGTAATGGGGTTAGGGATTCTTTCTGAAAATATTGGTGAGCCATGGACAGAAGGCACATGAGTATCTAGGTTATCTGCAGGTTAAGGAGACAGACAAAAGTGGATGGATTTAATGGATATTTTAGAGGTCAAGTGAACAGAACACGTGATTGATTGGATGCAAGAGGTGAAAGAGAGTGGGCATTTAAAATAAATTTGTTTTCATTGACATATTTTCTCCTGAGGATTTCAAATTCCCTTAAGAGTTATTATCCCTTTCTATTCATGGGATTCTTATCTTTTCCTAGTGGGATCTTTACCTAAGGAATCTAAAATTTGAAGTTTCTAGCTCACTACTCAGATAATTGTTTTAAATTTTGGCAGTAAAATTCTGTTTTCTTTCTTGTCGGGGTTTGGCTGACTTGTCTGTGCAGCACTGCTGGTTCTGAGGAATCAGTAGTTCCACGCTCAGCTTCTGGAAGGAGGCAGAGGGTGAGCACAGCATGCTATGGTGTGCGTGGGGTAGTGCTGTTGAAGGAGAAGTAGCAAGATCTTTACTCTTCTTACAGACTAGGTGCCCTGTATATGTTGGTAGAATGGAGGGAGGAATAACTGAATGGTGAATAACATAAAGAGTACTTATAGTGTCTTTATATTAAATTATTGTATGTGGTGGGGAGGAGAACTTGAATGGGAAACTGGAGGTTAGCAGGCTTTCTCTTCTTGCTGTATTTTATGTAGACCAATATTGAAATTGAGATATATTTCTTAAGTTCAAATGATGGGGTAGGGGAAGGAGAAGTTAAACTGTAATTAATGTTGTGGAGACTTAGGACCAGGTTAGGATTTTTCTTTCTTGGGAGGATTCACTAAGGGGTAATTATCCTGAATTAGCAGGACCTAATGTCATAACTTGAGAAATAAGAGACATCAAATTTGGGATCTAGCAGCACTTACTCTGCACTCCTAGGTCCCCACCAGCTCACCCTCAACATGTCAGATTCAGTAGAAGATTTTTAGGTTTGGTGTTTCTTTTTCCTTTTTGGAGGGTCACATAAACTCATTAACTCTGGATTCATCGTTCCTTGCTACATATCTTCAATGTCTTGGGTATATAACCCATTGTTATCGTCATACAAATATAAAACATTTTCTGGAGACAATACCTTGGTCCTGAGTATCCATCTTCATAAGGTGTTGGATTGCATTAATTTTCTCAATTCTATACCCTTCTTGTTTCCATGTACCTTTGCATATTACTTTGTAATTTCTTTCACTGGAGTTGATTTCTCTGTCCTTTGATTCTGAGTTTGGCCACATGACTGTCTTTGGCCAACAGAATGTTGTAATAAAGAGTCTGACTCCAGTTTTGAGGTTAGACTGTTTGATAGGATTTAGACTTCCACACTTCGCCCCCTACCTTTTTTTTTTTTTTGAGACAGAGTTTCGCTCTTGTTGCCCAGGCTGGAGTGTAATGGCGTGATCATGGCTCACTGAAACCTCTGCTTCCCAAGTTCAAGTGATTCTCTTGCCTCAGCCTCCCAAGTAGCTGGGATTACAGGCACCTGCCACCGTACCTGGCTAATTTTGTATTTTTAGTAGAGATGGGGTTTCACCTTGTTGTTCAGGCTGGTCTCGAACTCCTGACATCAGGTGATCCACCTGCCTCAGCCTCCCAAAGTGCTGGGATTACAGGCGTGAGCCACTGAACCCAGCCACTTCCACCCTTCTCTTTCGCACCACCATACATCTGGTACTTTAGACAAGAAAACACACGTGCACCCCCCTGGCTTCTTTGCATCATAGAGAAGTTTGAAAACCCTCATGCACATGACAATCCCTTCCCCTTCCCCACCCCCTGGCCACTCTAAAGGCTCAAGTCACTTTCCTGTCTTGTCATTCTAGATTGTCTTGTGTCTAACCTGCCCCCAACCCCCCCAAAAAAGTCCCTTGTGTGACTAATAAGCTTTCTTTCAAATTCTCTTGGTGTGTGAAGTGTTATCAGTCTAGATATCCAACCTACTAATTGGGGTCAGAGGGTCTATTCCACCTTCACAGGGTGACTACAAAACAAATATTAATCTATGTGTATGTGATACTTGCAGACGGTTGGAAGAAATGCTTGCATGTCTCTGCTTCAACTATTTCTGCTCTGTTATGGCCATGAGACTATGTCTAGGCTAGCCTGCTAGAGAGTGAAATAAATGGAGTAGCATCCCATTGCCTAATCACCTCAGTCAGCAAATCAGTCAACGAATAGCTGACCCCAGACATGTCAGCAAGCCCAGCTAAGATCAGCAGAGCCTCTTAGTCAATCCACAGCTAACTGCAGATGCATGAGTGAGCCAGGCAAGATCAGCCAAGTCTGATCAAGATCAGCTGAATCCTCAAACTTGTGAATTAAATATATGCTAATTGCTGCACACCGCCAGATTTTTGGGGTTGGTATGTGGAAATGCTGTGGCAATAGATAACTGGAAAACCAAGTGTGGGAACTTCTAGACCAACCCTGGGGTAAATATAAGGTCTCCAAAATTTAGCAACTCTCCCTGAAATCCAAAATGAAGCAAAAGATTATAGTGCAGCTGATATTTAGCCCTTTGGCCTCTATTTTTAAGAGTTTATTTTGTTTAATTTTTTTGTGCTAGGACTCTTAATAAGCAATTTAAAAAAAAAAGCCTTAAGTAAGATTAGCAATTTGCACCTTTTTAAAAATTAACAGCACTCTGTTGTTTTGATATTGAGCTCCATTATCAATTTGCATCTTTAAAGAGGTGTAACCTTTCTCAGATATTTTGCTCTGTGTTCTTATATTTAACTAGCAAGACTTGATTTTTACATTGCTTATGTTGGCTTTACTTCTGCACAATTAAAACCAGAGGAGAAGAAGAAAAAAAAAACACTCAATAATTAGAAGTATGATGTAGATTTCTCTAACCCTGGCTATTCAGAGCTGAGTGGTGATCAAGGCAGGATTAATGTATTAACGTACAAGGCAGGTATGTTAATAAAGGAAAAATGTCCTACAGTTTTAGGACACATATCAACAAAAATTTCTACATGCTTGAATGGTTACAGATTAAACTTTCTTATTTATGAAACTAGCTCCAGAGAGCAGTACAACTTTGAACTTGGCATGGACTCCTGAACTCTCCCAGTTGTATGACAGGAGCCATTTTGACTGATTATCTCCCGTCTTCCACACTGCCTTGGCCTGCCTATCCAAAGTCTACTCTCCCCAGCAAGACCATCCACCAAGCTGTACGCTGAGGTGCCTCACAGGCAGAAGAGGTCATGCACCTCAGTGTCATCCTTTGTTTTCTACTCATATCTTCTCTAGTACAAAGATGCAGTTGGTGCCAGTGAAGTCCTTCTTTATTTGGGAAAGTACACCAACTACCCTTTGCTTGATTAGGACAAAAATACTAAACATGTTGCTCAGTAGAAAAATTTACTTGAAAAACTAGATTGTGAGTAATTACCTGTATTTTTTTTTTTCAGTTATACAAAGGATGAAACATTTCTACCTCTTCTGGACTTCATTTTGAACCTAGTCACTGTATTTTCTCAAACCATGAACCAAAACAGTGTATTTTGTTTTCTCAACAATAGACCAGTGAAAACTGGAGCCTAAACTGTATGTTTTCTCAGTCTCTGAGCTGGAACCAGAACATCAAAACTTTCTTGAACTGAGCTGATATTCCACAGAGTTAAATCCTTGTTGAGATCCTAGAAGGGTGCAGTGATTCTTGGTCACTTTTTAGAATGCCGTGTAAAATCTAAAAGCTTTGATTTTGTTCCTAATTAAAACTGATTTTATCTTGAATTATTCTTTCTAATGTAATGAATGCAAAATATGATGTCACTTATTGCAGAAGAGAAAAACATGAAGCATTCAGACAGAATATACGTCTGTCTTTACCATGGAATCTAAGTCATTTGTTAATCTTGCTTTTGACCTCAGTCCAAGCAGGTTGCCATGGGATATATAGATGTGTTGTCCCCTGTGACGATATTCTCTAGCTATTTAGATGGTATTTTCTTTGGAGTACTTGATTGTGGAAATATCTAGGGAATATTCTTTAATTTCCAATTTATCATGAATGTACAGTCAAATGGTCTTTAAATTTTTAGCTATCCATTTCTGTAATCCAAACTACAGGTTGAAAAAAATAATACCACATCACATGGAATTTGAAAACATTTTAGTTACATTGATAAAATGGATATGATTAACTTAACAAAGGTTAACATTTTCAGATAATTAACTTATTTATTCTTCCAAGGATTATACAGGAATGCCTAGCCTTTCTCATATAAATTGAAAAATTCCAAGGGGAGTGAATATTTGAGATGTCAAAGGTATATAAGAAATGGCCTGCATTTAAAAATTTAGGAAGAAAAAAGATTCATAAACAGTAAAGGGATAAAAGGCAGCAGGATAACAGTGAGTAGGAGTGCAAAAAATAGTAGCCTGATGACACGTTAATAGACTGTAGCCTCTGGCTCAGCGGTGAGTCATAGGACAGTCAAGAGAGATGTGGTGGTGGTCTCTCTGATGAGGGACTGCCTGCTGCAATTGAATTTGAATTCAAGCAACCACTGCTTTGATTTTTACATTTTTTATTGGATGTTTTATAAATTACAAAGTAATTCAATCTAGTTGTTATGAGTGAAACAATATAAAAATGTATAAGAGAACACTAATTATTGCTGCTCCTTCTATTTCCAATCCCATGCTTTGGAAGGATTCAGTATTAGTTGATTAGTTAGGACCTTCCACACTTTGCACTTTTTTGTAGATACAGACACAAAAATATATTCTCACAAGTAATTTAAAAATAATTGTATCAAAACAGGACCAAATTATTGCACATTAATCTTTGCTTTTTTCACTTGAGAATATATCCTGGGAAATCAGAGGAGAGACATAGATCTAACGCTATCCTTTTTCATTTTTTTCTTACTTTCTTTATGTATGAATACACACACATGTACCTAAATGGAATCATTAATAGAAATTATTTTTACACATTGATTTTTTTCTTTCTTTGCCTTACCTTCTTTCCTTTCTCCCTTTTTCCCATTCCCTTCTTTTCTGTCTCTGTCCTGTAGCCTACATGTACAGTATGGTATACATCCTTCACTACCTTTCTCCATTCTCATATAATCCTTATGCATAGCCATTCACATGCACGTGCGCACACACACACAACACACACACACACACAGATTTCACTCTGTGTTGTAAGCCTACAATGTACTTTGAGTTGAGACTGGAAAAGGTGACCTTTCTTAATCTCTGTTTTGGGCTCCTCTTCCTTTGATCTCATCTCATAAAGTTTCTTAGTTTTAATTTGTTTTTAAACATGGTCTTGGTATGTTACTCAAGCTGGTCTTGAACTGCTGGCCATAAGCAGTGCCCTTGCTTGAAATCACAAATGTTGTCAATGCTACTGACCTCAGCTCATGACTCTTGTTTTTCTACGTAATCCATGTAGGTGGTCTTATCCATTTAATGATTTTAATTATCATCCTTGCTGTTGATGTCCAAATCTACATTCCCAATTTAGACCTCTTTGGTCCCTATATTCAACTTGCTGCTGGATATTTTCATCTAATTTTTCCATAGGCATCTCAAATTGAATGTGCTCCAACTTCACCCTTCTTTTCTCCCCTTTGCATCCTGTATTATTTATTGCAATTGGTGCTACCACCATTCATCTAGATGTCAAGCTGGGAACCTACCACTTAACAATCGGTCACCAAGTTCTGCCAGCTTATCTCTTAAATAGTTCTTGAATTTATTCTCTCCTCCCCATTTAGCACACCAGTTAAGGTACTCATTCAGCCTCATATATATTATTGCAAATAATATTATTCAACTTTTTCTTTCATTTGGATCCCATACCCATAGTGAGTTACTAGGTTTCTATGGCTTCCAATCCATCAAAGAAAACATTTTATTGTTTTTGGTAAGGTCGGAAGCATGATAGAACTGTCCATATTAAGGTTTTTTTCTTTTTTTTTCTGGGGTAGAAAGTGCGAAACATTTATTAAGGTATAAAACAAAAACAGAGAAAAACCATGACCAGAAAGAGAAGTTGGACAAGAGTACTAATGCTAGGAAAAGCAAGAATATCCTAGCAAGCACTGATACTCCAGCAACATGGGGAGCATATGTTCCTCCCCTACTTCCAACTCCTTTTCTCGCTCATGCTGTGCCTTCCATTTTAGATAAGTAATTCCTATGTCATTGTTTTCATGTGTGTTCTGCAGTCCGAGTGAGCTATGTAAAGCACAAATTTGGTCTTTGTGTCACTTTTGGGTGCTAGGAGCATTATGGCACCTTGATGAATAGAGCTGACTTTATGGGCTAGGGTTGGTTCAAATTTAACCAGGCAGAAGAACAACAGATGAAACAAAGACCCTGAGTGATGGGCACAGCTGTCAGCAGAAAATCATTGCGTTCATGTTGTGGGTGATGGGGAACAAGCTGATAAGACTGTCTGAGGCTTTTTGGAGGTATCCTACCAAATCGCTCATAAGATAGATTCCTTCCAGACTGTGCTGTTGATCAGAATACTTAATCTATGATCTCCTTTGGCCATTAAAAGCTAGAATAAATGTCATAGGTAGCTCCCTGAGGCTCTATTAGACAGTTATCTACTGGAGAGACAGAGGCTTGGGAAGCAGGAGTTAGGAAACACTGTAGATAGAATGGAACAGGCCGGGTGCGGTGGCTCACGCCTGTAATCCCAGCACTTTGGGAGGCCGAGGCGGGCGGATCACGAGGTCAGGAGATCGAGACCATCCTTGCTAACACGGTGAAACCCGTCTCTACTAAAAATACAAAAAATTAGCTGGGCTTAGTGGCGGGTGCCTGTAATCCCAGCTACTCAGGAGGCTGAGGCAGGAGAATGGTGTGAACCCGGTAGGCTGAGCTTGCAGTGAGCCGAGATTGCACCAGTGCACTCCAGCCTGGGCGACAGAGTGAGACTCCGTCTCAAAAAAAAAAAAAAAAAGAATGTAACAAAGCATTTGGAAGAAGTGTAGATGGCAGTGTGGTAGTGAAACTGAAATGGGAAGGAAGAGGAACTTAAAATTCAAAGAGCCCTGGTTCTCATTTGTCATAGCTGCTAAGCCTCCTTGAAGACTGTTTTGGTAGTTTTGGCAGCTTTTATGAAGGTGAATCTTATGTTATTAGGATTTTTATATTGGATGTGGTGAGATCAGGATGAAGTTCATTAATGTCAGTTACCAAGGGCACTGCTGGGTCAGTAGGTACTGAAGGCTCTCTATGAGCCCCTCAGTTATCTCCTTGTGGTTTTTGTTATGCTTCACAAGTAGTTAGGAGTAGACTATTGCACTTCATTCTGGACACCAAGCTACCAAAAGTTCCATGTTGCTTTGTGAAAAGCTCAAAAAACATTTCACTGGCCTGAAGACAGGGTCACAGTACAGAGATTTTGTCTGGTTTAGGCCTACCCATGTAGCTTATACAGGTGTTGGAGACTCTTTGAATATGATCAGTGTTATATAAAAGCCTAAATTGTTAGGTCCCATGAGGGTTGCTTTCTGATAAGGGAGATTGGATCCAACATACAATGAGAGAAGTGATTTGGCTTTTAGTGCTCCCAGGGAGGGATTGGTACCAAGAAAGTTCTGAAAGTTATGGAAGAAGGCTATTGATTCCAAAAATTAGTAGGATTTAGATGATTTGGAGATTAAAATGGAAAAAGAATCAAACATGATTCTTTCTGCAGAAGCAGAAGACTAGTTTTTTTGGTCAGTTATACACCTACACATCATAATTTCATAAGCCTTAGCCTCAAGGTCATACAGTAAAACAAATGAGCCATATGCAAAAAAAAAATCGCTATATCTTCACATTTAGGGGCACCAGAAGAAGTGGGAGCTAATGATAATATCTGGTTTTCTGTCTCTCCTGGGCTAATGCCTAAATGTGGAAGCAGAGAACTACTGAAGGTATTAAGAAAATGGAAGGTCTAGAAGTATTTGACTTGATCTTATCCTTTAAAACATGCAACATATTCTCACTGACCAATAAACATAATCGGCAGATATTATAATCTTGTTTCTGCGTGACAGGGCAAAGACTGGAGATTTGTGCTGCCCCATGAGAAAATTCTCACTTCTTTTTTTTTTTTTTCTTTCTTTTTGCCTCTTCTGCAGGGAGTATCAGAGGTAAAATGAGATGACCAGCCCCAGGAGTCACCCCAATTTAATCAGCAGTAGTGGGTTAGTATTAGTTACCTGGGGGATCTTGTTTCTATTCAATCTAGACTGGAGAGCAGGAGAAAGAAAAAGGCAAAGAATGCTTTGGATTTCAGAACGCCCCAAAACTGATCTCAGAAAGAGGAGTGGGAAGGTGGTGACTGAGTTCCACAGAATGAAGTTCACCCAGAAGGAATGTAGGTTTTAACAGCAATGCCAGCAAGGTGTTAAGCTCTCGGCTGGAGTGGAGAGGTCCAGTCACATCTCTTGGGGTGGTGGGAAATGTTGCTTTCTGAAGTCTCACTATGAGGTCTCAGAATAAGTGTACTACTCTGCGCTGATCTCCCAGCTGCTTCAAAACACTCCCCTCCCCTTTTTGAACAAGGCAAGGTAAAATAACTAGGCAAAATATATCCATACCAAGGTCATCTGGAAGGCACAATTGTGTCCAGTGATGTTTCTCGCAACTCTAGCATACCTAGGGGTATTCCTCTCTACTCCCTTTCTTCTCAAGGCCTTCTTTAAGTGCTCTCATTGTTTTGGCTTTCTGTACTCCAGCGTGGCAGCTGATAGACAATAAATACACTGCTCTGGGGATGAATTTCAGATGTTGAGTCTTCCAGCAAATTTGAAACTTCGACAAGTATCTTCTCCCATTCCTACTTTTTATTCCTTATAATTTCTGAGAAACTTTCCTGCCAGCAGACTTCTCAGACAGTGACGGACTGAATCCTCATTAAAACAAAGAAAGGTTAAGGGAAAAAAATAACCTATATAAAATGAGGTAACTCCCAAGTCTTTCAGCTATAAATTGACAACAGGATTTATATAAATCCGTAATTGTATCTCTTTTACCTGCAGTTAGGCTAGTTAATGATGAAAAAAGTATACAGCTGATCGTGTGGCTTTAATGAGGATTCTTTTTACAGAGTTAAAAAAATCCACCAAATTAAATTCTGCCAATTTACTTCATTGCAAATTGAGCACCACCCTGTGAGCAAAAAAAAGAAAAAAAGAAAAGAAAAAAAATCATCAAGTAGCTGAAATCAGTTACAGCTAAATGTGTAAGTCAGCATGTGCTTTAGCCTTTAGTCATGAAGAATATATTAGATTTTAAAAATAAATGGCTTTCTGCTGAGTCTTCATTGCGGTGGCTTTCTGACTTTTAATTAAATTTTCAGTACTTGTGGATGCTTCCTCATGTACTCTGGCCACAGAACTCGCATTGCCTCCATCATTAAGTGGAGTGGAAAACCAAATTGGAGATTATTAAGCTTGTTCATTTCTTTGTTATCAGTAGCTGGTGGCTCTCTCCTTTTTACTTGTTAAATAAGGATGGAGCTTTCTACTAGGATATTTTCCAAGAATGAAATAAGCTCTCGTAAACAGAGCATGATTAGCCCTAATGCGGGAGCTTGTTAAATGTTCCTCATTATACATTTCTGGTCTGTTTCATCAGTGTTAAATGAACTTAATGTAAATTAATAAAAACAGGTTTGCATTATTTGTAACAGGATTGAGAGTAAAGAAGAAAACTGTAAGCAACACTAAACTCAGCAACTAATGTCGAAGTTTGCACTTTTTCTCTGCTGCCCTTTCTGTTCCATGGAATTGAATAAATTGTTTGAAAAGCTTAATATTTAATCTGTTGGAATGGTGCATTGCAGTTTAGGTATTACATTAGAGACTTTAATTGCTAGTTTGGTGCTTTTCTGCAAATTTTGTGTTTGCTCCTTTTGAACTTCCCAGAAATAAAGAGATTTATGAAAATCATGTATTATTGGAGGGACCAATCTTGAACAAAGGAATTTTAATTTTTATACCAACAGGGTCAAGAACATAATTTTGGCTATAGAACCTAATGGTTGGTTTTAAATTCATATTTGTTTTGATTTATAAAACTGAGTTCATTGCAGATGCTTCAAGGCAAATGTGTTATGTAAAATTCACATTGTTTTAAACAGTGACATTCTTAAAACACAAGGCTGCTTCTCCTAATTAAAAAGAAACCAAACTGAAAAGACACTTAAACATGCACAGAAAGTCAAAAAGCTAAGGGCTACTAATCTAAATGATAAGATGATTTGTCTCTGAGATGCAGAATTAGATGCCCATGAGCAAGTTAGAATAATTGGGGATCCCAGCATTTAAATTTTTAGGACCCTTATTAACTAAAGTATAATGTGCCTAAATTGCAAACTCCTTTGGAGAATATTATTAGGAAAGTGAGGCTGCTATGACTTCGACTTTGTGTTTTTTTTTGGTTTGTTTTTTTTTGAGACAGAGTGTTGCTCTGTCACCCAGGCTGGGGTGCAGTGGTGTGATCTCGCCACTACAACCTCCGCCTCCTGGGTTCAAGCAATTCTCCTGCCTCAGCCTCCCGAGTAGCTGTGATTACAGGGGCCTACCACCATGCCCGGCTAACTCTTGTATTTTTAGTAGAGACGAGGTTTTGCCATGTTGGCCAGGCTGGTCTCTAACTCCTGACCTCAGGTGATTCACCTGCCTCAGCCTCCCAAAGCACTGGGATTACAGGCATGAGCCACCACACCCGGCCTGTGGTTGTTGATGGAGTTAGTGGAATATCTGTATGTAGTGGTTGTGGTTATTTGATTACAGTCACAGACATCTTAATGCTCATGAAGTCTGAGCAAGTGTTTAAAATATAGTGAAATCAAGAAAAAATTATAAATTATGAAAAATGCATCATGCAATTGTGGATGCAGTTCCATTTTAAAGGAATTTTTTGGAACTTTACTTTTCATTGAAAATTATGTAGTTCCTTGGACAAAGTGCATATTAACTATTTGTTTAACATTAGTGGTAACATATACAGCAAAGTCTTGATTTTAACTAGAATTCTTAGAACATGTCATCCTCACAGCCCAGAATGGTGAAAGCAGAGGAATGTATGCCATAAGTATCCACCGTGGCAGATGTAACTGATTGTTCACAATGCTCTTTCCTGCTCAACCTACATTAGCTTCAGAATTCTTCCCAATACAGTAGCCCAGGCAGTTCCTACCAATAGATTGCAGTTGTTATGTGAGAGGAAGCCTTGTTTGTCATCTCTATTATAATTAGTGAATTTTTTTTATTTTTTATTTTTAGATTTAGTTAGGAAATCTTTGGCTGAAACATTTTAGGTCACTTCCTGCCTTATTAGAGTATGATGAACACATTTTCATTGTTACATCATTATTCATTAAATTTTCATTTCCTGAAGATTTTGTTTTGATTCTGTACTGTCATTATTATAATGAATTTTATTTTCCCAATGAATTATATATGTAGAAAGTATAACAGATTAGAACGAAATTGAACCAAACTTAGGATATGTACTAGAATATTCCCGTTCTTCCCTCTTTCTTCCCCCCTTTCTTTCCTTCCCTTCTTTCTAACAAATTTTTGATTCATTGGGATTCGATCAGAAATCCAAGATATAATTTAAGTTTCTCAAAACATGACTTAGAGGAAAGACAGAACACAGTCCTTCTAAAATGTCCAGGTGATCCTAAAATGTGGTCCAGTTGGCTTTGTCTTAGGAACCATCTACTTTGAACTTTAGCCTCATTCTGCTTTTCTATTCTCTGTTTATCTTCTGTCCTGTTCAGCTCTGTCTTATCCTCTAACGTTTCCATGCTGGCTTCCTCGTTAACAGCTCGCTCCTATCCCGGGTCCTACCATGGAATTAAGATACACGTAGCTCTCTTCTCCCTGCACTCCCCAAGTAAAGCATTAAAGCTAGATTCTGGTTAATTGACAGCTTTTAGTCACAGAGCTCTATTTAGCAGAGTTGACTAAATGTCTTAACTAAAAAAAACAGCAGACAAGCACTCATCCTTGGTGGTATGTAATAAGGACCACCAGTAATTCAATGCATGTGTGAGGGTAAAGGTCACAGGGAGAAACTGGGACCTTTCAGAACAACTTCAGAAATTGAACTGCTGCCTTAGTATAAAGAAAATAAATTTAAGGACTTGACATGTGGTCGACATGAAGAATAAATATTGAAACAATAAATGACTCTAGATTAGTACAAAAAAAAAACGCAAAATCAACAAGTGGTACACCAAAAAGTGCTTAGAAAATATCCTTCAAAGATGGGAAAAAAAGGGATGAATTATATATATCTGTAAAGTAATAATAATAATAGTGATGATGATGATAGAAAATATTAATTAAACACTTACTATGGGATAGGTACTATTCCAAGAATTTTACATATGTTAACTCTTTCCATACTAAAAAACTCTAGGGGTAGCTACTATTACTATCCCTATTTTATGAATAAAGACACTGAGTTATAAAGATAGTAAATGACTTGCTTAAATAGCTAGTAGATGACAGAGTTGGGAATTGAATCCAGGCAGGAACTGATTCCTGACTCTATAGCCCACATGTTCTTTGGTTGCAGTTCCCAAAGTTAAAGTGCTGTGTTTTTCTCTTAGCATTCTTGAACTTAATCTAAGAAAGAAGCTATGTAGGTACAGTCACTGCCCCATGAGCCAAGTTCTTTTGGCAGAAAAAATGATGCTACAGAGTAGGGTAAAAATAGAAGCTTCTGGAGACTGACAGATTATGGGAATATTGCCCAAAGAGCATTCATTTTTATCAACCTAATGGTGCTGACTTCCAGGAAATCAGAATAAAAATAATTCAGAAAAGCATCATCAAATCTCAGACTTTTGAATAAAACTGGACATAAACGTAGGATAATACTTTATTACCAACTTTTCTTACTCCTTTTGTGATTGAGTGTTGGGGTAAGAAATACAATTATTAGTTACTTATTGGATGGCATGAAGATTTTTACAGACATCAGAGGAGGTGAGTGACCAAAATTAGAGTTTGTGTGAATAGAGGTTGGCACTAGGTGTGGAGCTGGGTTAAGAGACACCAACTGGTTGGATAGGGGTTGTGGAAGAAGTAATGCAGATGAAACTAGAAGGTGCAAGTAGGCACCCAAACAACCTGGTGTAATGGTGATGGCAGGCACCGGGGCAGAGGAGGTCTGCCATTGGTTGCCTCCGCTGATCATTTGACACAGCTAATTGCGGCCCCAAAATAACCACTTGCTTTCAAGGGCTTTCACTGTGTTTTGAACTGATTCTAACAAATTACCCTTTTGAAATAGATTAATGTCCCTTTCATAGTTTTTCAACATTCAATATATATGAGGTCTTGTGTAGAATCGTAAGATGAACATGATAATCCTTATAGATAGATTTTTTAAATTATGGGATTTTAAAATTTTTTTAGAATTTTAAATTTTTTAGAATTTTAAAATTTTTAGATTTTTTAAAATTTCTTTTAGCCCTACTCATTCCTCTTAATATTAGCCATGTTGATGTAATTAAGGGTTGCCTGGAGAAGTGCCACATACTATCTATTTAATTTTGTTTAAATTATTTTCTGCCACCTTTCGGGCATGCACTAAAAGGCCCTAGGCAGGAGCTAGTTTGCACAGTTACATTATTATCTTTACCATTCATCATTCTGCTCATTGGCTATTTATAAAATAAACGTACATAATGTGCCTAAAAATATGAAATAAGAACTTGAACAAAATTGATAAAGAAAATGAGAATCTGTAATTCTGACTTCTCAAATATATCTCCAGTTTATTTAAGGGAAAAAAAGGAAGAAAGGCAAAGAAAGAACATTTCTTATTCATATAATCTTAGGAAAATCTTAATAGGTGGTGAGATTTCTTCCTAGAATGCAATGTACTCTCCTCAGTTGAAAGTAATTCTTGTAATGTTTAGCAGAAATGAGCATTGCCATGGAGGCTGCTCTGCTGGGCTTCCTTTGGAGAATTCTTAGAAGAACTTTGAGTGGTTTTCATTCATGTGTGCCAATTTCATAGATTTTCCCAACATAAAATTCAAAAGGCAGAAGGAAACCCTAAGTCCATTTAAAAATAATGGTGTGTATTTTCTTCACAACATTTTCAGAGTGGCGTTTTCTCAGAATCTGTTTGGTTCTTGAGTCACACTGACGGGGCTAAAGGCCCACACATCACCATTCATTCATTTTCCCCATCCTGCCCTTCTTTCATTTATCCTGCAAAACAGTACATGAATGAATCAACTGGCAACATTAGGAAGCTATGCAACGCAACACATTATGTCATAATATTAATAGCTACAATTTATTAAATGCCCAATCAACAACAGGTGCTCCACCTGTACTTTTTTTTTTTTTTTTTTTTTTTTAACATTCTCATGGCAAACTTGCAAGACAGATACTATCCCTATTATTTGGATGAGAAAGTCAAGACTCAGAATAAATTGAGTGATCTGCTAAGGTGTCCCAACTGATAGGAGGTGGAGCTGGGGTTCAAAACAATGTCTGCTGGATTGTAAACCTAATGCCTTCAACACGACACTGTTCTGCTTCCTTACGTTACCTGCATTAAAAAATTCTGTACTGCCCAATTCCTGCCAGAAACAAAAGGACAGCCATGCCATATTACCAAGCTAAGAGTTGCAAGGGGCCTGCCAGCCCCCTTCTTAGTAGTCAATTATTTCTGACTACTAAGAACTAATACTTTGGTTAGGTGCTTAAAAAACAGGCTTTCCCAGCCAGGTGGGTGGGTTGGCTAGATAGGATTAAGGCGCAGGGACTCTTTACCAAGCAAGGTGCTCCTTCCTGTCAGAACACATTTCCGTAGAGCCCTGCAGTCTGCAAGCTGGTAGCACCTCCTCCTGCTTCTGCCTCCTAGTGGGCTGTCTGAGGGAGGCTATACATATGTATTAAGTTATTAAGCGGTGGTATGGGTTCTCACAAGTTCAAACACAAAGCATGCTGTGTCCCTGCTCGAGCATCTCCAGGAGGGCCTGGATTAATAGAAATGCAAATGGAGCATCTGCACAAGGCCATACGATTAGAACCTCCCCCTCACACCTCAAAGTCAAGAGCAGAAAAACACTGCATGTGAAATACAACAAAAAATGGTGATATAATATGCAAAGTCTGTTACCCATTTCAACAGCAGTCAACAAAACATTTCTACTCACACCACTCAGAACAATTCTGCCCCAACTTTATTATGTAAGCTAATGTCTTTCCTCAGGATAAAATTGCTGTTGGCTCGTTAGAGTCCCTGTTGACTGCTTTATTGCTTAAGACTCTCTGCACGCCACTGTTGGGCCCACTCGAGAAATTTGCTGTTAAAAGAAGCAGGGTTTTAATTTTTTTACCTCTATTCTTTTCATCTCCCTGGGGTACAAATGCAACGGTCAATGAAGCCCTAAGGGATAGTGAGGTGGGTCTGCCAGGGCTGGTCTTGGAGCCTCAGTCTGGAGGGAGTCATAGGCTGGTTTGGGCTATTAGGGCCCAGTCACAGGTTTCATCTCCATTTGAGTCAGGTAGCCTCACTCTGTTTTCGTGGCTGCACTCTTAATTCTGTACACTGGCAGATACCACTATGTGACCTCTCAGGATGCAGACCAAATCCCAGCATGTTGGCACAGTAGTGTTCCATATATGTTTGTGGGATGATTGAATGCTTGACTGAATAAATGAAAATAAAATCTGCTTGCCTCTCAGTGCATGATGTGGGCAGGAGGGTATCCATGTGAGGGAGTGTGGTTGATTTAGTGCAGCCATCCCCACTGGAGAAAAACTCAAGGCTCACACGTGACTGTCCTTTCTTTGTCTCTTTCGTTTCTACGAGTGTTCTCCCTCCCTGAACCCAGCCTTCTTTACTTTAGCTGGTTGATTTGGTATACATATGCCTATATGGCTTTGGGAAATAATCTTTCCCTAATCATGACCCTCCAATCATATCTCACTTATAATTGAGTGAGTGAATCATTGTTCTTTCCTGTCTCAGAGAAGCAGGGGGCATTTATGTGGCCGAGAGTGAGTCATGGCTAGGGATGAATTCTGAGGAGACCCCGATGCCTGGATATTTGGTGTTTTCTGTGTTCATGCAGCTTTATGCTTCGAGTGGCTGCTGAGCTGCCGGAGATGCCATACACTCATCAAATTGGATGCTTATATTTATTCCTAGTTATATTTCTAGAGAATGTTATTCACCAGAGAACATTGCTTATAAGTTGTCGTTGTAGATTTTTTTTTTTACCTTATTCATACAAAGCAACCCATCTTACCTTCCTTTCCCCCCAGTCTACTGTCTGCCTGAACATTGTTCAGCATCTCTCATCTGGGACACGGCTGCATTCTTCTGGTCTCTAGGTTCTTTCCCTCCATTCAGTTATATGCATACACACTCCTAGATGCATTCTTCTAAAACATAGCTCTGACTATATCACTCCTCAGTTAAACACCTCAATGATTTTCCATTGCTTGATAAACAAAACACAAGCTTCTTATTCAGACATTTAAAACTCTAGGATCTGGCCCCAAGCTGAATTTTCCATCATTTTAAACTACCTACACTCCATTCACACCACACAACGTATGGTTCCTTTTCTCCATAAACCCCTAAACACCATTTACTTCACTTGCAGTGAAATTCTTTCTGTGGTCCATCCCCACTTTCTGACCCACCCTTCAGGAAGTATCTTAGCTGTCACCTGCGGTTGGAAGCCTACTCAAATGCATCCCTGTGATTTCTTTGTGTGCCTGCCTTTTGCATTTTTTCCCTCTTTTTGGCCAACATCCCACTTTCCCTACGATTCCAGGTAATGCTTATCGCTTGGATAGGAATGCAATAGAACAAATTTTATTTACTGAGCAAATGAAAGAATGTTGAATGAATGTGCATCTCTGTCATCTCCCCTTAGAGTTTGTGACAACCCTGAGGAGGCAGCAGTGTGATGTAGCAGAGACTGAGTCTTGGGGTCAAAAACTGGGGCTGGAGTCTCTGCTTGGCCGTTTATGAACTGTAGGAGCTTGGGCAAGCTGCCTGACTTCTTTGTGTCTCACCTCTGTTGATGCTTGTTGAATGCATGAGCTTGTGTTGTGGATTTTTGTTGTTGTTGTTGTTCATATGCATATTCTTTACTGCCTGGAAATGCTGAAAAGCAAAGTATTGCTTGTCTTACAGATATGGAATATTCTCTTCACATATAAATCATTTCATGAACTGACATCGTAATGTACACTACAGACCTAGTAAGATTTCGTTTGAAAAATGAGTCAGGTAAGTATCCTATGATTGCACTAGCATCTACCTCTTTGAAAACTGTGAACAATGGAAACTACACGCTTGCTTTTAAAGACTATACATTTTGATAGTTTAACTAATTTGGAGATCTACTAATAGAAATGACACAGTGCTGCTAATCTAAGTGTCTACAGTTAGTAGTTTATTGGACAAAGGAAGAAAAGGAGGGAAAAGTTTTCACAGTGATTTCTTGCATCTGCAATCCTAAATCTAATTTAGTATTAGTGCTCCTGACAGGAAAAGAAATTTCAGGGCAGTTACTCACACTTTTGAAGGTTTTATTTGGCTTAACCTCAGAAATAACTGCAGTGATGGAGCTGAGTGCTCTCAGATGTCGGTTTTCTCTCTGAAATAATGGACTCTTGAGTTCCTTCTTTTCCTAAAATTAGGTCCAAGATGCTGTAGAGCCTTCCTGAAGAGTGGCTTTAAGTACCTTGTGATGTTAAAAAAAAAAAAAAAAAAATCCCCCGCCCACTTACATGAATACATATAAGAAACTGGGAAACCTCGCTGACCACGCAATAGATTTTAACGTGATGGACAGTGAGCCTCGTTGGGGCCACATGTTCCTATTGCCAGCACCTCCCTTGTGAGCCAGTTCTGAGCTTTGTGCCGCAGCCACTGAGTTGTGGGGAGAGTTCCACCTGTGTCTCAGATGCTCTCTGGGAGGAGGCATTTCCATGTTCCTTACAGCATTGTCTCCCTTTCCATGGCATTTGTCCTTTTCTTTCGAAACTTCCTTCTGGCCACTTGTCAAACTGCAGTAGGAAACATAAAACCAGGAAGCACACGCTTTCTGTTGGGGATGAGATAAATAACTAAACAAGAAATAGTCATTCACCACAAACACCACTGGTGTAATATTACATGATGTCATACATAGCACTGGCAAAAGGAAAGGCTCTGGCTTTGGTATGGGATGTAACTGAGCACAGGGCTAAGTTGTCTTTTGTTGTTTATTTTTGTTTTTTTCTGTGTCTGATATTGTCCTATGAGAAATCTCTAAAAAATCACTAGTATTTTTATAGTTATTTACAACTTACAAAGCACTTCCCACACAATTTTAATGTTTAATAGAGCATCCCTGTACACCTGGTATTATTATTATTTATATTTTTCTGAGGATGAAAGTGAGGCAGCAAGGTCCCACAAGTTAAGTAGTAGAAGCCATGCAGCACCGTGTAGTGGTTACAGCCCTGCCAGCAGTGGTTCTCAGAAGCACCAGGACTTGGAGCTGCACTCTCAGACTAATGAGAACCTGGAGCATTAGATGGGGACTGGTTTCCAAAGCCTGGAAAAGAGCTGGCCTGAGGGTTCCAGACCAGATACTCTAGGGAGATTCGACACAGGGATAAAAAGCCCAACTAAAATCCAGGCCGAAGGTGAATACGGTTGTCATTCTGAGAAAGCCACATGACTAAGCAGAGCAGGGGGGGAGGTTATAGGACAAAACCTGTGCCCCTACACCAGGATGCAAGGGTTTAGATCAAAGATAAGGAGTTGGAGCTTGGTGGGAATCTCTTAGTCATTGAGAAATAGCTGCAAGTGCTTTGTGTAGAGTATTGTAGCCTTGACCATGGGTAGGGTGGAGCAGCCTCAGATGTCAGATCATGAATTTGGGAACATTGAGTTAAGTCTTAGGAATGACACTGAGGGGAGATGCAGAAAAGAAAGTGAAGAAACATTTGAATACATGTTATGGGTTGGAAATCTGAAGGTCATTACCTCTAGGAATTTCCAGGCCATCTCTTTTTTTCTTCCTTCTTTCCTCTTCTCCTTTCATTTCCTCATCTCTCTCTATCACCCCTCCTTCCCTCACTATATTTCTTCATTATGTTTCTTGCAGTACAGCTATTTGGCACTGTGCCAGAGACTGTTAGGCTCTGGGGTTGCAAATGTGACCTAGAAAAATACTTACAAATCTTTTGTCAATGAGGAAAGCTACGTGGTCACCTTTGGATTAACTTTGTCCAAAATTTTCAACTTTTGACGTCAGATAGGTGAATTTATGGACTGAAAATAAAAACAATAACTTTGGGTACTTATCCTGAGTCTCTATGATTATATGTGTGTGCACATGTGCATGCATAAAGAAATTATAGCTTACTGATTAGGGTGTTTTAATGTGATGAGGAAAACCTGTTCTTTGAGATCATACACTTAATTTTTCCTCTTTTGTAATTTTCATAAAGCTCGTCTCATTTATGTAAACTCAATAAATCCTTCCTTGCTTATTTATTTTTTTTTTATTTACTAACTTCAAGCTTTCTCCAAATCTCTGGTCCTGAAAATAATGATTTGTATTTCAGTATTTTAAATTCTGAAATACCCTTCCTGTATGATTTCAAATAACCCCTTATCAGCCTTCACCTTGCCCTTTGCTATAGAAGAAAAAGTATTTTGAGCTTGAATAATGGAGACTGGCTTTCTTTTTTTTTTTTTATTATACTTTAAGTTCTAGGGTACATGTGCATAACGTGCAGGTTTGTTACATATGTATACATGTGCCATGTTGGTGTGCTGCATCCATTAACTCATCATTTACATTAGGGATATCTCCTAATGCTATCCCTCCCCCCTCCCCACACCCTACGACAGGCCCCGGTGTGTGATGTTCCCCGCCCTGTGTCCAAGTGTTCTCATTGTTCAATTCCCACCTATGAGTGAGAACGTGTGGTGTTTGGTTTTTTGTCCTTGTGATAGTTTGCTGAGAATGATGGTGGGAGTCATAGGCTGGTTTGGGCTATTAGGGCCCAGTCACAGGTTTCATCTCCATTTGAGTCAGGTAGCCTCACTCTGTTTTCGTGGCTGTACTCTTAATTCTGTACACTGGCAGATATCACTATGTGACCTCTCAGGATGCAGACCAAATCCCAGC
This sequence comes from Symphalangus syndactylus, assembly GCF_028878055.3. Lineage (NCBI taxonomy): Eukaryota > Metazoa > Chordata > Mammalia > Primates > Hylobatidae > Symphalangus > Symphalangus syndactylus. Next base: position 44,229,545 of record NC_072441.2, on the reverse strand, counting down.
ATGTTGGCACAGTAGTGTTCCATATATGTTTGTGGGATGATTGAATGCTTGACTGAATAAATGAAAATAAAATCTGCTTGCCTCTCAGTGCATGATGTGGGCAGGAGGGTACATGATGTGGGCATGATGGTTTCCAGCTTCATCCATGTCCCTACAAAGGACGTGAACTCATCCTTTTTTATGGCCGCATAGTATTCCATGGTGTATATGTGCCACATTTTCTTAATCCAGTCTATCATTGATGGACATTTGGGTTGGTTCCAGGTCTTTGCTATTGTGAATAGTGCCACAATAAACATACGTGTGCAAGTGTCTTTATAGCGGCCTGATTTATAACCCTTTGGGTATAGACTCAGGAATAGGATGGCTGGGTCAAATGGTATTTCTAGTTTTAGATCCTTGAGGAATCACCACACTGTCTCCCACAATGGTTGAACTAGTTTACAGTCCCACCAACAGTATAAAAGTGTTCCTATTTCTCCACATCCTCTCCAGCACCTGTTGTTTCCTGACTTTTTAATGATTGCCGTTCTAACTGGTGTGAGATAGTATCTCATTGTGGTTTTGATTTGCATTTCTCTGATGGCCAGTGATGATGAGCATTTTTTCATGTGTCTGTTAGCTGCATAAATGTCTTCTTTTGAGAAGTGTCTGTTCATATCCTTCACCCACTTTTTGATGGGGCTGTTTGTTTTTTTCTTCTAAATTTGTTTGAGTTCTTTGTAGATTCTGGATATTAGCCCTTTGTCAGATGAGTAGATTGCAAAAATTTTCTCCCATTCTGTAGGTTGCCTGTTCACTCTGATGGTAGTTTCTTTTGCTGTGCAGGAGCTCTTTAGTTTGATTAGATCCCATTTGTCAATTTTGGCTTTTGTTGCCATTGCTTCTGGTGTTTTAGACATGAAGTCCTTGCCCATGCCTATGTCCTAAGTGGTATTGCCTAGGTTTTCTTCTAGAGTTTTTATGGTTTTAGGTCTAACATTTAAGTCTTTAATCCATCTTGAATTAATTTTTGTATAAGGCGTAAGGAAGGGATCCAGTTTCAGCTTTCTACATATGGCTAGCCAGTTTTCCCAGCACCATTTATTAAATAGGGAATCCCTTCCCCATTTCTTGTTTTTGTCAGGTTTGCCAAAGATCAGATGGTTGTAGATGTGTGGTATTATTTCTGAGGGCTCTGTTCTGCTCCATTGGTCTATATCTCTGTTTTGGTACCAGTACCATGCTGTTTTGGTTACTGTAGCCTTGTAGTATAGTTTGAAGTCAAGTAGGGTGATGCCTCCAGTTTTGTTCTTTTGGCTTAGGATTGTCTTGGCAAGACGGACTCTTTTTTGGTTCCATATGAACTTTAAAGTAGTTTTTTCCAATTCTGTGAAGAAAGTCATTGGTAGCTTGATGGAGATGGCATTGAATCTATAAATCACCTTGGGCAGTATGGCCATTTTCACGATATTGATTCTTCCTATCCATGAGCATGGAATGTTCTTCCATTTGTTTGTGTCCTCTTTTATTTTGTTGAGCAGTGGTTTGTAGTTCTCCTTGAAGAGGTCCTTCACATCCCTTGTAAGTTGGATTCCTAGGTATTTTATTCTCTTTGAAGCAATTGTGAATGGGAGTTCACTCATGATTTGGCTCTCTGTTTGTCTGTTATTGGTGTACAAGAATGCTTGTGATTTTTGCACATTGATTTTGTATCCTGAGACTTTGCTGAAGTTGCTTATCAGCTTAAGGAGATTTTGGGCTGAGACGATGGGGTTTTCTAAATATACAATCATGTCATCTGTAAACAGGGACAATTTGATTTCATCTTTTCCTAATTGAATACTCTTTATTTCTTTCTCCTGCCTGATTGCCCTGGCCAGAACTTCCAACACTATGTTGAATAGGAGTGGTGAGAGAGGGCATCCCTGTCTTGTGCCAGTTTTCAAAGGGAATGCTTCCAGTTTTTGCCCATTCAGTATGATATTGGCTGTGGGTTTGTCATAAATAGCTCTTATTATTTTGAGATATGTCCCATCAATACCTAATTTATTGAGAGTTTTTAGCATGAAGCATTGTTGAATTTTGTCAGAGGCCTTTTCTGCATCTGTTGAGATAATCATGTGGTTTTTGTTTTTGGTTCTGTTTATATGCTGGATTACATTTATTGATTTGCCTATGTTGAGCCAGCCTTGCATCCCAGGGATGAAGCCCACTTGATCATGGTGGATAAGCTTTTGATGTGCTGCTGGATTGGGTTTGCTAGTATTTTATTGAGGATTTTTGCATCAATGTTCGTCAGGGATATGGGTCTAAAATTCTCTTTTTTTGTTGTGTCTCTGCCAGGCTTTGGTATCAGGATGATGCTGGCCTCATAAAATGAGTCAGGGAGGATTTTCTCTTTTTCTATTGATTGGAATAGTTTCAGAAGGGATGGTACCAGCTCCTCCTTGTACCTCTGGTAGAATTCGGCTGTGAATCCATCTGGTCCTGGACTTTTTTTGGTTGGTAGGCTATTAATTATTGCCTCAATTTCAGGGTCTGTTACTGATCTATTCAGAGATTCAACTTCTTCCTGGTTTAGTCTTGGGAGGGTGTATGTGTCCAGGAATTTATCCATTTCTTCTAGATTTTCTAGTTTATTTGCTTAGAGGTGTTTATAGTATTCTCTGATGGTAGTTTGTATTTCTGTGGGATCGGTGGTGATATCCCTTTTATCATTTTCTATTGTGTCTATTTGATTTTTCTCTCTTTTCTTCTTTATTAGTCTTGCTAGCAGTCTATCAATTTTGTTGATCTTTTCAAAAAACCATCTTATGGATTCATTGATTTTTTGAAGGGTTTTTTGTGTCTCTGTCTCCTTCAGTTCTGCTCTGATCGTAGTTATTTCTTGCCTTCTGCTAGCTTTTGAATGTGTTTGCTCTTGCTTCTCTAGTTCTTTTAATTGTGATGTTAGGGTGTCAATTTTAGATCTTTCCTGCTTTCTCTTGTGAGCATTTAGTGCTATACATTTCCCTCTACACCCTGCTTTAAATGTGTCCCAGAGATTGTAGTATGTTGTGTCTTTGTTCTCATTGGTTTCAAAGAACATCTTTATTTCTGCCTTCATTTCGTTATGTACCCAGTAGTCATTCAGGAGCAGGTTGTTCAGTTTCCATGTAGTCGAGTGGTTTTGAGTGAGTTTCTTAATCCTGAGTTCTAGTTCGATTGCACCGGGGGCTGAGAGCCAGTTTGTTATAATTTCGGTTCTTTTACATTTGCTGAGGAGTGCTTTACTTCCAACTATGTGGTCAATTTTGGAATAAGTGCTATGTGGTGCTGAGAAGAATGTATATTCTGTTGATTTGAGGTGGAGAGTTCTGTAGATGTCTATTGGGTCCACTTGGTGCAGAGCTGCGTTCAATTCCTGGATATCTTTGTTAACTTTCTGTCTCAATCTGTCTAATGTTGACAGTGGGGTGTTAAAGTCTCCCATTATTATTGTGTGGGAGACTAAGTCTCTTTCCAGGTCTCTAAGGACTTGCTTTATGAATCTGGGTGCTCCTGTATTGGGTGCATATATATTAAGGATAGTTAGCTCTTCTTACTGAATTGATCCCTTTGCCATTATGTAATGGTCTTCTTTGTCTCTTTGGATCTTTGTTGGTTTAACGTCTGTTTTATCAGTGACTAGGATTGCAACCCCTGCCTTTTTTGGTTTGCCATTTGCTTGGTAGATCTTCCCCCATCCCTTTATTTTTAGCCTATGAGTGAGAGACTGGCTTTCGATAAGGACAACAATTAGACTGAGTAGCAGCATATATTTTAAATTAATGTTCTCCATCAATATACTTTTCCTTTACAGAACACATGACTGGACAAAAATCTGCAATGTTTAGGAAGATGGTGGAGGAGTAAATAAAAAACTACAAGCTTATCTTGGATCACCAACCGTTCATGTCTCTTTCTTTTCAGAGAATCTATGTGTTAATGGTCCTGAAAGAATGCTGAATGGGATATAGTTTAAAGCAATGAGAGGTGTTATTATCTTTATCATCATTTAGCATTAACAGTTCATCAGCATGCTCTTTCCCTAGCCCAAGATACCAATATCCATGGGACTGGGTAGATTTAAGTTTTATCTTCATGAGCTTGTCACTGAGATTCAAGTACAGTTTATACTCCTGGAAAATACTACCTACTGTTGTAATTATGGATGTCTAATTCATTTGAACTCAGAAATTTCAAAATCTCCTGTGCATAGTTCTTCCAAATGATTGTCCACATCAAAACTACACAGGCAAAAGGAGGAATAGTTAGCAAAATTGGAAGCTAGATTTGGGGCTCATACCATTTTCCATGCTAATCATTTATCTTGGGAGCCCATTCTAGGAAACTGTCAGGAAGTAGATTTTCAGTATATATATACCTGGATGTGAGGGTTTGCCAGTGGTCTTAGAGGAGGTGAACAGCAGCTGTGATCCCAGGAAATCCGCACGTCAGTGATATGGGGAAACAGCAGTTCCTCCTATCTACAAAGAGACTCTCACCTGAGATTATCCAAGGGCTGATTCATTGCATCTATTGTCTATTTCATGAAAGAGAAAGAGGCAGCCAAGGAACATACTCCCATTTTACAGATAGACTTACTAAAGTTATTTGTTCCAAGTTGTAGATTGGGGTCAATAATGTAACCTAATTCTGAATTTATCCTGTAGGCAATTTAACAACTTAAGAGATCAGCTAGGACTATAAAATCATATAAATAAAAAATATATTTACAGTGGCAATGAAATGCACATAGGGCCCCCTTACTTTTCCAGTGCCTTCACCTCCCAAGTAAGTATCTGGCTAATAACTATTTTGCATCTTTTTCTGTGGAGACAGATTTGTTTCAGCCTGACATCAGGAGAAGATCACTGGAGAGACTTGGAACCAGGTCTGAGAAGATGAACTGGGTCAGTTGGATTCTTCTGGGAAATTGAACAGGTTGAGTTGAGGAAGTGAAATTGAGGAGGTGGGACAGGACAGGTTATACTAAGGGATGTCTTGGAGTGGAGAAAGACCATGATGGACCACGTGCAGGCTAAGGAAAGCCAAAGAAGCTGCAGATAGTTGAGACGGGGGAGGAACCAGCAGCCAGCATGAATCTTAGACAGAACACAAAGACCCTAAGAGAGATGGAGAGCTGCGTTGTTTCCCAGAGGCCTCGGAAGGTAGAATTGCTGAATCCTGTTTCAGTTCTGTAATTCCTTTAACGTCATTATCTTTTTTTTTTATTACTCCAATGTATCTTTGCATTAACTTGTCACTTCCCTAACATTTTCTTGAGTCAGTCTGAGTGAGGTTCTGCTCCTTGCAATCAAATCAACCAGACATAAACACCTTTTACAAAAACAACACCCCTCCTTCCTTCAAAGAAAACAACATTCCTCAGCATGGATTGCAAATCAGAGTTCCATTTACCTCTACAGTGAGAAAAACATAGACAGTTGGCAAGAGCCATCTTGTTTTACTCTACCAATTTATTGCTGTTTGATGCCTTTTGGTAACTCTGGTGTAGATCAGATCATCTGAACTCATAGTCCTCAACTAGCCTCTATTCAAGTGAGTAATCTGCAAATGATATTTCTGAAAAACCTCAAAAGTGGAGCCTGAATTGACGGTGTTGTCTGGGGTCTTAGTGGTTTCTAATAATCCTGTCAAATTTCCTTGTAAAACTAAGAGAACTTTATTGATTAGGCCACTGCTGTTTGCAAGAAGGCAGGAGGATGGGACAAAAGAATAAGGCGGGGAAGAAGAGAAGGGAATAAACAACTGAGTTATGGTGTTTCTTAGCCACAAGTCATCAGATAAAATCCCTTGCTAAGAAAATATCTGGCTGTGCAGGTAGATTGTCGCACCTAGCAATGCCTCCTTTGGTCCCTTGGGGAGTTGGTGCGCTCAGTCAGAGGTTTCCAATAACCCCACGTAAGGTCAGTGCATCAAGTGCTTCAGTTGCTTGCTAGACTCGATTAGACCCTGCTGTGTTGCAGCTCTCCAAAGTGGCAGCAGAGAGAGACGGATCGAGACCTGTTCAGATTTCTTGAGAAAAGTTCTGAGGAAGGTATAAGATGGGAAGGGGTATGGCATACTTTAGATAACCCAGATCTGAAACAGAAAACATCTATCTCCATCATGAATTTGTACACAGTGGTATTCTCCTGCTGCGTTCCTGAAATCAGCGTCTGGTATTCGTGCTCTTGTTGCCAAATGATGGATCCCGGGCATTTCAGGTAACAAGCTACCTGCTGTCTGAGTGGAAGTATTTAAATGCCTGCTGTTTTTCATCATTCAGGTTGTTTCCCCCTATGTTTCTCCTGCTAGGGAGCAGGGCTGCCATATGTACAGGGCCACCTGGCTGGCAAAACATAAGAATCGTGTTTGGTGTTGGATTTATTTGATGGTGTAATATTCCTGGCAACTGGGCTGGACTTGCTTTGGTAATTGTAAGAGGAAGGCATCGTCATTATGCTCTAATTTATTGAATATCCACTGGGTTCCAATTTAGGCTGGAAGACTGGGGGCCTGTTAGTGTGATTAATATTGCCTGACAACTGTTCTATTAGAATAGAATCATAATAAATACCTTGGCTATTAGTTTCAAACCTTAGTCTTCTGGCTTTAAGCAGTGGGTAAGCACTTGGGTTCTGGCATGGACAGGCATGGGTTTAGATTCAGGCTCAACTTCTATTATGGTTTGGTCTGTAGCAAATTGCCTAGTTTCTCCAAGTCTCAGTTTCCCCTTTTGCAAAATGAGGATAAAGCAGTATTCATCTGACAGAGTCGTTTTGAGGATAAAGGGAGCTCTTGGCCTTATGTCTGCTGCATAATGAGCAGTCAATAAATATTTACTCTTTTAGTTTGTGTCAGATATGAGCAACTGGACACTTCTTTTCTCTTGCACCTTACTTGTTTGCAATGTTCAAAGTGTTAGGTAGCTTGTAGAAAAGACATAAGACTTATTTTCTACTTTCTCATTTAAATATTTTAGGAAACCAAGCTTTGCAAGATTCGTGCCAGATCCAAAACAGTTCAAAGGAGTATAAATGCTGGCCTTTGTTGGTGGCTGTGCCTTTCAGAAAATACTATAGGCATATGAGGCATGAAGGCAATGTGATCATAATTCTCTGTGTCATAAGTATCTCATTTGGGGTTATTTTTAGTTTTCTATTGGTGAATTTAATTTTAACAAATTTGTTTCATCTCTTCTGTTCCCACTGGCTACAGCCTTAGTTCAAGGTCTAGGCACATAAATTGAATCAAAGAATAATTGATACTTGGTTGAAAGGGACTTGAAAAGTCATGCATTTTTGTTGAAGGTGGTAGCTTGTTCTTTTTTCCTGTTTTGGATGTCCTCTAGAGGTTCTGAAAAGATCTTATGGGAGAAGAGTTAAGAAGGCATTATATGAGAAAAAGAATAAGAAAGTCCAAAATAGATTTTTAAAGGAGTAAAGAAAGAAAACAACAGATGAAGAAAAAAATTAAAGAAAATTATTTGAGGAATTATATACAAGAAATATATACAAATTATACAGATATATACAAATATATACAATATATACAACATTGTACAATATAATATATACAATATACAATACAAATATATACAGTATATACAAATATATACAAGAAATATATACAAATTATATACAAGAATAAAGTATATGTTTGAATTATATTGCAACAGGAAATTTTCTGGAAGTTTCAGTATCATAATGTTACCAAGTTTCATGGAGTGTATTTTGAAGTCAGCTTAAGCAGTCTCTGCTTTTTAGATGGCCCAGTGAAAGGAGTTTTCCCCTTCCAGGAAGCTGATAAGGTTGTGAATATTATAATCAAGGCTTTGTTTCTGAAAGTATAATTTAGGGAATGTACATTTTATCTGATTTTTTTCCTAAGTATTTATCTGCAAGTTGTGAGAATCACAAGAATAAATAATCATGTAGCTAACCGAGAGATTGTTCAGCCATGAAAAAACCCAACAATGATATTGAAAAGACTGGGAAGAAAAAGTAAAGATATACATTCATATTTTTCATTCCAAGCACCAAAGTTGGATAGTTGAGCAATTAGCCTGTGCATTTTATGTTTCTGGAGAAATGAAAAATGAAGGCAGGCTTCATTTTAGTCTCTGTAGTCAAACATGGCCAGATGAAATGCCAAATTAACAGACCTCACTGGCAGCTGTAAACAAGCTAATCCTTTTATTTATTAGAGCAATAGGACATGCATAATACATTGGACTCTTGTTACCTGTAGAGAATTGCTCAGTGATAGCAAGATAGAGGCAGTACTAGTGGAAGAACATTTACATGACAGAAAATCTATATGTGTAGGAAAGAAGACATTAATCTAGTAGAAAATTAGGAATGATCCTGAGGAAACTCTTGGCCTGAGCCAGCTGAATTATTCACCATTAAGTAATTACTTCAGATGCAACAGGTGGCCTTGTAACCAACTCAACTCCTCCAACATAGAAACTTCCTAATTATAATCGTTTGGATTAGTAGTTTAATAAAATGCCCAAGGAAAAGAATGAAGTCATAATTAAGGGATCCTGAAGGGAAAACTTTATAACAGAAGCCATTTCACAGAATTAGATCAGATCACTGGAGGTGATAATTTTGTGGAAGTATATGTCTTTAAATAAGAAGGCGGATATAAATACAGGTATGTCTTTCAGAAATAGCCATATAATGAATTTGATCCTAAATGCTTCTTTCAAATGCAGATGAAAAATCAGGATTCGGATCACCTAAGGGGGAAATATCCTCATGAATATCATAAAGTGGGCATTTCGGTTGGCCTTATGTAATGTGGGCACTTAGAGAACTTGTAGCAATTGTGAATCATTGAGGAGGGTGAGAAAGTGAAGCTGGGAGATAAACATTTTCAATTCTTGATCCCCTATCCTCACCCTTTAAAATATGGTAGCCGCACAATTTCTGAAGTATTTCAGAGCTAAGGGAATCAACTGGATAGAAATGTAGGCAAAAGTTGAGACCCAGTGTAATAAAATTCACTTATAAATAGAAATTTATTAAGTCTTTCTATTGATTATGGAGGGCCCCCAGGAGCTCCAACTTTGGGCACAGGATTCCAGATGTTGAGAGGCACAGCTAAGAATATAAAGAAAGCTCTTCTGATTATGCAATGAAGATAAGATTATCTCTGTTCTCATCCACCTGCAGAGAAGCAAGATTTCTGTTTTGATTGACAAGGCTGTGTTTCTACTCATACTTGGAAAAAACATGTTTTTATTTGTGTGGTAGACAACCTGTTTCTATCATGTGTTTATTTCAGCTGACCTATAGATAATCCAGCCCCAGCCCCAGCCCCAGCCGCATTTTACAGATGAGGAAACTGGGACTTACTGAAGTCATGTACTTAATGAAGGGTCAAACTGGGATTTGAACTGAATCTCTTGATCTTAAGGCTGATGGTCTCATTTCTTCCATCATGCAGCTGCCTCAGGCCTGTGCCGTATCCCTTTATGCCACACAAGGTAAGGTTTTGATTCATGTTAGCACCATTGAGCAGATGGTCAGGTGTGTTTGTGGGGTGATGGACCCTGCCTAACTTCCCTGAAGTCACATACTTTATTCTCTGGGTAACAGTGTGGCCCTACCACCTCTACCCCCAAATTTGAGCATATGATTGTGGTGTCATTATCAGATTTTTAAATTTTGTGAGCAGATGAGGTGCAGCAAAGGAAAGAAGTAAGTTCTCAGTCTCCATTTTATGAGGATGGAACAAAGTGAGAGGGATAAAAATTCTTGACACAGGTTGTGTCATTAAAAAAGAGTTAAGGCAAAGCCCCGGATTTTGGCCTCTCCTATCAGTGCCCTTTCCACCAGCCCCTGAAACCACCATCTACTTTATATTAAACCAGAAGACTTCATGTGCTAATCTAGAAAACCTTCCTTCTAAGCCCAACTTGCTGTGTGGTTAACAAGGAAAATTCCTTTAAAATGGCTTTTTTCTTACTTCTTGTTTTTTGCATCAAGTATAGTTATTTATATATTTTCATTTGCTACTTGATTTATTTTGGAGACTGACACTTTTACAAGCTGACATCTCAGCATACAGACACTTTTACTTTGCTGAATGCAGCCGATACTACTTACTTGATGCCATGCTGAGCAAAACCTAGTTAAAGGTTTCTCTTTGTGCAGCAATCCATCACTCCTTTTACAGTTCTTCATCTGGATGAGTGTAAAGTGCCTCCTAATTTTGGCATCTGCTACCTGCCTTTCTGGCTGCTCCCTGTCGCTTCCTGATATCACTCTGTCAGGTAGACTCTTGAAGATTTCATTGCTACTCAGTTGTAGCAAATTCAAAATTGTTTAATAGTTTTTTTAAGCTCCTAGAAGAATAATTATGATGGACGAGTGATTAATAGGCAATTAGGTATTTAAGTAGAAAACTGATCAGTTACTGTCAGTTGGTTATTCATTTATTTATTCTATTTGAAAAACGTTTATTGTTTGCCTCTAATGTACCATAAGATTTAGGGAAAAAGAAGTGCCACTTCCCTCAAGGAGCTCTCAGTATAATGAACAATGACATGGTCATCTGTTTGATAAACCTCTGGAATAGGTCACTTTCCCTCCAACTTTTCCATCCCTGCTGCTTCTTTCTTTTCTTCCATGTCTTTCTTTGAGGGAATAGTGTCAGAGAGACCTACACTATAACCTCATTCTTTTGGCTTTTCTGAAACCAAAACGCAACCGTCTGTGCTCCTTTCTCTTGGGCTCTGTTTTCTTTTTTGGGGAAAATGGACTAATAATCTGGTAAATAAACTCATATTAGTGTGTTCATGCCGTACACTTCCAGGTGCCAGATGTGACTTTTGAGGGGGTAGTTTTTAAGGTGCTGTGGACATATAAAAGGGCATTTTTTAGGTCAGATGTTGGTTAGGCTGCTTTATTAGCAACTGAAACAATTCGTGCTTAAACAAAACAGTAAAATCATTTCCCTCTTATGTGAAAGTCTGAGCTAGTCTCAGGGCAGTAGGGTAGCTTTGTTCCATGAGCTGATCCAGAGGTTCGGATCCTTTCTATCACACTGTGTCTCTGCCCTCAAAGGTGTTGACCTCATCTCAATGGCTGCCGTCATACCAGGATTTCATCCCACAAGAAGTGGAACAGAAGACATGGACAGTAAGCAGTTTCCGTTAAGGGCATGACCTGGAAGTTGTACAAATCACGTTTGCTTAAATCTTATTGGCAAGAATAAACACCAAGGTCACAGGTGTTTTATTCAAATACTGGAAGATATAGTCCCTAGCTGGGCAATTATATGCCTAGCTAAAACTCCAGAGAGAACTTTTATTAACAAAAGGAAGAGGAGAGTGAATATTAGGGAAAATTAGCACCTCTGCCTCAATGTATGTGTAGAATCTTTCAAAAGGGAAGGACTATATGGGCTATCTGAACTCAGAGGTGATTAAAACAGAAACAATGACCCTGTAATGCAATATTTCATTGTAAGTGTAAGTGGTTAAAAACTGATCATGTTTCAATTGGCTGCCAATATATTACTTCCATTCAATGTTTTCTGAGGAATACCTGGTCACTAAAAACATCAATTCCAGCTGAAATTTGGCACATTACCTCTTTAAGAAGTGGTTTTATTTTGTTGAGCGCACCTGAAATGTCTTACTATTCCCTTGAATTTATCTGTATATGTCTAGTTGGGCACCTCTGGTCAACCTGTTGACCAGAGCTGTTTTCATAATGATGATTGCTTATACCCTGTTATGGAATCAAAGTCATTCTCATCTAATTTGTTTCAAGCCCATTCAACAACTACATAATGAGTGCCTACTATGCGTCCGGTATCAGGTCGTGATGTATAAAGGTTCAGTCTCTGTTTTTCAGAGTCTCACAAGGTAGGAGGTCAGACTGACAAAAACATAAAAAGCTTTGAATACAGGGTTGACTGTGACAAGTACTGTGCTAGAAACACAAATGAAGTGCTACAGGAGCACAGGAACAAAAGGCAGTTCTGAATATGAGAGGCAGAGGAGACTTCATGGGGTTGTGAGATTTAAACTGGAAAAACGGATGGCATTTTATTTGGCATGCATGGGACAAAAGCTCTTCCTGGCAAGTTTACACTTAAGTAGACTGATGTTGCTGGAACTTAGTGGTTAAAAGCCAGGGGAGGGGCAGAGAAGACTGTTGTGAAATAAGTTTATATACATTAATTTTGGAGTCAAATCATGGAGGTCTTTGCATACCAAAGGAAGAAGCAGCTAAGAAAACTCTGGGAGCAATGTGTAAGATAGCTTGTATTGCTATGCACCATGGCAGAAGTGTACGTGTGTGTGTGTGTGTGTGTGTGTGTGTGTTTGGAGGATGTGGGGTTCTTGCAAAAGAGGAACTAATTAAGAGGTGATATTACTGGTTTAAATGAGAAGAATTAAGAGTATAAATTAGGACTCGGGCATAAGTATGGATGTGGCATAAAGATTATGAGAATTTGATAACAACTGGCTTCGAGGGTGAGAGAGGGAGACTAGGATTGTCAGTTTTCAAGCCCGTATTCCTGAAAAGGTGATAGCATTAATCAAGATAAAAAACATAAGTTAACTTGTGTATGTAACTGGAGATATTAATAGCCACTACCTCCCACAGCTTTTGTGCAAAGGATATAGAAGGACCTTGGAAAACAAAGTGCCAGATGAAATGCGAGATGACATTTTAACTTACACATCCGAGTGGGCTGTCTGCAATGCTCCTCCCTGGTGGCAGGGACCATGGTTGTTTTATTCCCGCCCCCCCACCCATACCCAGTGTGTGGAAGAAGGCTAATGAATTTTAACACAAAAGGATCCACAAAGTCCTTAGTAAAGAAACATGTTAAATTTTGTTTAACCTAGTGTTTCATTTGGCCCCGAACCCTTTTGATGAAGATATCCTGTAAATGTCTCACAGAATATTTTCTAGAATACCCTTTGAGAAAAACTTTGCTAGGGTGATGTGGGATTCAGAGTTAAATGAATAAGATAAAAATTCTAAAGGGAGGAGAGAACTCTGGTATCTGTCTGTCTGTCTGCATATCTTTCTCCATCTAGCAGAACTAAAGGCAACGAGATCTTTGGAAGAAGTGTCCCTTGGCAAAGACATAGCCACAGAGAGGAATGAGTTACTGACCTCTTCCCCCACACCTGATCACAGGTTTTAAAAGACTCACCATCAATTTTAAAATGTGTCTTTAAAGCTCTAAGTATGGCCCTAGGACTTTACTCTTTAGACTCAAGTTCAAGATGATGGTCACAGGCATGTCCTGGAGGCAGTTTTCAGCACTTTAAAAGCTTCATTTAGTTTTCAAATGTTTATCAGTGCTCCCAGCGCCCTGGAAGGCCAAGAGAGGCTTTCAGAATTCAATAGAAGTACACAAAAGGAATGGGGCCCAGGACCTAATTATTACTATTATTTTTATACCATACTGGCTTGGTTATAGAGGAAAAACTGTAACACATGTACACACAGCAGGATTTGTATTTTATCTGTTCTATGGGACCTCTTTAAGGGATGGATAATATAAAGAAAAAGAATGTTAATGCAAAAAATATCAGTATTGTCTATTCCTTCTTATGCAGGATTTTAAAAAAGGAAAGCAGTAAGGAAAGCAGTACTTTTTTTGATATATTGTAGTAACATAGCCTTTTGTAAACTAGGCCCCACTGAAAAAATCACAAGGTATTTTTAGTAATCTCTGCTTTATATATGTCAGTCAATATGTTAATACCTCTATTCCATAGGCACTGTTTTACAATTATCAAGCCCAGAGTCAAAGCCTTCGGTGTTTCATGGTTACACTAAAACCCATGTTCTGTTACTACTTATTTAATAACTAGTGGCCATGCTTGCCTTTTGTCAAAAAAGACTGTTATTTCATGAATGATTAAAGTGCTAGAAACCTAAGATTTATGACTCTCTTGCTCAAAATGCTCATGTGGCTCTTGTCTGATTAAAGGTACCCATCATTGAACATATTTCATTTACAGTGTAATTCTTGGGTTACCAAGGTAACATTCAGGTTAATCAGCTGTACCACACTTTGCCTAATTGAGGGAGAGCACTTCAGCTCCCACTTCAGTCCCTGAAAGATAACAATCGTTTTCTTTCATTTTTTCAATCTGACATTTGGAGGCTGATTCAGATGCTCTTGACTTCAGAACCATTTCCCTCTCTGATGCTGACACAAGGTACTCTGCCCTCATATTAGCTGTGCTTGAATAACTGGGTTTTAGAAAGGCCATTTCTCTGTTTGTTATATGTAAATAGGATCACACTATTATGTACTGTTCTCTGGAATTATGGTAAGATGATTGAAGTTATAATTTTGTATATTAACATCAGCATCATTAAAAAAACACATTGAAATGTGTTTCCTACTTACTTTTCTTCTTGGCTTTCTGAGTGTGTGACCATTTGAGTGGCTATGAACAAGAAATTTTATATGGAGAAGGGGGTTGAGAAGACTTGGCTGAACTTCCTAAAACTTTATGACCAAGCTGTTAGGCAAAATTTCCAAGTGTCTTTTAACTCTCTTTCTCTTCTTACTCCATCTCCATCAGAAAAACTGTAAAAAGTTACTCCATCAGCCAGCTGCTGCACTAAGTAGTCAAATACTAGTTAGCATTAATCAAAGTTAAAAGTCGATAGCTGAGGATAAATGTTTTGGAACTGTTGAAAACAAATATATGATCTATTAATATTTAGTATCTAACCTAGAGAACCATTGTCTGAGACAACCAGTCTATGAGATCATGCAAAGTCAAAGCTTTTAAAAATAACTCTCTGTCTGCACAAGGTGCTGATACTTAATTACGTGAATTTGGGCCTTGACTAGCGAGATCACTACGTAAAAGTTGAACTGAAAAAATTAATAATGCACCTTGGATTCTTTGAGTTTTCAAGACTTTCCGTATGAAATTCTTATTTTAAGAATTACTTATGCATTCCCCTTGCTGTTTTCTTATTGTTAGATTTGGGGAATAATGGTTGAAATAATGTTTTGTTTTGTTCTGTTATTATTTAATATGACTTGTAATTTTTTTTAACACAACAAGTGAATTGTTGAATGCCAAACATCAAAACCACTATACTCATACCCCTAAATTAAAGATTAGAAGCTTCTTTTTGTAAGTATTTGGAAGCAAGAGTTTGCACATGCTGGAAGAATTAATCATTATCTGGAAATGAGCAAATCTGGCCATGTCATGTTGACTTTATATCATGAAAATATGCATTAGTATTAGCAGTATTTTCTGGTCCCCTGTGTTGTACAGAATGGGTGAGTTTGGGGTGAAAGTAAATTGTGCCAATTCACAAATTCTTGTGGCTGTGCCCAAAATGTTTGCTCTCCGTACTTAACCCCTTTCTCTTCTACATCTTTAACTTAGAAATATCCTAGAGACATCTTCTCTAGCTTCTCAAGGTGGTGGTGATTAGTGTGATATGAAAAATCTCACTGACTTGTGCTCTATAGAAAGTTATAGTTCTTTCACCTCAATGAATAGGATATTAGCCCTTTTTGTATAATACTTGCTATAAATAATTTTCCTAGTTTGCTGTTTATCTTTCAATTTTAATTCTTTTAAATAGTTTGTATTTGTAGTTAAATCAGAGAGTTTACTTGTAATTCAATCAAACAGCTTTTATTGTGTGACTTACCTCACTGTTTTAGCTTAGAATGTTCTCTTTCTATAATTTTGGTGTTTTATACTATGTATTTTCTTCTAGCTCTTGATAGATTATAATTTGTTTTTTTTTTTTGAGAAGGAGTCTCGCTCTGTCTCCCAGGCTGGAGTGCAATGGCATGATCTCAGCTCACCTCAGGCTCCCAGGTTTAAGTGATTCTCCCTGCCTCAGCCTCCCGAGTAGCTGAGACTACAGGCACCTGCCACTACACCCAGCTAATATTTGTATTTTTAGTAGAGATGGGTTTCACCATGTTGGCCCTGCAGGTCTTGAACTCCTAACCTCGGGTGATCCACCCGCCTCGGCCTCCCAAAGTGCTGGGATTACAGGTATGAGCCACCGTGCCTGGCCAGATTATTTTTCTTAATGTTATTTTTAAGTTTTATGGGTACATAGTAAGTATATGTATTATGGGGTACATGAGATGTTTTGATACAGGCATGCAATGCATAGTAATCACATTATGGAAAATTGGATATCCCTCCCCTGGAGCATTCATCTTTTATGTTTTAAATAATCCAGTTGTACTTTTTCAGTTATTTTAAAATGTACAATTAAATTATTATTGACTATAGTCACCCTATTGTGCTATCAAATACTAGGTCTTATTCATTCTTTCTATTTTTTTGGTATTCATTAAATATCCCCACCTAATCCCCAGTGCCCCAACTGGCCCTTCTCAGACTCTGGAAACTATCTTTCTATTCTGCTAGATAATTTTTTAAAATAACCTAACTTTTAAAATTCATCTAGAATTTATGTTCCGTTATAAGATAATGATATTATCTTAACATTAAGATAACATAAGATACTAAGAGAAGATAAAGTGGCTTCTTTTCCTATTGAGTGTAGCACTATTGACTGAGTCAGTATTTCTCTCCTCTACTGACTTAGGCTTTCTCTTCATCATATATTGCATATTCATATGATATAATTTCTGAGCCATCTATTCTGTTCCATAGACTTTTCAGTGTATTCTTGTGCTATAATCATGTCTGTTTTAATTAGTATTAGTAATTAGTATTAAATTAGTATCAGTAGGGCTAGTATTCTAACAAGGGATGAGCATTTTTTTTTGTAGGTATTTTTTTGAGGTGGCATTTGATGCCACATTTGATGCTACATTTGATGTAGCATTTTTTTGAGGTGGTGAATATCCCAGTTACACTTGTTTGAGCTTTACAAATTATATGAATGTATTAAGTTATCACATGTGCCTGAAAAATATATACATCTATTTGTATCAATAAAATTTTTTTAAAATTGTCAAAGCACTTGAAGAGATAATTTTCCAAAGAAGCTATACAGGTGACCAACAAGCACATGAAAAGATGCTCAATATCACTAATCATTAGAGAAATGCAAACCACCTTTCACTCATTAGAGTGGCTACTATAAAAAAAAAACAGAAAATAACAAGAGTTGACAAGGATGTGGAGAAAGTAGAATCCTTGAGTACTGCTGGTAGAACTGTAGGATGATGCAGCTGCAGTGGAAAACAGTATGGTGATTATTCAAAAAATTAAAAATTGAATTACCATGTAATCCAGCAATTCTCTTTCTAGATATATACCCAAAAGAATTAAAATCAGTATCTCAAGGAGATATTTGTACACCTATGTTCATAGCAGCACTATTCACAAAAGCCAAAAGCTGGAAGCAATCCAAATGCCCATTGACAGATGAATAGATGAGAACAACGTGGTATATACAGACAATGGAATATTATTCAGCCTTCAAAAGAAAGGAAATCTCTATATATTGTATAATATGAGTGAACCTTGAGGTCACTATGCTAAGCAAAATAATCCAGACACAGAAAGACAAATGGGCTATACAATTCTACTTCTATAAGATACCTAGAGTAGTCAACTCATAAAGACAGAATGTAGATTTCTCCTTATCAGAGACTGAGTGGAGAGGGAAATAGGGCATTTGATGGATGTAGAGTTTCAGTTTTGCAAGATGACAAGAGTTCTGGAGATTATTTGCACAATATGAATGTACTAAACAGTAACTGAATTAAACACTTAAAAAGCATTGAGTGTAAATTTTATATTACGTGTATTTTACCATCATTAAAAAAATGCAACCTGTATTGTGTATAGTATAGACTTTAAACATGAAGAATCAATCATCCCAGAATTTATTTTTAAATATTCCTTTCAGTCTTTTTCCTTGTATGCATATATTTTTAGAATTATAAGATGCCTATATTGTGAATGTTGCTTTTCCACTAAACAATTTATCAGAAAAAAGCTTCTTAATTGTAACTTTATTATTAACTTATGAAATGGTATTTATATAAACCTATTTGTATTTAAACATACATGCCGGCTCAAGAAGCACAATAAAAACATATTTACACCATTTTAGACTAACTTTCCTACAGATTTAAATAATTGTTTTTTGCTGTATTTCAAAACTTCTCAAAGTAATGTTTGATACATATGTGACCATGCCATGAAACCTGGTTTTAGAGAATTTGCTCAGTTCTAAAAGCAATCTTCCATAAACTTGGGTACAAAACAAAAAGAATAAAAATGGAAAAGTGTGACATTTTTTGCTCAAGTATTAATAAGGAAATAATGAATATTACTGAGCAATAAGATTATTTTTCTCACCTTCTCTTCCTTGCTCTTTGCCTCTTTAAAGAATACCTTTTAATTTAATCATGAATACGACAGTTTTGGATGACATCTTTCAGTTATTAAGGGATAAATTATATATCCTTCCAATAGTCATCATGATTCTGCAATTGTGAATTCAAGAATGTTGATCTCTTATTTGGCCTAAAACCTGAATCCTCGTTTGAACTTAATATTCCCCTTGTATATTTATTGTGCTATAAATGATACAGGAGACACAAACAATCAATTTTATTCTAAAGAGCACAATGTTCTCTGGATTGATTTCTCTGTTTACCAGAATTTAGCTGTTTTCAAATAAGGATTTTTAGCCAGATGTCATCTATGCAACTTTTTCATGTTCTAAGAATTAGCATTTAATCTCTTTTTGGCTGAAATTTAGTTAGCAATGTTGACACCTCTGCATTTTAACACTGGGATTTCTTTGTGGGACACAATTCCTTTCAATCAACTTAATATCCCATCTTGGTCTCTAAAAGACAATAATTGAGTTTAGGCTAGTTTTAAATAGCGATAAGGACAGGGAACACAGATGGGTATTTCATTGATTAACACTAACCCTGGCCTAAGGCCCCAGTGTCAGGCATTAGATTAGGACATTACGAAGAGAATGACGGAGTTTTGGTACTTTATTCCTCTCAATAACATTCTTTCACATATTAAGTTTATCCCCCCCTAGGTAGCTACTTTATCATGCAGAAGGCCTTAATCCACTGATGTGACTCTCTCTGCTCTCACTTTGATGAAGCCTCTGTTTACAAGAGTAATTCGGCCTGTGTAAGACAAAGTACTTGGGACAAGGACAACTGAATAAGGCTTTTAGATGCACAGTGATCCGACCTAAAAACAAAACAAAACCCACTTTGCACACGCACTTGCACACACACAAATCCACAGACACACACACACACACACAAACACCAACAAAACAGACTTTTTGGAAATGAAGTTATGACGCTTGCATCCTGAGGAATCAGACCTTAAGATTTCATCAAGAAGACCCTAAGTTACTGATCTCCTTGTTTGGCACTTTATCTTTTCCTCACCTTTGACCTTCCTTTCAGGCCCTCTTCAAGGCATCGTGAACGTAAGCCCTTGTGGTGTTCTTTTAGAAGTAGGATTGCTGCCATCCCCTCTGGTGAATGTAAGCAGCTGCCGGAATCAGTGACAAGGTTGGGTACAGATTTGGTATCCTGGCTGGGAAAGAGATTATGGGTCAGTCCCCAGTGCTGGGATACAATAGATTCAAGCAGTTCAGGATTTTTTGGATATCCGAAAAAGATTTCATGAAATTTGTAAAGATCTAACAGTGTATTGCAGATTTCATGTGGTCTAAACAGCTTATACTAAGTAAAACTGTCGGTAGTCAGTAAATGGTGTTTTCACAGCCATGCAATTTTAGCTGCTCTGGAAGAGTTTAATTTCACCAAATTGTTTGGTTGCTGAATGAAGCAGGTGGCCTCTTGCATTTAGATGCTTTATCTGTTAAAGGGTATTCTAACTTTAGGGAGTTCTTTCTTACTCTATGAAGATTTACATGTTCACTCTAGTAAATTTAGATGATTAGACAATGCCTTTTTAATTCTTTAGAGCACCAGCAAGTTACAAAGTTAGATATTATAGAAAGTCTGATTTATATATGATATATGCAATGACAGTATTTTTTGGTAAGCTATGAGGTTAGATAGACTAGAAAGTCAGATATATATACATATATGTATAAAATATACATTAAATATATGTATATATATAAACAATACTTTTTCACATAAAAGTAGGCAATACAATAAAATACTTCTATTTAGTCCTTTGTCATCATTTCATCTTTCACCAAAATCTCAAGAGAAAATCTTTAGAATTTACCTAGGGTTGAGAGTTTTTAAAAATTTTTCTTTTTGTTTATAATGTGATTACAAAGAAAGATGTATTATAATTACATATGGAATTTGTAAATTTCTAAAATTCAAAGTGCAATTCACCAGAAGCTTCAGCATTTTGATGGAAGAGAATTCTGTATATTCCTTGTAGTCTTTCCTTTTTTCTTTTTTTCACCTACTTTTCCTGCAAAACCTTGGAATAGGAAGCCATGATGGCATTGTACAGTGATCCCTGTTTGTTATAGAGGGTAATGCATAAACCAAAAACAGGAAAAGCCCATTTTAAAAATATAGAACATCTGGCCTCACCAGTGTATGTCCCACATCAGAGCCTGTTGCATGGACCAAGAGCAAGCCCTCTGGCATTGACTTAGGCCTGTCGCTGCAGGAAGGGGCACACCCATGTTTACCCAATGCCCGTAAGGTGCGTAGTTGCTGTCGTAAAGCAGGCTCATTCAGTGGAGCAGGACGAACAAGGAGAGTGGCACATTTTACCTTTCCAGAGCTGGTAGTATGTTTTGGAGGCATACAGTGCTGGTTCATACTACTCCTTTCCCAATTAATTGGACCCCTATTGATACATTAGTTTGACTTAATTCACAAAAATTCACTGAGATCACAGAACTATCAAACAATATGTACTGCCCACACATGGAAACCAAATCGTGAGCTTCTTTAAAAGAACATCACCTCATTTGGGCCAAGGCACTGATTAAACCAGATAATTACAAAACTTCAAGAAACCCTAAAGACCCTCTGATTTTGTGGTTCCCAAATTTTTATCCATCAAGACTTCTTTTTATTATTTTTTCTGTATGGTATCCATACTTCGAAAGATTTTACCCATGAGTTTGGTTTCCATTAGTTTGCAAAATAAATCCAAATAATTCCAGAATAGTAATCTATCTGGGGGAGATTCCTAGAGATTTTTTTGGCCTCTGTTTGAGAACCTATGATCCTGCGTGTTCTCATTATGTTAGTGAAGGAGCTGAGCTTACCTGAGTTTTGCTTCCCCAAGATCACAGAGTTAGTTTGAAGCAGATTTGAAACCAGATTCTGGGTAAAATGAATTGGCTAATAAGTCTAAAGAAAGTTTTTTAGAGAACAAGTGTAAAGTGTGGCAATGGTTCTTCACCTCTGGAGTAGTAGAATCGTCTGAGGGAAATGTGTTTTTATATACAATTAACCTTTCCTTTTACATGTTGTTGGGAAACTCCTAAGAACTAAATTCTCACACCAACAATTACAACAAACAAAAGCATTACGGGCTATCGCCTCTCTTTAACACTTTCACATGACTTTCATCATTATGAAGATTGGCTTTTATGATATTCATATGAGTTTGACCTGAGCCAACAAAAGCCAGGGAAATCGATTAGAGAGGAAAATTCAGCCTTAAATCTTATGTTCCCGTGGGCTGCCTATAGCCTCTGGTCAGTCAGGAGTGTGTATGTGGCTCATCTGTGACACAGTTCTGAAATAAAATGAGGCAAATGCAGAAGCTCAATTCCTGAGAAAAAAAGAAAAGAAAAGTGTCCCTTTGGTCCATTCAAGTTACCACCTAAGCTAGGGCTTTCATGCCCTTTAAGTCCCAAATGAAAAGTAGTTATAATGAGGCAAAAATCTGATAGGGAAAATGAGGCAGTTGGCTTGAATTCCTCTGTTAGATTTTTTTTTTTTTTTAATAATAATTTGCTCATCTCGTGCTGGTGGATTTGGTCTCTTGCATTCTCTGGCAGTCAAGGAAAAGTTAGCTCAAGTTTTGCTCCCTCTGCCATTAACAGATGGCACGCAGATCTAAGCATAAGCTTTGGCTCCCGGGCCACAGGCAAAGGGTGAGGGCTGCTCCCCTGTGGACACCCTCAAAAGACCCTAAGCTTGAGTAGCACAAATGAAAAGGTCTAGTGCTGGTGTTAATTACGCAGAAACCACACAGAAAGTGCTGGCTGTTACTGAGTTGAGAGGTTGGGCATCTCTTCTTCCCCAGATAAAAGGCTTGATATGAAAACATTTTGCAGAGGACAATGAAGTGAAGATTAGCATAATCTTCTGCAGTATCCTCAGTAAGCTATCCATGAGTGAGTTGCTTTTTTCTCATTCCTTCGGCTCTAATGTCTGGATTTAAGGAATGGTATTGTTAAGAGTAGGCTTTGTCCTTGGAGCCTGACAGTTGTGTTTTTCCCGCCTTCATGTGATCATCCCAGTTGCTAGTCTCCTGCTCTTTGGGGAGGCAGACAATGGAAGGAAAAATGAAGTGTCAGTTCATTGACAAAACCTCTCTGTGCTATGTTATTCTTAATCCAGACTCTTCAGGGTTTTTTTCTTTTCTTTTTTTTTTTAAACATTCTCTCATCCATGCTGTCTGAATAGAGGAAAGTCCCTTTAATATCAGCCCGAGGAAAACGTAGAGCTAGTAACACTGAACTTTGAGGTTTAGGCAGCTTTAAATTAAAAAACAAAATCAAATTGTATTGTTGTCTCTGTACTTCAGTCAGAACATTAAACTGCTGTTGTTACATTTTATATCAAAATGCGAGTAGCTGTTAAAATGGTTATTCAGATATATGCAACTGAAAGCTGTGAGTGTTGAGGTTTTTCATGAGAAGAATTTAACCACTTGTACAGTGCAGCTTATTGCAGTTCTCTCGGGGGCTGGTCCGGTGGCTAATGCACTAGTTTGTTGGCCACTTTGATCCTGGCTGCCCTGTTTTAAGTCTTGCTATGACTGGTTAAGCTAGTGCTCTGTAACCCCGGGGATAACTTGAGGGTTCTGAAAGTCATGAGGCACGGTCCCCAAGATCAAAATATAAAAATAGGTCTGGGGTCAGGGAACTCAACAGGCCCCGGAAGCTCTTCACTTTTACAGCTGGAGATGGTCTCTTATGTATTTAGAATTCATCATTAGGATTCTGACAAAGAAGTGCAGTATGGGATTGCTGCAGGGCAGGCTCTTTGAGTCTTACTCTTGATAACAAAAAAAACCCCAACTGCTGGCTGCTGACAGGAGACAAGGCGAGTAAAAGAAATGCATTGAAAAGCAGCGTATGTCTATTGATGGCTGAAGAAGGGTTAGAATGGCTGAGTTTTGAATTTGGGTGAAAACTCCAGAGTTTATTTATTATACCAGATGAATATGGGGATTCTCCAGTGGTTTTTAAGGGCCTGGAGAGCCTATTACTATGGATATATTAAAAGCCTGTGTCAGACGATTTGTTGACCTTTCCCAAGTTCTACTACTGCCAATTTTGACATAGATTTCATTCCCGATCTAGACTGCCTACTTGTTGTACTGCCCAGGTCATGCAGAAAATTGGTGTTTACATCAGACTTACCTAAGATTTTCTTCCCTAATACAAATGACTTGAATACATCTCATTTTCTTCCAGAGAGATAGCTCCCTCCATTTCAGTCTATAATCCAAACCAAGATCAGCCATTTGTTGCATCCGAGGTAAACTGGCCTGGATTTGTGGTCTGAGTTCACCATATATCCACAGTATGACGTTGAAGAAGAAAGGAATTTTACTTGTCACTTGATAGTTATTGTCTCATGACACTAAGCTATGACTTGGAGACAAAGGCCAAGTCAAGCCCCACTGTGAGATTCAGTGATTCCTGTGCTGGAGAAAGAAGCATTTGATGTGGAGCCTGACACACCTGGCAAGTCCCAGCTCTGCCTCTTAGTGACTTGGTGGTTGATCTTCCATGATCATTGTTCTTTCATCTGTGCAATAACCATCTCAGTGGCAACTCTACCATTCTATTGAGAGGATTCAAGGCAGTTGTGTAGTTTAGAGCAATTTGAGAACTGTAAATCCCGATACCTATGTGAGGTGTCATTATGACACTTTCAGAAAGTTTCCCATTAAGCATTTATTCATTCAGCAAACATGTATTGAACACTATGTTTCAGACTGTGGGCCTTAGGGGATTGCCAATAATACATAGTTCCTGTCCTTAAGGAAGTCACACTCTGGCTGGAGGTAGGGGAAAAAAAAAACCCAAACACTTGTAACAGAGACTACAATAAGTTTAAGAAACTCTATCCCTTCCAACAAGTTGAAGACAGTTGGAAACTCTGTCCCTTCCAACAAATTGAAGACAGTGCAGTGTACATATTAGACTGAGTGTGATGTACACTGTGCTATGCTGAATATTTTGGTGGGGATGGTGAACTGCTGAGAAGTATGATAATCTGTTTGGAAACATAAGACATAAAATGAACTCCTCTACCTGCTAATATGAGACAGTAAAAGATAAGTGCCAAATGAACAACGTGCATAATAAATTCAAAGGAGAAAGCCATAATTCCTAGAGAAGATAAGATTTGAGTATGAGAACTCTTTGTCCTTCCATAAGGCTTCATTTTTATCTCCTTAAGGCATTTACCTCTGTCTACCGTATATTATTGTAATAACTATGATCATTGTTACTGCTCCTAGTAAGCTCCCGAAAGCAGGTTCTTATCTTATTCTTTTTTTTTATCTTCCATAATACTTAGGAAATGCCTAGCACAGAGTGGAAACTCAAATAATATTTGTTCAGTGAATGAATATAGGTTAGAGGGGTGATTTAATAGTGCGCTGGTAGGGATGCTGGCTATTGTATTTCTGTTTGTGTACCCCCAAATAATTTCTGGTTTGCCTCTGTATCTCTCAGTGTATCCAGTGGTGTTGAATGAGTAAGCACATGAATTTTGAATGAATACACCTGGAACATCTTTCTCTTCCCAGCCTAGTCAAATGCCTTGCCCACAGTATTTTAAAATCTTTTAAAATCTCACTCCTCAGTGAAACCTTTGTCCTTGGATTTAGGAAAGTGCTCATATCCCTCTCTTTCCCATCCCTACCCAATTCCCATAGAAAGCAACAAGAAACTACTTCTGTTGCTTTTTCTGTTTTTCTATTCTCCAAGAAAATTATTCCAAGGTTATTATCTCTAACCTCTATTCTAGTAATCTACTTTTCCTAGTTCCATCTCTAAAATACTTTTAGAATTTATTTACTTTGCCTAACTAGATATTTTTGTAATGGACCAATGTCTCCATCTTAGAGCTTTTTGTCTATACAGTGTGTTGCCTGGAGATTCCAAGTTCTTAGAAGGCAGTCACTGGCCCATGCAATTTACTTATGATAACATAAGCCCAGTGCTTAGTGCAGCTAGAAATTTAATAAATGTCTATTGATAATAAACTGAGTCATTTAATAATTCTTTCTGAACATTTTGAGAATGTTAAACTAATGACATGACTGTAGCTTGAAAAGTTTGATAATTTTGTCTGGTTCCTTTTTTGCTTGAAACATACTATGGCATGGGCAGTATGAGCAATTGACAATACTATAATGTTCTTTTTATTTGTGAATGGGAAGTTGCTGGAATATTGCAGGTGTAGACGGCATGTTAATGGCATAGTATCTTCTAGAATTATTTTGGAATGGTTTGTTGAGATGGTTTGCTATTCTCCTATTTATTTACTCCTTTGGGTTACTCCACATGACCAAGCTGAAACAGAATGGCAGGCTGGGAATGACTAATGTAAACAATTCATGCCAGTCAGTGGCCTGCGGTGGCTGTTCACTTGGAACTCAGTAAACACTTTTCTTTGAGTGCCACTGCTCTGCTCTAACAAAGTTGGCTTCAGCTCACCCTTTGTTATCCCACTAATATAAAAATGTCTCTCTTTGTATGTCTGTTGTCTTGTGTCTAGGACACTGTCTTTTTATCAGATTTTATTTTCTGAAAAAGTTCTAAGCTGCCAATACTATATGTTAATATCAGTGCTAAATAATGGTTATTGAGGTCTCAAACAGTGAACATCTTTGCAGAAGGGAGGGGAAGAAATATCTAGCACAGCCGCTTCCGAATTCCCTGGCTGGTCTGAGAACTCTGTGAAGCTGTGATGGAACCCCCAGGAGATGTTCTGCAGCTCCAGGCCTCACTTCACAGACTCACTGCAGGGTAAGTAGAAAGTAGTCCTGAAGTCCAAATAGGATGGTAGGGTGATGTTTGTTTGTGAGAAAGAAAAGCAGAGTTATGCAATAGATAAAGGAAGAGAGAAAAGAAATAATGCTGTAAAAAGAGGACCATGGGAGAGCACAGACATTCCTGAAAAACCTCCATAGAGTCATTAATGATGTGGGTATCTAGGAATATAAAGTGTCTACAGGCCACTAGGGGACTACTGTTCTTGGCCTAGAGGCAATGGGGACTGAACCACAGGAATTTTGGATACTATTGAAAAGAAGCCAAAGCCAGCAGGATCATAACACCACCCTATAATAGATGATAAGCAATTTCTACTTACCTGCTTTGCATAGAAACCCAAAGGCCAATGTGGAAATCTGGCTTTTTGGAACTGCTCAGGGAGGTGATGTTATAAACCTGTGTACATTGTCAGTTGTGCCTCTGCCACACATTGTCTTTTGGGATTAAGTTTTGCCTCACACAATCCCTAGGGGTTAAGTTTATCCTCAAAATGTGGGTGAGTTTATTAACTTCATTGTATTAAGGGATTCTAAAGTAAATTGATGGTGGCGATGGAGGACGTTTTTTAAAATTTTAATAAAGAAATCAAACAATATGCTAACTTAAAAAAAACAGGCTTATTAAGCAAACTGAGTGAATGGTTAGTTCAAAACATTGATCTCTGAGGGCAGGGGCTATCCCTCATTTTTGTATTCCTAGCATGGAACACAGGCCAACACAAAAAAGGTGTCCAAATACATGCTTAATGATTTACATCAAATCTGTCCACCTTGAATTTAAAGGAAAAATACTGAGAGGAAAGTAATCTGAGGTCTCCAACAGTGAACATCTTTGAGGAAGGGAGGGGAACAAATATCTAGCACAACTGCTTCCAAATTCCCTGGCTGGTTTGAGAACTCGGTGAAGCTGTGCTGAAACCTTCAGAAGATGTTCTGCAACACCAGAGGAAAAGTGATCTGACCTGTAGTCTATTTGCTTTGATGAAAAGTATGGTAAACAAGTGTCACCCAGTGCTTGTTAGCATTTGAATCATTTGGAGCTTATGTCCAGTGAGGGTGGAAGAGGCAGGTGTCTTGAAAGCACGATGTGATCAGAGGGTCCCCTGCCCCATTGTTTAAAATTCTCACCTTTAAATCCATGCCTTTGAGATAAGGCGTAGATTTTAGAAAGCTTCTATTAAAATGCACATGTGTTACCTGGAATGGGAAACAAATTAAGCTGTGCATACACTGTACATAAAAATGCCTTAGCAATTGTCAGATTAAGAAGCACAGGGCAATTCCTTGCTTAAGCAGGACCCAAGACGGTTTTGTTCAGAGGCTATGGGTGCAGGAAGGAGACATGAAATGTAAGGTACTATCCCTCTTATAAGCTGTGGCATTAAGCAACCAGGATACAGAACTAGATAGCAAAAGGGATACCTTGGAGATCATGGCCCTCAGGTTCTGTTTTCTCTTTTCGATGCTGCACAACTGTGATATTGGCCTCATAACATGAATTCTCGGAACCTAACAGAGTTGTTCCTAATAATCTACCACTTTTTATCTTGTTTGTGTAACATTCAATAATTTTGGCTTTTCGGATAGAGTAACGGTGGAGGAGTTAAGACCAGTGGCCAGT
Organism: Symphalangus syndactylus; assembly: GCF_028878055.3. Taxonomy (NCBI): domain Eukaryota; kingdom Metazoa; phylum Chordata; class Mammalia; order Primates; family Hylobatidae; genus Symphalangus; species Symphalangus syndactylus. Next base: position 44,201,700 of record NC_072441.2, on the reverse strand, counting down.
CAACACGATTCCAGTCAAATTGATTGTGTGTTGTTCTCGGTGACTGTATGTCTTTTTGTTTTGGTGAAATATAATGGAAAAAAGCTGTTATAACACCTATTACAATGTTTCCAGAGTGACCCAGCAGGAGGAAAACCACTCAGGAGAGAAAGACTGGAATGTAGAGACAAAAGAGCTGGGTCTAAGAAGGATCGTGGAAAAATGGGGGCAAAGGAGCTGATTATATAAATTATATGGAAATCCTAGTGCCTCTGTTGGACTTCAGATTTCCTACTCTGGATGAATTGTCACCATTTAGTAGTCCACTAACCTGTGCAAATGGCAGCAGGGGAGGATATGGCTTGGCCCTGAGACATGGACAGTTAAGACCGTATATTCTCTGAATATTTAAAGAATTCTGGAGTCAGTCATAATCAGCCTGAAAGCTGAAAGATTATGTTTTCTCCCAACTCACACTACTTCTTGAGGTCTAATGGACTTGTATAGACAAGTTACAAAGTGAGTGCTTCCTCTGCCACAGATTGCTTTACCTGCGGAGGGGTAGAGGTAGGAGTCATGTGAGAAGGTATTCATTGAGCATCTCTGCAGCTTCATGTTACAAGGAAATGCAGGTGTCTCACTGCTCTCATGTTAAGGTGGTGTGATAACAGGGAAAGAGCAACAGACCTGGAGCCCAAGATGGGCGTAGACTCTCAGCTCTCTACTTAATGAATACTGATGCATGAATAAAATCTCCAGCCTCGATTTCTTCATCTGTGAAATCAAGGGTTCTATATGATATATCTACCTCAGTAGGCCATTTTAGAGATAAAATGAGATAGTGAGTATTAAAATGATGAAATATCATACAACTATAATATTTTTTATTTGTAAGACATATGCATGAAACAATAGCCAATACTTTTCATACAGTGTGTGTAATTAAATATTTTGCTGCAGGTGGGTATGGTTGTAAGTGCAGTAGGAGATCAGAATAGGGAGAAGTTGGTGTATATTGCAGTGGCCAGGGAAGTTTTGGGTTTGTTTCCATTGTGCTACCTGCACTTATTCATTCCTCATCTTTCTGAATGTCTTCTTACCCTTGAACAAAGCAGACTTAGTTAGCTCTGGCTGCCTTTGTTCCCTGACAGTAGTTAAAGCTTCAGTTAGGAGGCTATCCATTGAAAGTTGACATACCCATTTCTTTTACGTATTTGTACGGACACAGAAGCAAGCCTGTATTTGGGTTGTGTTTTGGCAGGGTTTGAAGTCATGTTCAAAGATCTAAAAAAATTGAATGACTGAGAACACAGACTAGAATTCTAACCTTCAGTTTATATGCAAAATCAAAAACATGCAAAGTCTGTGGTATCTGAGCTTCATCTGATCGTTCGTACATGAAAGTATAAAAAGAAGGCCCAGAAATAGGAGTCTTGTCAGTTTGAATGTTAGTTAAATAAGTACATAAGATAAACAGTTCATGGAAGGTTATGCAGCTGAATTTTCAATCAGAATGCACATGAGACTAGTGCACTACCATCTCCTGGTAATCAGAGGCTATTGGATTTGTTGCTCATCCTACTTGTATAGACAAGGTTGTGAGTTTAATGCTGTGAGCTTTAATATGCCCATGCCTTCCTCCCTCTGAAACATTGTTAGATCTGCCAACTCAAACCCCACTTTCCTCCAGCTTAACATTGTTTAAGAGGAAGTTAACAACACCTAAATTCAGTCATCTCTCCACTCCCTGGATATTGTCTCTGTGACAGATTTTCTTTTGAGTGCTGGAACTGGCTAGATTTCTTGGACATTTCTTATCTTTTTAGGGAGAAGAGGGATTAAATCCTGAAGTGAAGATTCCTACTGGGCTTGAAGTAAGAAGGGAAGCTGGGCTCTGGGGCACTGTTGACTAAATGTGGAGAGTCTTCAGAATTTCTCTAAATAGCAGTTTGTGTACCTATCTTATGCTCTGTAAAGTAAGAACAGGGGTCCTGACTATAACTGTGTACATAAATTTTCTGAATTTTAGATAGTAGGTACTCTGCAAATGTTTGTGTCATGGGACAGACAATATGGATAGTGGGTAAAAGCAAGGGCTTGAGAGTCAAACAGACCCGGATTTGAATCCTGGTTTTACCATTTGCTTGTTGCATGACTCTGGAAAAGTCATTTCACCTCTTCGAGTTTATGATTTCCATTTTATTGAGGAAGCCACATAAGACCTACCATTTACGGCTGTTGTGAGAGTTAAATGTGATGTTGGTAAAGGGCTTTGATAAATTCCTGCTTGTCATCATATTGGCAATATCATATTGTTTGCTTACTATAGTCTGGAAATATATTTTGAAGTCAGGTAGTGTGATACCTCCACTTTTGTTCTTTTTGCTCAGAATTGCTTTGGCTATCTGGGCTCTTTTTGGATCCACATAAATTTTAGGATTGTTTTTGCTATTTCTGTTAAACATGTCATTGGCATTTTGATAGGGATTGCATTTAATCTATAGATTGCTTTGGGTAGTATGGTCATTTTAACAATAATGGTTCTTCCAATCCATGAGCATAGGCTGTCTTTTAATTTGTTTGTGTCCTATTTATTTATTTATTTACTTATCAGTGTTTTGTAGGTTTTCTTGTAGAGGTCTTTTACCTCTTTGGTTAAATTTATTCCTGGGCATTTTTTTGGTAGTTATTTTAAATGAGATTGCCTTCCTGACACCTTTTTCAGGTAGTTTGTTATTTGTATATAGAACCCTACTGATTTTTGTATGTTGAGTATGCTGATTTTATATCCTGCAACTTTACTGAATTTATTGATTAGATCAAAGAGGTTTTGGTGGATTATTTAAGATTTTCTAAATGTAATAAAATTATGTAATCTGCAGAGATGAACAATTTGACTTTCTCTTTTCCAATCTGGATGATTTTTATTTCTTTCTTTTGCCTGATTACTCTGGCTAGGACTTCCAGTACTATGACAAATAAGGGTGGTGAAGCGAGCATTCTTGCCTAGTTCCAGTTCTTAGAGAAAAGGCTTTCAACTTTTCACCATACAGTATGATGTTAACTATGGGTTTGTCATATATGGTCTTTATTATGTTGAGGTGTGTTCTTTCTATGCCTAGTTTGTTGAGAGTTTTTATCACGAAGGGGTTTGAATTTTATCAAATGCGTTTTATGCATCTACTGAGATGATCATATTTTTTTGTCCTTCATTCTGTTGAAAACGTTTATTGATTTTTCTCTCAGCATAATGATTTTAAGGTCCATCTGTGTTCTTAAGTGTAACAGCACAGTACTACATTTGTTTTTGCTATTGAGGACCATTCATGTAGAAGGCTTTGTGTGCACATACATTTTGATTTCTTTTCTGTAGATGCAGAGCAATGGAATTACTGGGTCCTATGATAGATTTATGTTTAACTTAAAAAAACAACAACTGCCAAACTGTTTTGCAAAGTGGCTGTATCATTTTACATTCCCAGCAGCAATGTATGGGGTGCAGTTTCTTCACATCCTTGCTAACATTTGGCATTGTCACAGTTTTTGATTACTGCCATTTTTAGTGGATGTTTAGTGGTATTCATTGTGGTTTAAATTTGTATTTGCCTAGTAACTAATGATGTTGAACATTTTTCATGTACTTATTAGCCATTTATATATCTCTTTAATAAAATGTCTGTTCAATTTTTTCCCCTCTTTTAAAATTGGTTTGTCTGTCTTGTTATTGAGTTGCTAAAGTTCTTTATATATTCCAGGTGAAAGTCCTTTATCAGCTATAGCATTTGCAAATATTATCTGCTTATTTGTGGCTTGGCTTTTCATTTCATTAATGATGTCTTTTGGAGAACAAAAGTTTTCAGTTTTGATGAGGTCAAATTTGTCAATTTTTTTGAATGGGTTTTGCCTTTGGTATTATATTTATGAAAGCTTTATCTGCCTTAAGGTCACAAAAATTTGCCCCTATATTTTCTTTATAAAGTTTTAGTTTTAATTATTACATTTAGGACTGAAATTCATTTTAAATTAATTTTTGTGTATGGTGCTAGGTAAAGGTGTAAGTTCTTTCTCTTCCTCCTCCTTTTCTTCCAAAAGATAAAAGTTTCTTTTTTACATATGGATAGCCAATTGTTCAGCACCATTTGTTGAAAAGACTATCCTTTCTTTATTGAATTGTCTTACTTACCATAAATGTGAAGGTTTTATATCAAGACTCTATTCTTTTCTACTGGTCCATTTGTCAATATGGTATTGGCATCATTTTGCCAATACCACATTGATTTGATTACCATAACTTTATAAGTTTTGAAACCAGGTAGTTTAAGTCCCCCAGCTTTGTTCTGCTTGTTCAAAGTTGTTGTGTCTAATCTTGGTTCTTTATGAATTTCTACCTAAATTAAGATAGTTAATTTCGACAAGGGTTCCTGTGGGGATTTTGATAAGGATTACATTGATTTATAGATTAATTTGGGGAGAATTGCCATCTTAGCAATATTGAGTTTTCCAATCTATGAAAATGATATATCTCTTCATTTATTTAAGTCTATTAAAAATTTGTTAGCAATATTTTTTAGTTTTCAGAAGTTCCACTTCTTTTATTAAATATATTTCTAAGTACTTTATTCTTTTTGATGCTATTGTTAATAGAATTATTTTCTTATGTTTTAGAATTGTTATATAGGACACAATTGTTTTTTGTATATCTTGTATAAAAACTTGTATCCTGTGACCTTGCAAAACTTGCTGATTAGTTTAAGCAGATTTTAAAAATAAGTTTCTTAGGATTTTCTATACAAAATTGTATTATCCAGGAAAAGTAATTTTACTTCTTCCATTCCAATGAGACCTTTAATTTATTTTTCTTGCCTAACTGTACTGGCTAGAACCTTCCATACAACTTTAAATAGAAGTGGTGAGAGTAAACATTCTTGCCATATTCCTGATCTTAGTTAGGGGGGAAAGCATTCAGTCTTTCACCATTAAGTATGATTTAACTGTATATTTTTCATAGATAACTTTTGTAGGGTTGTAGAAACATCCTATTCCTATTTTGTTTAAAGTATTTCTTTTTTCCTTTTTAATTATTACTCGGTGTTGAGTTTTGTCAAATACTTTTTCTGTGTCAATTTAAATAATCATGTTTTTGTTCTTTATTTTATTAATATGGTATGTTACATTGATTGATCTTTGGATCTTAAGCCAATCTTTTCTTGGTAACTCCTGCTTGGCTTTAGTGCATAACTTTTTTTTTAATGTGTTGCTGGATTTGATGTGCTAATATTTTCTGATGAATTTTTGCATCTATATCCATTAGGGCTATTGGTCTGTAGTTGAATTTTTTGTGATGTCTTTGTCTGGCTTTGGTATCAGGGCAATACTGGCCTCATAAAACAAGCTGAGAAATTCTGTTTTCTGAAAGGATTGATATTATTTCTTCCTTCAATATTTTTGGAATTTAATCAGTGTAATCTGAAGTTCATATGTGTGTGTGATGGAGTGTTGAGAAGACTTTAAAATTCCTTTTTCATGTTCTTTGTTTGATATATGTGCACTCAGATATTCTATTTCTTCTGAAGACAGTTTTGGTAATTTGTGTTCTTCTAGGAAATTGTCTATTTTATTTAGTTTGTCTAATTTGTTGGAATAAAATTGTTCTCTTATAATCATTTTTTATTTCTGTCATGTCTATAAATGATCTCCCATTTTTTATTCCAATTTTAGTAATTTATGTCTTCTGTCTTATTTTTCTGCTCTATCTAAGGATTTATCAATTTGGTTGATTTTTTTCAAATAACGAACTTTTGGTTTTATTGATTATTTCTTATTCTCTTTCCTATTTTATTGATTTCTGTTTTGATAATTAATATTTCCTTTTCTGTGTGTTATTTCATTTATTGTTGGTTGCTATTTCTTTTCAGCCTGAAAGACTTTCTTTAGTATTTCATACGGGATAGGTCTGTTAGCAATAACTTATATCAGTTATTTTACCTTGAAGTATCTTTATTTTGCTATTATTTTGAAGAATAGCTTTATTGGATATAAAGATCTTTGTTGAACTTTTTTTCTTTCAGGAATTTGTATACGTCTTTCTAATGGCTCCTGACCTACATTATTTCTAATGATGTATGTTATTAATTAAGTTGTTGATGCTGTGTACATAAGGTGTTCTTCTTTTACTGCACTGCTTTAAAGATTTTTTCTTTGTCTTTTCATGATTTTCAATAATTTGAATATAATGTCTCTAGGTGTGGATCTCTTTGTATTTTTTTCTCTTCGAAACTTCAGTTTCTTAAGTGTGTAAATTAATGATTTTCTTCAAATTTGAGAAGTTTTCAGCCATTATTTCTTCACATACTTTTCTGTCCTTTTTTTCTCTTTCTAGAATTCCCATTACACATATATTAATAAGCTTGATATTGTTTCATGGATCTCTGAAACTCTGTTCATTTTTCTTTAAGCTTTTGAACAGAACAGAGAGGTTCCTTGGACTGGATAGTTTCTACTGATCTATCTTTGAGTTTACTGATTTTTCTTCTTCCATTTCAAATATGCTGCTGAGCTTAATGAATTTTTCATTTCAGCTATTGTACTTTTCAACTCTAGAATTTTTATCTGGTTCTCTTTTATAGTTTCTACATCTCTATTGAGATTTCCTATTTGTTGAGTCATTGTTATGTTTTACTTTAATTCTCTGGACACAGATTCTTTAAGTTCTTTCAATGTATTTATTATAGCTGCTTTGAAGGTTTTATCAGAATCATTTTTTGCCATTTATTTGCCATTTATTAATAGTAAACTGCAGCATATTTTCTCTTTTTGTTCTAAACATAATTTTAAGAGTATTTTGTTAACATTATCATTTTCAGGCTTCTTTCTATTTAAGCATTAAAAATTTTAATATCTTTTTACTAAAAAGATCTACCTTTGTCTTTATCCTTGTCTATGTGTCCTCTCCTCCTGTCTTTTAAAAATCTGATGGCACCAAAAATCTGATCTGTTTCCTGTGCAGCTCTTATAGCCTGTATTCACAAGGATTCCTTACGTTGTAAGAAACAGACAACCCAACTCAGACTTATTTAAACAATAAGGCAAACTCATTAGCTTATGTAAGTAACATATATCGAGGTAAAGCTTCAGGTACAGCTTAAAACTAGGACTTATTTCCTTTCTCTCTATATCTTGGCTCTATTTATTTAATGTTATTTCTAAGTCTCAAGAAAGCTTTCCCCTCATAGTTGGAATATGATTTCCAGTAAATCCTGGTTCTACATTCTTCCCTATTCATGTGGTTATTTATACAGAGGAAAGAAAAAGTCTCTTCTGATTACTTTGCAGAAGAATAAAGAGGAGTTTCTTAGGCAAAAATCTTAGAAAACAACTTTTAAAGTCTTATTTCTTCTACTCGAGCTAATGCTCACCTGTGAACCAATCTGTGTGACTGGGGAACTATGAAGGGCTCACCATGGCATCTGGGAATCTTAATTCACTGATCTATGAATGAAGGAAGAGATGGATTCCACAATTGAAAACAAAGGTATATTGGTCAGAGTTCTCCACAGGAACAGACCCAAATATATATATATATATATATATAACGTATATGAGTTTATTAGGGAGAATTGACTCACATGATTACAAAAGCGAAGTCCCATGTTAGGCTGTCTGCAAGCTAGGGAAACAGAGAAGCCAGTAGCGTGGTTCAGTCCAAGTCTGAAAGCCTCAAAACGAGGGAAGCCCAACAGTGTGGCCCTCGGTCTGAGGCTGAAGGCCCCAGAGCCCCCAGGATGCTGCTGGTGTAAGTCCCGGAGTCCAAAGGCTGAAGAACCTGGAATCTGATGTCCAAGGACACCTAAGTGCCTAGCATGGTACGAGAAGTGAGAGAGCAAGCAAACTCAGCAAGCAAGCTACTTATCCACCTTCTTTTGCTTGCATTATTCTAGCTGTGCTGGCAGCTAGTTAGATGGTGCCCCCTACAGTGAGGGTAGGTCTTCATCTCCCAGTTCACTGACTCCAATGTCAGTCTTCTCTGGAAGCACACTCACAGACACACCCAGGAACAATGCTTCATCAGCCATCTAGGCATCACTCCATCAAGTCAAGTTGACACCTAATATTAACCTTCACAAAATTTATTTTTGACATGAGAAGGATAGAATGGATACTGAAGAGGAAACCAGCAAATATCCCTTGTGACCTTCTTCCCTTGTTTTTTTTCATTAGGATGAAGGATTCACTTTGAAAATCTTGTCAACTCTCTTCTATTATCTTCTTTTTTATAGTCTCCAAATTACCCGCTCTGGGGATCAAGCAATGGAATTGTTTATTTTCTCTGGGACTTACATCTACCCCCTTAAAACATGGAGTATTTTTGTTGTTTTGTCAAACCTTCCTCCCTTTCTCTATCATGGGCCCTAGTTACACTTCACCCAGTTCTTGTGGATTACAATTCAATTCTTGTGGATTACAATTACAACAGATGGACTGTTTAACTTGTCACTAGCTCTGTGTTCTGAGAAAGGAAGTTGTCAACAAGGTGAGCTAAGAACTTACAGAATCATTGCTTTTCAATTGGGAGGACTTTCAGCAAATGTCCTTAGGTAGTCTCCCATCACTATTTTTTCTTACCTCTTTGTTAGTTTTATCATCCTCAAAATACAATACTCTCTGTTCTTTCTGTGTTGCATCTAGTTTATTGTGTTTTCCAAGTTGAAGCCATTGTCTGTGACAGTTCTCAGAACTTCTCAAGAACAGGGCTAGGGTTCCCAGAGATAGGTTGCACCCTGTGGTCAAGTAGGAGTGTGTGTGTGTTGTGTGTGTGTCGTGTGTGTGTATGTGTGTGTGTGTCTGCACACCTCTTTAAAAACTGGAGTAGTTATCAGTCTGTCAGTCCATATTTGGAGGTGAGTTGCTTAGTCAATATCTAAGAGGTTGCAGGAAGAATAGATAGACAGGTTGAAGGAAAAGCCTGAAGGACTGAAAGACAGGCTGAAAGGTGGTCTTAAGGACAAAGGAAGAGAATGAACCAATGGTTGGAAATAGTAGGACACAGATGAGGTATGGATAGATGGATGTCAATTAAGCTCAGAAATCAGTTATGATACTGAGTAATTCATTGAGGGTCATTCAGTCAACAAATGCTTACTGAGAATTTAATGTAATAGTTACTATTGATTGAGCTCATACTTTGTGTCGTGTACTTTACTGAGCACTTTATTGATTTAATCCCCACAATGGTCTTATTATCCCCACTTTACAAAAAGAAAACAGAGGCGTGGAGATCTCAAATAGACATTTTCCCAGATCTCAGCTTGAAAGCCAGGGTTGAAACATAGGGCTTCTAACTGTAGAGCACATTCTCCTAGTTACTGCATTGTACCATGTGCTAGACTTTGAGCTATGGTGGTAAACATGGCAGACATAGCCTTTATCCTCAGGGAGATAGAGTCCATTCTTTGTATTCTTCTGTACAGCTAAGTGCATAGCACTAGGCTGGGGATAGATATTCTAACAAGGAGAGCACTCATCTCACAGCTCTATAATTTTTTTTTTTTTTTTTTTTTTTTTTTTTGCAGAATTGCAAAAATCCGTTAAGAAGAAATCCTACATCTTTAAAGAATTGATATGTGACTTATTTCCTTGGGGTTAGATATTGACATGAAATTTACAGGATGGTTAAATTGCTCTTGCTAATAAGGAGAAAAAAGGGCTTTTGAGCAAAAGACAACTTAGGAAAAAGCCTTCCTTCCTCCAAAATTCAGACAGGAATTAAAAACCACTACAATAAGAGAAGGGGAAAAGTAAATGGAAAGAACTTGGCTATGCCAGATAGTATTATTAATTTGGATAGGAAAACTTTTCCAGTGCTTTTTAAAACAATTTAAGCCATAAGTTGAATTTAACAAGCCTTGTATTAGACTTGAATGTCTGCATTATGATAATTATAAGCACACCTTTCACCAGTGTAATATTTTTCCTCTTAGGAGCTGTGTGGCAAAAAGAAGTTTTGTGAAATTTTATTGCATTGTTACATAAATTTGAAACTGCATTATAGTTTTGTTTCTCCTACTGTAAATTAAATACACTTTAAGAAAGGAAGTGGTGCTCTTGATCTTTCAGGGGATCTCGGCTATTAGACAATTTCAAGAGTTTTAGAGGTAGACTGAAAGGACAGAATAGAACAGGACGAATGAATGTTAAGCCTCGTGGGGGAAAGGCTCTTTCTGTTTTGTTCATTGCAGTGTCTACAGTGCCGTAGGCAGTGCCTGGCCTATAAATAAATACATGGTTTATGGCAAATAATAAACACAGATGTGAATTAAGGACTCTGAATATACAGAGGAAAGAGCAATTTACTCAGCCTAGAATGCTGGGAGAAGGCGACCAAAGGAGGTGGTGGGAACTTTTTACCTTGGATTTGATTTGGACAAATCTTTATGAGGTAGAGACATTTAGGCAGATCAAGCATCTGAAAAGGCATATTGCATTATTAGGCTAGGGCGCCCTCCTATATGTTTCCACAGTTTTCGGAGCATTTTTCTGCCATCACACGTATGGCACTGCATTTCTCTTTACCTGGGTAGGGGAATGGCTCACTCATGGTGCCCTGGTGACCTTGCATATTTCCACATGGGCTAAGTAGGCAAGGCTTGGTCATGACCTGACCTGAGTCTGGTACAGTGCCCTGAGATATCTCCTGGAGTAATGGGAGATGAGCCTGGAAAGAAGCCGCCACGAGACAGTTTCTCATATCTCATGGGAGGTTGCTATGAGGGGCTTCCTTATTCATCTCTTTGGTTGTGACTGAGAGCAGGACTTTCTGCTTCATTTCTTGCCACCTCCCTTTAGAGGACAGCTGCAGGCTTCTGTGTGTGTCTACTAAACTACTTGCCTGTATGTTAGAGTTGGCTCCTTCATGACAGAGTAACACACCACACATGCCGTCTGCTGCTTGGCTCACCAGCTTAGTGCTGTCCCGTGGGTCAACTGCTTTCGGGGTCAGAGGAGGGGGTGCTGACACCATGCTGATAGTGCTTTGGCTGTCTGGCTAAGTAACACAGTGTCTGAATCTCTAAGCTTGTTGCCACCTTACCACAGAAATCTAGGAAAATGAGCAAGCCAACCTAGCTGAGTAGTCATTGCTGCTACGCAGTCACCACTTGCCCAATTGGCAATGTGTCTGTCACTAGATTACAAGCTCATCTATATTCTTATCACCTAGCAAAATGTTTTGCACAATTGCCTAATGAGTGTTTTTTTTTTTTCTTGGCAAAATGGATGAACTAATAAATGATTAAGAAGTAAGTACACCAGCAAGTTTCTTGTGCCTGGACTAAAGATGGAGTGTAGGATGAATAGTAGAAGATGTAACAACTGGGACTAGATTACAGATGGTCTTTGTATTAGTCTATTCTCACATTGCTATAAAGAAATACCCAGAGATTGGGTAATTTATAAAGAAAAGAGGTTTAATTGGCTCATGATCCTGCACGTTGTACAGGAAGCATGATGCTGGCATCTGCTTGGCTTCTGGGGAGGCCTCAGGAAACTTAAAATCATGGCGGAAGGCGAAGGGGGCACAGCATGTCACATGGCCAGAGCAGGAGCAAAAGAGGAGGAGGAGGTGCTATACATTAAACGTCCACATCTCCCAAGACTCACTACTATTGTGAGGGTAGTACCAAGGGGATGGTGCTAAGCCATTTGTGAGAAATCTGCCCCATGATCAAATCAGTTAGACCCATAGTAGATGTTTAATAAATATTTAATGAATGACTGCTTTACCTACGTAATTATGTAAAAGTCTTATCTGAAAATATAAAGATTTAAAAAAACCCACAAATATTAAATTTAACTATAGATGTCACATCTCATAATGACTTTCATCTTTGATTTTATCTTCTCGAATAACGTTTATAACATACCTAATCTGTTACCAAACATATCATAGGCAATTCAGATATAAATGAAATAAAAAGGATCCCTTTGCTTTAGAAGCATGGCATTTAGTTAGAGAAACAAGACACATCCTTAGGTGAAACTCCTAAATGACAAAACAGAACAAATCTTACTACATACCAAATGATCTCTAAGGGAAAAGATCATTGTGAGATGGTTTCTTAGGAATAAATTTTGCAAAAAGTTGGAATTTTAATGATATATTTATTAAATTAAGTTTAGCATTTAGTACAGATTTTCCATTTGGTTTTAAAGTAAAACAGTCTCAGGCAAGGGAAACAAGTGAGCAAACATTCACAGAAGGTAAAAACAGGTAAAGTGTCAGAGGCCAAATTTTATATTCAGGAAAACTGACTCATCGTAGTGAGAACTATTTGAGAGCTATGCATTTAAAATCTACCACTAAAAAAAAGATGTATATTGTCTTTAATGGTTCATAGTACATTTACAATCACATGTCAGTCACTGAGGGCAGCTGCAATTTGCATCTCAAAAACACAGAATGTCCTTAAAGGAAAAATCATTGAAACACGTCGTTCAAGAGCCTCCTGGAAGGGAATGTTTAATTCACTCGTTGGGTTTTAAGTAAATGGAAGCTTACTCAATGAACATTTAAAACTAACAGTTTTCTAGTAATCGTAATGTATTATTAATAATCTCAGAATACTTTATCTCACTCACATTCTATGGATCAAAAGTTGGTAAATGTGTACCCTCGCCTTGGAAAAATGGTTTAGTAAGAACAATTGCATTTGCTTTAGGGTGTGTTCAAGTAGTAGCCATGCAAGTTAGTTCACGTCTTATAGTTTATTTCCTTATCTTTATAATGGACTACTGATAATATAAACCTGTTTTCCTCAGTTTTTCCAAAGCCCATACACAATTTTTTTCTCTACTTTATTCAATGCTTTCACTCCAAATAATTAGATTGTTGTTAGTCATTTGAGGCAGAAATGTGTTTTATTCTTATGTGTTGTACACTGTTTAGGTACAAACTGGTAAATACCTTTGCTGACCAATTAACGAAAAACTCTCCTCTCTTTTACCCTTTTTTAGTGGAGGCTACAGCTGTACACAGGTAACTGTTCTTCTGGACATTGTTTTAAAATGGTTTGTTCTAGGCCGGGCACGGTGGCTCATGCTTGTAATCCTAGCACTTTGGGAGGCCGAGGCGGGCGGATCACGAGGTCAGGAGATCAAGACCACGGTGAAACCCCATGTCTACTAAAAATACAAAAAATTAGCCGGGCGTGGTGGTGGGCGCCTGTAGTCCCAGCTACTCGGAGAGGCTGAGGCAGGAGAATGGCGTGAACCCGGGAGGCGGAGCTTGCAGTGAGCCGAGATTGCGCCACTGCACTCCAGCCTGGGCGACAGAGCAAGACTCCGTCTAAAAAAAAAAAAAAAAAAAAAAAAATGGTTTGTTCTCTTTGTAGAAAGTAGATAATTTCAAAACAAGGTGGTTACTGTTATTGAAATTGTAAATTATGTAGGGGCTGTTTTATGTCTGATGTATTTGTTAATATTTAGAATTAATTCCTATTTCTGAAAAATATGTGAAGCTTCTTATTACAATACAGAACATTTTTAATAAAAATAAACTAAAAACTAGTGGGTGGTAGCAGTGAGCTTGGTATTAGTAATTCGGTAGGACATTTTTATTGAAATGCTCTAGTTTCTTAACATTCAAGGAGAGATTCCAAATCTGCTTATCTTTTTCATTTTACTTAGTTTTTTTGAGATAGAGTCTCGCTCTGTCACCCAGACTGGAGTGCTGTGGCGTGATCTTGGCTCACTGCAAGCTCTGCCTCCCGGGTTCATGCCATTCTCCTGTCTCAGCCTCCCGAGTAGCTGGGACTACAGGCGCCTGCCACCATGCCTGGCTAATTTTTTGTATTTTTAGTAGAGACAGGGTTTCACCGTGTTAGCCAGGATGGTGTCGATCTCCTGACCTCGTGATCTGCCCACCTCGGCCTCCCAAAGTACTGGGATTATAGGTGTGAGCCACCGCACCTGGCTCCAAATCTGCTTATCTTCTGATCAGCACAAGTAAATAGAAATATAGGACATTGTAAAGTTGGTCAGTGGTACATTTAAATCTCGAGCTGGCTGGAGGGTTTGAGCTGGAAGAAGCAGGAATTTTCTAGTCACTCTTTTCTATCTTATTGTGACCACTCACCCTGGGGAAATGGATACTGGCCTGAAGGTTGCACATGCCATGCCGTTTTTACACAGAGTGAGTGTTGCTTCAGGGTCCTATTTGACTAAGTTCCTAATTTTCTTTTATCCAGATCAGAGTTGTAAAAAATGAGCTTTGTGCTTGCTAGAGTGGACTAGATGAGATACATCTTATTGTTATTTGTAAGGCTCCAAAAAGAGATATCGAAAAATGCTTAAAATTGGGTTCATTGCTCTAGAAATAAAGCTAAGCTTCTGAAGATTATTCTCAGCGACTGCAGCTCTGGCAGCAGAGCAGCAAAAGGGAAAGGTAATTAGTCTTGGAACTTTGCTTTTTACACTTGGCTTTAAGTGAGGACACCAGCAGCAGATAGCAATATTTAAATGTGTTGAAATAAAGTTTAGAAATCATGTTAATTTTCAGTTGGAATCCAAGAAATGTTCTTCTTATGATTTCTGTTTCCAGGAAGAAAAATTTTACTGGTATTCAGACCAAATATAAAAGTAGCTATAAATGCCAGGTTACTGGGTATTAAAGGAAGTAGGCATGAAGTTGGGGTGTATATTAGTCTGTTCTCAGGCTGCTGATAAAGACATACCAGAGACTGAGTAATTTATAAAGGAAACAGGTTTAATTGACTCACAGTTCAGCGTGGCTGGGAAGGCTTCACAGTCATGGTGGAAGGCAAAGGAAGAGCAAGACACGTCTTACATGGTGGCAGGTAAGACAGCATGTGCAGGGAAACTCCCCTTTATAAAACCATCAGACCTCATGAGACTCATTCACTATCATGAGAACAGCGTGGGAAAAACCTGCCCCCATGATTCAGTTACCTTCCACTGGGCCCTTACCATGACATGTAGGGATTATGAGAGCCACAATTCAAAATGAGATTTGGGTGGGGACACAGCCAAACCATATCAGGGGAGATTTTAATTTGGACATATCAAATGTTTGTCTAAGTTAGAATCATCCATTTCTGCCTGCTAGTAACTTGTTTATGTCCTTTTGAACAAAGAACAACTTAAGGCAACTGAGCTATAAACAATGGTGATTTTTATTGACTATACCCTAAACGATCTAAATTATGGGTGGTACGAGGAGAGAGCTGGCTTGTAAAAAATAAACAAATAAATAAATAAAAAGAAGAAAAGCCATCTTTCCTTTAATTGTTCAGTTTAATTTAGTTGACCTTAATGGGAAAAGTGGAACTTCTACAGATTGTTAAAGTTATCCTACTTCCTCTTTTCCCCAAATTGACTTATGACATTTAAACAATAGTTCAGACACCTCAGTCCATGAATTTAAGTGAAGTGTCTCCAAGAGGGTAGATTGCAATTGTGTTTTTAAGAGTCTGAGTAAGCCTAAGAAAGTCTGATTCAAATGACAAAGAAACCTCATTGGGAGACAGATGAGTTGAATGATCTGGTTTTGAAATTTCTAGGAGTTAACCTTACAACGATGATAATCTTGTGACTTTTGTTGTCTGTTGGTTGGTTTAGTGATACAGAAATGTAATTCATTCAACCATAATTTCAGTAGAATTTCATTAAGTCCTTAGAAATGTTCTCATTTGTGGTTCTGAGGACATGTTTCTAGGCACAAAGATAACATTTGAACTTTGGAAATGGTTGAAGATACATTGAGTATAGCATCTGAAAATCAACAGGAAGAGGCTGATGTAGTTTGACCTGGACTCTGGAAGGTTGAGGCTAGTTTAATATGTAAACTTTTAGCCTTGGGCACTTTTAGTAATACAGCTAGGTCTCCAGGTTTCTCTTCTTGGGTCCTAGGTTTTCTACATTCTGTTTGCTGTCTTTTGCTTTCCAGAGCACAATTATCCAGGACTTAGTTCATTTCAGTGGTGACTTTAGGTCACCTCATCTAAGAGGGTCATTTCTCTGCCCAGCAGTATATTAGGCAATGTGGGGGTACAAAGATGAATAAAATCTAGTAGTTAAAATATCCCTAAAGAAATTTATAGTGTGACAGAGGAGGAAGAAAATATATGTAACAAATCTATTTAATACAAACTAGAAAACAAAGTAGAGGAAGTGAATTGTGTGCTATACCTTGGCAAAGATAAGGTGTTATGGCTGAGATAACAGAAGGAAGAAAGGTATAGAGACTGATTATGTCTGAGGAGCAGAGTAAATAGTATAGCACCCTTCTTACCTGTTATACACAATGTAGTTCTCTGCCTTACCTGCTTTAGCACAGTTAAACATACCCAGTCATACTCGTTATATCATAGGATAGTATATCTTACTATGGCAAATGACAGTACCTTAGCTTACCAACTGTATTAAAGTGCAGCCCCCTATCTTACTCCCTGCATCACAGTGCAGTCCCCTATCTTACCCCACTGCATCACAGTGCAGTCCCCTATCTTCCCCACTGCATCACAGTGCAGTCCCCTACCTTACCCTCTGCAACACTAAACAGTCCTTTATCTTACCCCCTGCATCACAGTGCAGTCCCCTATCTTACCCCAGTGCATCACAGTGCAGTCCCCTATCTTCCCCACTGCATCACAGTGCAGTCCCCTACCTTACCCTCTGCAACACTAAACAGTCCTTTATCTTACCCCCTGCATCACAGTGCAGTCTCCTATGTTACCCACTGTATCACAATGCAGTCCCCTATCTTCCCCACTGCATCACAGTGCAATCCCCTATCTTACCCACTGCCTCACAGTGCAGTCCCCTACCTTACCCTCTGCATCACAGTGCAGTCTTCTGTCTTTCTCACTACATCACAGTGCAGTCCCCTATCTTATCCACTGTATTAGAGTGTAGTCCTTTATCTTACCTTCTGCATCACAGTGCAGTCCCCCTTACCTGCTGCCTCATAGCGCAGTCCCCTATCTTACCTACTGTATCATAGTGCAATTCCCTAATCTTACCTCCTGCATCATAGTGCCGTCCCCTATCTTACCTACTGTATCACGGTACAGTTCCCTCTTACTTACTGCATCACAGTGCAGTCCCCTATGTTACTCAGTGCACCCCAGTACAGAAAAAGTGTAGCTGGGTGCTATGGCACATGCCTGTAGTCCCAGCGACTCAGGAGCCTGAGGTATAAGGATTGCTTGAACCCAAAAGTTCCAGACCAGCCTGGGCAACATATAAAGACTCTGTCTCAAAAAAAGTGTAAATCAAATGAAACACCACGTGTTCTCATTTATAAGTGGGAGCTGAACAATGAGAACACATGGACCCAGGGAGGGGAACAGCACACACTGGGGCCTGTTGGGGAGTGAGGGAGGGAGAGCATCAGGATAAATAGCTAATGCATATGAGGCTTAATACCTAGGTGATGGGTTGATAGGTGCAGCAAACCACCATGGCACATGTTTACCTATGTAACAAACCTGCACATCCCGCACATGTACCCAAGAACTTCAAATCAAATCAAATCAAATCAAATATTTAAAAAGCATAAATCAGAAAACTTCTATTATTTCTATGATTATTAAATGAATATGAATCGTGGCTTTCTTATTAAAAATACATTTGCCCAGTAAATTATTTTAGAGCACAAACATAAATCTTAAACCCGTCACTGTAAAAATATATAACACGTATCCCAGATAGATGAAAGTCTCTAGAAGATTATGTGACATGTTTTCTTTGACTGCCTCTATTACTGTATGGAATTTGCACCTTGTAGTGGCCACAACATACAAATATGCATATGTATGTTTTTCCCCATTACTTTTGCCATGTAAAACTTTTGTCTTCTCTACAGAAATGTACACGGGGTGATTGATGTTCTCATCTATCCATTTCGCCATATAGTTTTTACAATGGTTTCTCAGTCGTTAATATATTTCTGTGGAATATGTGTAAATAGACATGAGCAAACTGTCTAAAAGTTATTCAGCTACTCAGTGAACCATGTAATCTGTTGGTTCAGAGACAGCAGATAATAGAGTGAGATATTTGCGTTACCACCCACACACTCTATGTAGCATCTATACTCCAAAAGTCAATTTGTGTTCTGTTGGGGCATGTCTCATCACACTATGTTATCACATTGGGGATAGGAAATTTGGATAATGACTATCTGATTCAGAAAAAAAGAGACTATTTAGTGAACTGAATATCTTTGAGGTGGGAATTTTGAATTAAAATTTGGTTCCAGCCTTGGTTAATTTGATACTCTTTCTGTGTTTCATCACTGTTTTTCTCTCTTTTAACAATGCAAGTTAGAAATAACCTTGTTAATTAACAGCTATTTTTAGGTTGA
The DNA here is from genome assembly GCF_028878055.3 of Symphalangus syndactylus. Taxonomy (NCBI): domain Eukaryota; kingdom Metazoa; phylum Chordata; class Mammalia; order Primates; family Hylobatidae; genus Symphalangus; species Symphalangus syndactylus. The sequence continues at coordinate 44,183,342 of NC_072441.2, read as the reverse complement.
TGGCATGACACAGCCAAGACAGAGTGGGAACATTCCAGGACTGCCATAGCACAAGCAATAAAACTCTTTTCTAAGGGAAAGGTAGATGTTGGAAATAAAAATGGAAGGTATCCCCTGTAGGTGTACTTAGAGGATATACCTATTTTGAATAGTCAGAATTAAGAAAACTGTTAACTAAGAGACTTAGTTGGTAGGCAGTCCTCCTACTCAACAAAAATAGCTGATGTCTGGGTGACAGTGAGGCACTTCCCCTTCTCAGAAACTTTCATTGGCTCTCTCCTATCCCTATAATTAGATCCAATTCCCTCTATACCATGTTTCAAGTTTACATTTATATCTTTAACTCCAGCATCCTGTCTTCCCAGAAAATTAAGCTATCCTAACTCTTCTGTGTGTATGCCTTTGTATATGTATGTGTGTATATATATATATATATATATATATATATATATATGTATATATATATATATATATATGTATATATATATATATATATATATAAAATTTTAAAAATCTTCTCTATGGCTTTGATAATGCTGTTTCCCCATCATGTCTGCATGACTCATTCCCATCTACCTTGAAGGGCCAGCTCATTTCTTTCTTGTTGTTGGAGCACTTGTTGACCTCTTCTGCCTAGAAGCGATTTCATAGCACTTCATCTGCACCTCTCCTAAGGCAATTAACACCTTCCTTCTTTATTTTGATTATGGATACACATATTTTATTTCTCTTTCTAGATTGAAATCTCCTATTTATGGAATTTATGAGGGGTTAGCTAGACCAATGAAAGGATGAGATAAGGAGAAATTCTCAAATTAAAGGGAGGAGATTTGTCTAGGTAACAGTAGATTTGAACTTTTGGAATAACCTGGAATGTATCCAGTCTTCTCTCAAGAACCACCCCTAGACTGAGTAGACTTAAATAAGTATAGATACAGGCATATGTTTTGCTTATTTTAAAAATTTTAGTAGACAATTATAGATTTTCTTGTATGGGAACAATTAAGTATATGGGCTCAGTAGATTGGTTGACTAAGTGGATTGAACTGGAGCAGAACATGTCAGACTGGGTGGGAGAAGCCTGGTGAGTAGACTGTGAGGTTGTGGTCTGTGGTTAGAGAACAGATGCTTTGCTGGAATTGCTTTGCAGCGTGGTCTGTGCTTGTCTTTTTCTTCTCTGAATTTCTATTTTAGTTATAGCAATATGACACAGTGTAGCACTTATTTGGCTCATGTGCGATAGCTTTTCCTTCCCCGTGAGGTTGGAAGTTTCTTGAAAGCAGGGACACTTTACCTTCCTTGGGTGTGTGTGTATTAAGACACGGCCTAGCACTTTTCCTAGGGCATGTGTACAATCAAAAATCAATTGATTTATTAATTAATACATTAATTTATTAATTGGTGGATTACTTTAAGTGATATTTGTTGAGCAAATTATGAGATATTATGTTCAAGGCATTGTGCTAAATGCCTCAGCAAATACAAAGATGACTAAATTGTAGACTCTGACTTAAGAGTTGCTATAATCTGGTAGCTATATAATTCAAAGAATAGTGTGATGTGTACCATAAGACAGATGCAACAAGGGGTCCACAGTCTTCTCCATCAAATTTAGAAACATGGATTCTGGTTAAATTCCAGGCCCTGTGTTTTCTTAAGCTGGTATTGTATATGGCACTACACACAAAAAAGCAATAGCTATGTAGAGGTTAAATGCTGCTAAAGCTCTTTGAATGTGAGTGTGGCCAGCTAACCGGGGTAGACTAAGGATGATGGTGAGACTGAAGAAAGATAGAAATATTTATTTGCACATTTTTCCAGTTGTAGTCGCTTACACATATATGTGTTTGAACTTTTTTTTGAAAACAGTAACTTCTTTGTGACTGTCAAAGAAATTCAATGTGGAAAATTCCTTTGGAAACTAGATAAAAGTTCAACAGGCTGACTACCCAAAATGCACTTTTTCACTTTTCGTACAGGTGTCCACTTTCTCTGTGCCCTGGCTGAAGTGGCTTTCACCTCCAGTTGCAGTGGGATTTATCTTGATTGGTCCAGGCCAGCCATGATAAATCTACTTCCAAGCAAGTGATTTGTTTAGGGCTGCCTATTTAATCTAGTTCTAGGCAATGGAATATGAAAGAAAATCTGTTGAGGAATTCTGGATATTCTGCATGAAGATGTGATACCTGCAAACATGTGGTCTTGAGGATTGCTTGCCCACATGCCAAGGATGGCAGAGCAGAAAGAAAAACATGGGTCTTTGATGGTATAATTTAGCCACAAGTTAATCAACCTTGGAGCCTCCCCCTACCTCAGGACTTTGTGTTATGTTTAAACATCCTTTAGCTAAGTTTTCTGTTACTTACAGCACTAAATACCCTGTCTGATCCCATCACCTTATCTTTTTATAAATCTTGTTTATGTTTGCCAGCCCACAGCAGTCGTAAGCCATGCAGGTCTAATGTTTCTACCATGCTTGTGGTATTGTGTCATAGTAATAAAAGGTAACATTTGTGTAGCACTTATCAGTTTACAGAAAGCTTTTATTTCATTTGGTTATTAAACCTTGTGAGGTGGATGTGTTACTTTATTACCAAATATCAAGGATCCCAGAACAGATACTAATCTCATGCTTATCTTGGGGAATCTGAGGTAAAGAGGGTACCATTTATTGAAAACCTAATAGATCTCCAAAAAGTCAAGGAAAAGTTAGAGTGGAACTATCAATTTGTCCCTCATACCAAGGTGTGGGAAACAAGGGGCTGGGAGGAAAGACCACTTTCAGTTTCTCAGGAAGGTCTTGGTGGTTAAGGGACAAACAGACTCAGAACAATGAAGTGCCTGGGCTCTGTCCTAGAACACTGGTTGCATTTCTGTGGGGTGGGATCCTTTGGATACAATATGTGCATTACTTTATTGTTTTCCCTCCAGCCTGTAGGCCTTTGCCCCAAATTTGAGAGAAGGGGAAATAAGAAACTGAGTATGTTTGATAAAAAAAAAAAGTCAACATAGAAAGTACTGTAAAATATCAAACATATTGGGCCCCTTTTGGCGGATCTTGATAAAAGAGTTGCAACATTGGTTAAAAAAAGGAAAAGACCCTTTTTACCTCAGGGAGAATAATGAGGGCAGCCAAACAAGTGCTGGGCGATATTGGTGTATTGGTGGCTTACGCATTAGGTGACATCATTAATTAATTAGTTCAACAAATACTGAAAAGTGGTGAGCAAAGCAAGCCTCTTGTATTAAAAGAGAAAGGTGCGTATGCTGTAGTAGTGAAGAGATAATAATGAAATAATAAAATAAATACAAAATTAAAAACTGTGATGACTGCTAATAAAAAGGAAGAACAGCATGTGTGAGAGAATAGTGGAGTTGAGGGGCTGCTTTTTATTTGGTGGTCAGAGTAGGTCTCAGTGACTAGGTTGTATTCACGATGAGACCAGAAGACTAGAAAACAGACAACTATTGAAACGGAGGAGGTGGAATGGAGTGAGGGTAGGGTGGGGACAGAGCCAGTGCTGGGCATAAGGGACAGCATCTGCAAAGGTCCTGAGGCAGAAAATAGTTGGTGTGTTCAAGGAACTGACTTTTTATGCAAAGTTCTTTTTTACCACATCGTGTCATAACTGCTTATTAAACTTTTTCCCTGTGTCCAGTGTTGTCCTAGGAAATGTGTGATATATATAAATGTGTGTGTGTGTGTGTGTGTGTGTGTGTGTGTGTGTGTGTAGGCTGAGATTGTTATAGATTCCTTGAAAGGGCAGGTGGGTAAGTCTTTAATTGGAATGTGAAAAAAAGGAGAAAACATTTCTGAGAATGCAAATAGTAGATAACCTTGAATGAATTATTCCTAATTGGGAGTTAATAAGCAACAATCTGAGATTCACAGGATATCACAATTCTCTTTATCCCCTTTTAAACTTCACTACTCCTGCCCAAACCCTCACTTAAATTAATTAGATCAGCCCAGTGATTCATAAAGAGCAAATAAAGTAAATAACTTGTCACTGAGAATCACTTTCAAAGCTCATGTTGACTCAATTTTTAGTGGCAAATGTTCCTGACCTCCATGTTTCCCTATCTTATAATCTATCCTTATTTTCATTGTGTGTGTTATCTCACTGCAGGTCTTTTACAACATTTTACACTATTTGAGCCTAGCGCTAACCAATGGCATTTTCAAATGCTTTGCAGACACAGCTCATTCACTCTCATAGCTCCACAGAGCTAGGGAGGGGCAGGTAGCATTGTCTCTGTGGAATGAATGAGGAAGCAGAAGGGCAGAGAGGTTAAGTGACTTGTATAAGATCACACAAGGGGCCAGTAGCTGTGTGTGAATAGGACTCAACTTCCAAACCTTTAGTCCAAGGCTCTGTCCACTAAGCCATTTTTCCATTGCAGGAAGCTCTGAATGTTAGAAAAAAAAGAAGCAGTATTTCAGCATTCTAAATGGATAAATAAAAAACTGAGGTGATTTGTGGAAAAGATTCATTTCATTTTGGGTAAATGTTGCAGAACAGTTTAACATCTTATTTATTTATTTAGAGCATCAGACATCTTCAAGTCCCCAAACTGCAGTACATTGAAGGTGATGTGAGTAGTTAGAAACTTTGGAAGGGTAAAGTTCAAGAAATGGTGGCTAGCGTCAGATTGCCGTCCACCTCCGCTCTCATACTCCTACTCCTCTGTCAAGGTAGTAGATGTCCTAGCGCTTATTCCGTTCAGATGCCCCCTGCAGTGCTCAGTCACTTGGAACCCACAGCACTTTCAACCTAACCCTGGTCATTTTGCTGCTTCCAGATCAACATCGTTTACAATGTGCTAAAACAATGTTCTGAGGACCACAAACTGTAGAAAATGCCATGTCCGAGATTTGGGCCCTGTTTGAGCCTGTGCTGTTGTTTGCTTTGCTATCGTATTTGGATGCAAAAGCCTCATATGCAGGCCCCGACTGCCGCCTTTGCCACTGCTTCCTTCTATCCCAATACTCAAATCCAGCAGAATTTGTGCTTGCGAAACCTTTTCTAATATTTTAGTCTTGGAATCAAGTTTTGAGCGTAATTTTCCTTAAAATAATAACTTTCCCAGCAAGTTGTAAGAGTCTCAAAAGTAGTTTTGAATGAAAACGGTGTCATTTCAGCCTACACTATTATCCTACAGTCATGCCCCTCTACAGTTGAATTTTTTTTTAATCTCGACCCTGCATTTTCTTTAAATCTTGATCCTACAGAGGAGCTCTAATGAAATGGTGGATTGGTTTCTGCCCCACCAGAGAGAGACAATTGAATATAAGTTGCATTAAATTCAGAAAAATGAAGACCTATCCTGTGTGGGGTTTTCTAGATAAATCTGCTTCTCGTATATACATTTTTAATGACAATGTAGTTTCAAACTCAGTGTTATTCAATACCAAATCAAAGCTGACTCATGGAGAAAAATACTGTTTGATTCTATTTAGTCCACATTTCCCTCCCCACTTTTGGGGAGTCTGCCGGTGCAGTTGGGGGTGGGGGTGTGTATAATGCGGTCTGAATACATTCTTATAAGTATTAGAAGTATGGAAACACAGAGCCCTCCGTGACCTCCAGAGCCCTCTGTTGATCACTGGTGTTTGTTGTAGGAAGAAGGCAAACATAAGCATAGAAGTGTTATTGAACAGAAACCCCTTCAGAAATGTCTCTGGGCTTTTGTTCTCCAGTTGCATAGCAGTAGGGGGCCCCCTCCTCAGAAAGCATACTTATGCAAGTATTAAGAACTGGCTGAGATAAGAAGTAAAGCTTAAGAGACCTTCATCATTAGCTGCTAGTGGTAGAGATTAGTGATCCTACTACAGGATTACAGATGGAAAGAGTGCCAGTGTTGGTTAATTGTTCATTAATGCTTGTAAAATAAGCCAGCTGGAGGAAAACTGACCATTGTCTGCTCTCTCAGAGTGAAACTAAATTGGATCTGCTCATCAATGGCAGTATTGATGTCAGAAAAAAAATACACATGTAAACTGCTTCCCTATGACTCCCTCTCAATTTTAAATATTTAATTAAAAACTGTTATCCTAAAAAGCAATGATTAAGTTGTCAATGCATCTTTCTGTTTGTGGCTGACCTTTATTTCAACTAAAGGCACCTTCCTTCACATGCATTTGCTCTTTTAGATTTGCTCTGAAAAGGGAAATAAAACCAGCTTCCTAAAATGGCCTCTAGATACAAATAAGCCTGTATAATTTGTGGTTATCATTTTGAGATATAGCGGACATGCTACTTACAAATCCTAGAGAACTGTAGGCTTTTCTTTCTCTCTGCCTCCCTCCTTATTCCCTGTCCTTCCTTCCCCTGAAATGTGTGTTGCAGGATTGAGGCTATTTTTCCCCTCCCACACCCAGGCACAAGCCAGGTTAAATGATTTGCCCAAAGTCAGGAAGACAGCCAAGCACATTTGCCTTCTTTTGCCTTATTCTAGACAACATTCATCGTAAGGTCAGAGACTATGAAGTTAACTGTTACTGAATCCAAAAATAAGAAAATTTTAAGCAGGTTTCCTCCAGTCCTTTTACTTGAAGTCAGGTTGGAATTAATTTATTCATTCAGGAGATATGTACGGAGTTCCTACCATGAACAAATAGACACAGTTTCTGCCCTCGTTGTGCTTTCAGTTTAGTGGGGAGACAGACAATATCGTACAAGTTAAAAATTGACAAGTGTATTGAAGGGAAAGCAATGGGTACAGGGAGGAGTTATGAGAGAGGGATGGGATTGAGGTTGGGGGATAAGACGTGGGGAAGAGAGAAGTTGAGGGATGAGTGAGAGGTAGTAAGGTACATTTGGGAGAAGGGCTTGCAGGCGGAGACTGGAGCTTGTGTGAAGACCCTGAAGTTGAAGGAATCTCTGTGTTGGAGACAGCACAAAGGAGAAGATACCTCTGAGAATTTGGAAACAGGTTCAGGTTAGCCCTCTGCAGAGGGGACCTTGTTGATGAGATGATTTGTAAATAGTGAGGCTAATGAACCTAGGGGGTTAGTATCTGACAAAAACCACGATCTGGCCTCCTGCCTCCTCCTCCTACATTATCTCGTGCCGTTTCTTTCTTTGCTCATTCTACTAAAGCCATATTGGCCTTCCATTTTCCTAACATCCAATTCAGTGTTCTTGCCTTTGCCAGCTCCTCTGCTCTCGTATACATCTAATACCTGTGCACTCTTCCCTCTGTTCTTTCACTCATTCACTCAACAAATATTTATGGAGGATTTCCTAGTTTCCAGTTCTAGGCACCATGGGTTTATCAGGAAACAAGAGAGTCCAAACCCCTTCTTTCATTGTCGGTCCTGATGGCACCATTTCAGAGCATATTTCCTCCCTATCACATTGGCCTCTTTTATTAGTTTCATAGCAGGTGTCATGCCCGGAAGTTGTCATATTTAATTATTACATGTTTGTTGTCTGTTTCCCCTCTAAAATAAAAACACTGTGCTGGTGAGCGTGATGCCCCTCATGTTTGGCACTGTATCTCCAGGAATTAGGACAGCACCTGGCACCCTCAATATTGAATGACCAAATATACAGGAAAGACAAAAATAGCAAATCAGACTAGAAAATTAGACAGCAGTGGTGGAAAGTGTGGAAAGGGAAGTAATATTTACTGATCACTGACAGTTCTTTAAGAACTACTGGTCCTTAATTGAATGTCAGCGTAGCACGACATTACCACATTCTTTAGCCACGCTGTTGTGCTAGATTTCAAAACTCTACTTTTGTTTGGAGGGATGATATGTTAAGAAGATTTACTGATGTTTGAATTTTTTGTGTTATCTGCTTTATAAAAATGTGCTCATGTGGTCAAGGATCATGAGACTATCAAAATCTAAAATTTCTTCTGATTCTCTGGTTAAGTAGTTATCATGCAGAGTTTAAGGCCAATACCAAAGGAAATGATGCTGGTATCTAATTTTTTTTTTAAATTTTACTTAATGCTAGAATAAAATCTCTAAAGTCCTTCTTTTGTACCTCTGAGCATCTCATAGATATTAATTGGTTTATCTTCTCTCTGAAAATCATGCTCCATTCACAACTGACAGTGGACAGTTCAACAGAAAGTTATGGCTCAAATGATTCAAAACAGGGCCAACCCAAAACCAGGATTCTGGATTTTATTTTAATATCCTGAACTTTTAAAATATTAATAACACAAACAGCACTACAACCTAGAGGAAGAACACGGTAGGAACTGGTACTCACGTCTGTCTGAATACTTGCCTGGTTTCTAGTTTGCTGCCTTGCTTCTAACCAATAACACCCTGAATGCATACGGCTTTTCAAGTCAGAAGTGAGGCAAGCAAAAACCGGTTTGTAGCAGAAAAGATAGCCAAGGCCAGAATAGCACAAGACAACAAGAGTACTGTATAGCAAATTAAGCTTCTATGTAAGCTTCATATAAGCTTCTCGTTTCATAACCAACACCAACAATTGCCAGGCTGCCATAGAACAACCCACCTCACTTGATAATTCCTAACACAGGTCTGGTGCAGTACCTCAATTTGTCACGTCTAGTCTATTCTGAAATGCTACAGCACTAAACAGTCATTTATTTTTTCTTCATTTCTCAATTAATTTTTAAAGCAATCATTATGAACATCTGCCTCTAATCTCCTTGATTGTGTATTTTGAAGACAAATATAAATTCTATTATATTTTACATAATGTGATCCAGAAAATTTGTTCCTTGTGACATTGGGGTTGTAAGATAAAAAGGAGAGATTCTGCAATTTAGATCAAAAGAGGACTGATGGAGAGAAGAAAAAAAAGAAAGAGACCACTAAGTGTGGGTCCCAACTAACCACCAGGCCCACATGGTCTAGTTTGGAGGAAGAAGGTTGGGGCTAATGGGCCCTGGAGGACTTGGGAAGGCACTGCAAATATAGGTTTGGAATAAAGTTTATTGGTCTTGACCCAGCTCGCATTGTCAGTGAGGATAAGGTTGCGTAAGAGCCCAACAGGTTGAAAGTGGCACTGTGTATTGTTAGAATCAGTTTTTGCAAGTTGTAGGGATGATCTCAACTCCTTACACCTTGCATCTTAAAAACAGTTTTTTAAAAAGCTTTTCCTCACCTCTTTATGGCAGTGATGAGCAAAATTCGGCTTGTGACCATCTAAATATATCAAATTCCCTATTGCATTGTCTAAGTCTTATTTTTATATCTTAATAACGCTGGTGAAAAGGACCAAAGAGTCTACTTACTATCTGCATTACTCTGTTCTGCACATTAGGCCCTTAAAGAGGAGAACAGAGGCCTTGTGGTGAAGGGAGAGCTCTATAGGTAAATCTGTGGATGCATCTGGTCTTTGCTAATGTGTGTCAACTAAACCATTTTCTCTTGAAAGTATCTCTTGAAAAAGATGCTTTCAAGTACAAAGTACTTTCAGGATGCACAAACAAATGATTAAAAAAGAGACACTCAGTCTGAAAGATAGGATTTCCACATCTTAAAGCAGATATGCTCATGAGTCCACTAAAGTTCAATAGTCAGATTTAGTATTTTTTTCTGGGTATTTACAATGGTTTAACAGAGACTTTTCCTCCTACTCTGTTTGGGGAATTAGTATGAAGAGGGAAAATATATTCCTTTTTCCCAAAGCCATCCTACTTTTACCGCGTGGGGAAATTTCATGGTACAATTGAAGTCTATGAAGCCCTGACATAGTAGCGATTGGTCATTCTTTCAGTCATCTTCGCATGGTCACGAAGGGTGTCTCTAATGCACAAATCAGGTCATAGCATTTTTTTTCCCTTAAAAACAACCTATCCTTCACAAGCAGAACAATTCCAAACTACTCACCCTGATATAACTAGCGTTTTACGTGAGCTGGAACCATAAGGAGAAAATAGCTTTATTTTTTTTCTACCATCAGTATTATCCTTGATGATATTTTGGGACGATTCCATTGCTTTCTGTCACTTTTAGGTATTAGAAAAGAGATTTTTTCAGTATTAATAATTCCAGTCCAGTATAACAAAATTTCTGTTTCCTGTTTAATTCAAAGCTAAGGTCTGGGAGGAAGGTGGAGGTGGGGTCATAGCCTTTCTTTCTTCTTTTTTTTTTTTTTTTTTTTTTTTTCAGATTTTTCCCTTCCCCTTTAGATCCTTCAAGTTGTGGATGGAAAAGAAGGGAGAGAGAAAAAGTGCAGTATTTGTAGCTCTCTACGGAATAATCCTAATGTTAACTCAATCTCTAGATGTCCTCTTTGGGACATGCTGTGTGGCCCTCTGCTTTGCTCTGTTCCATGACTCAGGAAATGCTCATCCACCTCAGTTCCTGTCTTTCCATGACAGATTTTCTGTCACTTTTACCTGGGACTCCATTCCCTAGCAGGGACCTCTTTTGGGGAATGGTCCATTAGAGATGACTGGAGGTAGCTTACCTTCTTTAGCATCCCTGTGGCCCATGACAAAATACACCCATTCTTTCCCTACCAGATGGGCTTATTTGAGGGAGGTTAGCCACTGAGTCCTCTCTTCTTGTCCTGCCTTCATTGCTAGGCACCAGCATCCATCTTCATCATTTGGTCCCTTTACTCCTGAACATGTGCATGAGGCTTGCCCAGGAACCTTTTGAGTCCTGCTCTGGTAGTAGCATTGGGAAGGCCTACCAATTTCTGTCTCTAAAGCAAGCATCAGGCTTGAGTTTGAGAATAAAATCTTTTCTCTAGCAAATAATTCCAGGCCTTGCAAGTGTTCTCTTGGGGTCTCCTTCACCTAGCTTGAGATTGGTGTGGATGGGGAGAGATTATGCCACAGAATTCCCTACTCATGTTAATTTCTTCCCTTTGAAGAAGCTTCTTCTCAATAAATATCTAGCTGTTATATAGGCTGCTGATGGCGACAAAGTTTGGCTGGCTCCGAATAAGTTTTACGTCAACACATCTAGCACCACACTTTAAAATGTGGCATGTTTATTACCTGTTATTCTTAGCTTTAGGGTGTTAGCTGAAACTCACAGACATCAGGAAAAATTCCATTCTGCATTTAATCCACTGGCATTTAAAGTCCTTAATAATCAAATCAGAATATTGCTTTTTTACTGTATCTAAGCACACTTCTCCTGCCTCTTTTCATATTCTCTCCTAGTGTGATTTAGCCATAACTTCCCTTTTACCTCTCCTCCTCTTCTTCCAAATGCAAATGTTCCATTCTTTTCTGTCTTAATGCCTCTGCACCATCTTTGCTTGTTGAAATTTGACTCTTCCCGAAGGTCTTGTTACCTTCTCCATGAATTCTTCTGAGATCTGCCTGATCTAATTAAATCTCACCTATCCTAATACTTGCTTTTTGTTTAGCACTTTTTCTTTCTATTATCACATTCAGTGGTGCCCTTTATTAACAATGTAGTGGTATTGTTGTAGTCTTCTTTACATTAGATTTATTTGTGTGTCTATCTATTGCACCATCCTTCACAAGCATAGTGAAGTGAAGCTACTGCACTAGATTGTAAATTTCACTCCATTCGTTCGTTCACTCATTTATTCATTCAAAAGTATTTATTCATCTTCTCAGTATCAGACATTGTAGTAAGTGATGGGGACAAAAAGTTGGGTCAGGCACAATCACTGATCTCAAAAAAGTTATTCCAGGAGGGCGGATAGAACATAGATGTGAAATTTTAAATGTCAGTTTAATGAAATACACACTGAGATTTGGTTAAAAGTTAAAGTAAGCAAAAATCTCTCCCCTGAAGGGGCTCGCAGTTTAACTCAAGAAAGAAGGCAAAGAAGACACCCCAAATACTGTGAGTGCCCAAACTATGGAAATGGGAAAGGGAGATTCTCCTCTCCCGAACACACACTCCCACTGGGGAAACTGAAGGTCTGTGTGCAGGAGAAGATTCCGACCTTACCTGGAGCTGAGTTAGTTTAGAGAGCTGAATGAAATACAGGGGTAGAGAAAGCAGTGGGAAAGGCCCTGGAGCTCAAAACCTCTGAGACACAGGAAACACGGTACTAAGAGGAAAGTTCATAGCCCTAAATCCCTGCATCAAAAAGACTGAAAGAGCACAAACTGACATTCTAAGGTCACACCTCAAGGAAGTAGAGAAAAAAGAACAAACCAAACCCAAAGCCAGCAGAAGAAAGGACATAATCAAGATCAGAGCAGAACTAAATGAAATTGAAACAAACAAAAAAAAAATACAAAAGATAAATGAAACAAAAAGCTGGTCTTGAAGAGATAAATAAAATTGATAGACCATTAGCAGGATTAACCAAGAAAAGCAGAGAGAAAATCCAAATAACTTCACTGAGAAAAGAGACAGGAGATATTACAGTTGACACCACTGAACTACGAAAGATCATTCAAGGCTACTGTGAGCACATTTATGCACATAAACTAGGAAACCTAGAAGAGGTGGAAAATTCCTAGAAAAATACAACCTTCCTAGCTTAAATCAGGAAGAATTAGACATCCTGAACAGACCAATAACAAACAATGAGATTGAAATGATAATTGAAAAAGTTACTAAGAAACAAAAGCCCAGGACCAGACAGATTCACAGCAGAATTCTACCAGACATTCAAAGAAGAATTGGTACCAATCCTTTTGCCACTATTTCACAAGACAGAGAAAGAGAGAATCTCCCTAATTCATTCTATGAAGCCAGCATCACCCTAATACCAAAACCAGGAAAGGACGTAACCAAACAAGAAAACTACAGACTGATATCACTGATGAACACACATGCTAAAATCTTTAACAAAATACTAGCTAACCAAATCCAACAACATATCAAAAAGATAATCCAGTTGGATCAAGTGGGTTTTGTACCAGGGATGCAGGGATGGTTTAAAATACGCAAGTCAGTAAATGTGATACACCACATAAACAGAAATAAAAACAAAAATCACTTGATCATCTCAATAGATACAGAAAAAGCATTTAACAAAATCCAGCATCCTTTTATGATTAAAACTCTCAGCAAAATTGGCATACAAGGGACATACCTCAATGTAATAAAAGCCATCTATGACAAACCCACAGCCAACATTATACTCAATGGAGAAAAGTTGAAAGCATTCCCTCTGAGAACTGGATCAAGACAAGGATGCCCACTCTCACCACTCCTCTTTGACATAGTACTGGAAGTCCTAGCCAGAGCAATCAGAGAAGAGAAAGAAATAAAAGGCATCCAAATAGGTAAACAGGAGGTCAAACTGTCACTGTTTGCTGGCGATTTGATTGTTTACCTCGAAAACCCTAAAGACTCCTCCAGAAAGCTCCTAGAACTGATGAAAAAATTCAGCAAAGTTTCCAGATACAAGATTAATGTACACAAATCAGTAGCTCTTTTATATACCAACAGCAACCAAGTGAAGAATCAAATCAAGAACTCAATCCCTTTTACAATAGCTGCAATAACATATAAAATAAAGTAAAATAAAATACTTAGGAATATACCTAACTAAGGAGGCAAAAGACCTCTACAAGGAAAACTACAAAACACTGCTGAAAGAAATCATAGATGACACAAACAGATGGAAACACATCTCATGCTCATGGATAGGTAGAATCAATATTGCGAAAATGACCATACTGCCGAAAGTAATCTACAAATTTAACACAATCCCTATCAAAATACCATAATCATTCTTCACAGAATTAGAAAAAGCAATTCTAAAATTCACATGGAACCAAAAAAGAACCCGCATAGACAAAGCAAGACTAAGCAAAAAGAGCAAATCTGGAGGCATCACACTACCTGATTTCAAACTGTACTATAAGGCCATAGTCACCAAAGCAGCATGGTACTGGTATAAAAATAGGCATATAGAACAATGGAACAGAAGAGTGAAACTAGAAAGAAGCCCAAATACTTACAGCCAAATGATCTTCGACAAAGCAAACAAAAACATAAAGTGGGGAAAGGACACCCTTTTTAACAAATGGTACTAGGATAATTGGTTAGCCACATATAGGGGAATGAAAGTGGATCCTCATCTCTCACCTTATACAAAAATCAACTCAAGATGGACTAAAGACTTAAATCTAAGACCTGAAACTACAAAAATTCTAGAAGATAACATTGGAAAAACCCTTCTAGACATTGGCTTAGGCAAGGATTTCATGACCAAGAACCCAAAAGCAAATGCAATAAAAACAAAGATAAAAAGCTGGGCCTTATTTAAAGAGCTTTTGCATGGCAAAAGGAACAGTTAGCAGAGTAAATAGACAACCCACAGAGTGGGAGAAAATCTTCACAATCTATACATCTGACAAAAGACTAATATCCAGAATCTATAATGAACTGAAATCACTAAGAAAAACAAACAATTCCATCAAAAAGTAGGCTAGGTACATGAATGACAATTCTGAAAACAAGATACACAAATGGCCAACAAACATATAAAAAAAGTTTACATCACTAATGATCAGGGAAGTGCAAATCAAAGCCACAATGTGATACCATGTTACTCCTGCAAGAATGGCTATAATCAAAAAATTTAAAAAACAGTAGATGGTGTGGACGCAGTGATCAGGGAACACTTCTACACTGCTGGTGGGAATGTAAACTAGTACAGCCACTATGGAAAACATGGAGATTCCTTAAAGAATAAAAAGTAGAACTACCATTTGATCCAGCAATCCCATTACGGGCTATTTACCCAGAAGAAAAGAAGTCATCATACAAAAAATGTACTTGCACACACATGTTTATAGCAGCATAATTCACAATTGCAAAATTGTGGAACCAACCCAAATGCTGATCAATTAACAAGTGGATAAAGAAACTGTGGTGTATATATACAATGGAATACTACTTAGACATAAAAAGGAATGAATTAATGGCATTTGCAGTGACCTGGATGAGACTGGAGACTATTATTTTAAGTGAAGTAACTCAGGAATGGAAAATCAAACTTCGTATGTTCTCATTGATATGTGGGAGCTAAGCTATGAGGACACAAAGGCACAAGAATGATACAGTAGATTTTGGAGACTTAGAGGGAGGAGGGGTGGGGGGGTCAGAGATAAAAGACTACAAATAGGGTGCAATGTGTATTGCTCGGGTGATGGGTGCACCAAAATCTCACAAATCACCAATAAAGAACTTACTCGTGTAACCCAAAACCATCTGTACCCCAATAACCTAAGGAAAAAAAAGAATGATTTCAACAGGAGATACTAATTTTAGATTTAAAAAAGAGAAAATGCTTGGATATGCCAAATTAAATACCATTAGGGTGCATATATTAATTTTGATAACTAATTTGCAACCATGTAAATGCATGTATGTGTATGTATATTTGTATACACGTGTTCATGAGGCAGGGATTGGTAACATGTAGAACATTCCCTCATGGAAAGTATGGATGTCTGTAGTGGATGCACTTGACAATACTCCAAATCTATAAACACTCCCCAAGAACGGATATGTTTCCAGATGTCTTATCATGAATGATGAGAGTTAAGAGCTTTCATTAAGAATACAGGCATTTTCCAGGGGTTCTCAGAACACTTGGACAATGCCTGGGATGTGGTGGTAGGAACCTTTAACCACAAAAATGTTTTCTTCTCTGGAATTGAAATTGTTGTCTTTTAGAGTAACCATTCTTTCATACTTTCATAGTCAAATCCACAAGTCTATTTCAGAAATAATCTTCATGAGCAATAGCTCAACAAACAAGTTAGAGGAACTTAAATCATCTCTGAAGAAGAATCTATGTCTGACTTTCCCAGCATGGCATGTGAATGACTCAATTAGAATCACTTTGATAAATAATGCAGCGTTTCTCAAAGTATAATATTTTTTAAGGAACAGTAAGTCTCTGGGATATTAATAGGTGCTATGCCCCCAATAAGGATTCATTGGTCAAATTAATCAATTTTAGAAACACCGAATTAAAGTAAAACAAATTTATTTACTGTATGACTGCATAGAGGCTTTTAAATCCAATGTGCCTTGTGAATCTCTAAGCATTTGGAGAGTATAAAGCATTTCCCGGACGCGTAGGAAGATGGAATCCTGTGACCATATCATAGTGTCAGTGTTCTGAGGGTGCATTTTGGGAAAGACTAGTGTAGTAGGTCTTTTCCATTTCTTATATCTATGATAACTGCCATTTCATCTGAATTTGTTATAGCTGGGGACTTAACAGGAAATACCAGCTAATGAAGGGAATGCCAGACATTCGTTACTATAAGGAAATATATTTACATTATGTTTATTACTCATAGTTGTTTCTGAGGTATAAAACCCTGAAGATAAAAGAAAGGAGATACATTCTCACATATAAAGAGATTACCATCTAGTTTGGGAAAAAATGCAAAACCAAATCATTTCCATATAATGATGTAATTGCCAGGATAGAGGCATACACAGATAGAATGGAAGCCTAGAGAAGGGGAACTTAGCTAAGCCTAGGCATGTAGGGAAGACTTTCTGGAAAAGGTAATGCCTAACTGACTCTTAAAGAAAATTAGGAGTTAACTTTGCAGAAGGTGGGAAGAGGTGGCTTCCAGGTAGGACATCAAAATTATAGGGTAATATAGGTGAGGGTAATTGAAGAACTACCAACATGTGACTTTTAATATTACAGAGAGAGGAATATTACAAAGGCACCACTTTGGAAAAAGAGACTTTAATATTTGGGAAGAAGGAAGGCTGCAAACGTGCTTGGATACAGCACAGCCACTTTATTCACCCACGTAGAGAGCTCTCAGGCCACCACCAATATCAACCTTGGGGGTGACCTTTAGATAGAGGAGAGTTTTTTTTAAATCACGTCAAAACAAAATACATCTAAAAGTGCCTCAAATAACTATGTGTGCATCTGTGACAAAAGAGAAAAAGAACAGTGATGGTCTTCTCAAGCAAAGAGAGGCTTCTGAGAGGAAGATCACGCCTTTCACTCTACCTCATTATACTGTATAGCTGGCGGACTGAGAGGAGAAATGTTTCTCTGTGTAGCAGCTCATTAGCAAAAGAAGAACTCTGACATTAGTTAAAATGTTGATAGATGTGACAGGTGGTGTGAAGACAAGATGGTGT
Source organism: Symphalangus syndactylus (assembly GCF_028878055.3). Classification (NCBI taxonomy): domain Eukaryota; kingdom Metazoa; phylum Chordata; class Mammalia; order Primates; family Hylobatidae; genus Symphalangus; species Symphalangus syndactylus. The sequence goes on along the minus strand of NC_072441.2, from coordinate 44,166,313 downwards.
TGTCAAATTGGAGTGGGAGCCCTCCAGCCTTGTGACTTGCTTTATAATAACCAGTTTATGCAGCATATATTAAGCTGCTAAAAAGAGAGTCTTTGTTGAGTAAAACATACTGGGAAAGTACAGATTACTACTTTGTGGTCTGAACCAAGCTATGATTTTCTACATTAAAAATGTCTTTCCACTTAGTGCTTATAAATCTCCAAATCTATTATTTGACTTTATCTTAGGCCGTTTTAGTTATATGTAGCCGAGTTCTCCTCCTTCTCTCTTATGTCCGAATACTCTATTTGATCATATTCTTCTGCCTAAAAATGTGCCCAGGTCTCCTCTATTGGGGGAAAACAAACAAACAAACAAAAAATAGAAAACAATAAGAACATCTTGCCCTGATCCAAGAATCCTTTTGGGTTTCCATATAATCTCCTCTTTTTTTCATCACTACATTTCTGACTAAAGGAGGTTTTTGTTCATTGCTCACCACTTTCAAACCACCCACTCGTTCTTTAAACATTTTCAATATAGTTTTAGTTTCCAACATGGTAAGGAAACAGCTCTCTCAAAGACTCTCATTGGCTTCCTAGTAAGCAAATCAGATAGCCATTTAGTTTTTTTATTTTCAGTATTATTCTACTTAATGTGTTCACGCATTTGGTGGCACTGATACTATAGTATTCTTTAAACTCTCTACCCTTTTGCTTTAGTGACATATATACCCCTGTTTTTCCTTCTAAGGACTTGGGTGGGAATACCAGGTCTGCCACTTAACTGTGTTACTTGGGGCATTTTATTAATATTTAACTTTTCTGAGTCTCAGTTCTCACTCTAAAAGGAGGAAGGGATAATATCTACCTGATAGAATTAGCTCAAAGATTAAAGTGAGGCATCCCATGTAATATCCTCAGTATAATAGTGACACTCAACAGATATTAGTCCCCGCCACCCCCTGCCCATCTTTCTGAACCACTTCTCTAGCTCATTCTCTGGATCCTTTTCTTCCTACACTTTAATGTAGTATTCTACACAGTTCTATTCGTGGCCTTCTTTTCTATATTCCTTTCCTTAAGATCCTCACCAAATACTCATTGCTCTAAGTATTACTTCTGTGCTTGACCCTCCAATCTTGACTCTTAACTTTCTTTCTTGCTACTCATTGCGAACTTTTACGTGCATATTCCCTTTACCTCACAATTAGTGTGTCCAAATCAACTGACATCTTTCCTCCTAAACTTGCCTTCCTCCCATGTCTCTTATTTTTGTTAGTAACACTATCATCTTCCTAACTCCACGGTTAAAAATCTTAATATTCTCTTTGCTCTTTCTTCTCTTTTATCCCTCACATCCAGCCAGTGGTGAAATCCTATAGCTTTCAACTGATATATCTCAAACCTCTTAACTTCTTTCCCATTTACCTGTCATTATCCTGCTATAGGCCTCCATGGTCACTGCTATTTTAGTAGGCAGTTAGCTTGTCTTCTGCTTTCTTCCTACTCCATTTAACGTGCACAGAAATAAACAAGTTGTATTACCATATAATGTTGGTCTTGTCAACCATGTCTCTGTGCAAAAAAACTTTTCTTTTTCCTTATTGCCTAAGGAGTCCAGATTATTTAATGTATTTCTTGATGTGACCCCAAGTCAAATTTCTAATTTTATCTTCAATTTCTTGTATTGCTCCATTCACACTGAACTGTTGATGGTCCTCCATATGCTTCTCTCTTTGGGCTGACTCTTTGGTCTGTGTTGCCCTTCCCTCTCCACTTATGTCTGTTGAAACACTACCTGTTCAAAAGCTCAGCTCAAATGGATCTTCCACTTGGGAGAACCACAAAAGTCAACAACAGCTTTACTGACCCCTCCAGTGAGGTGTAATCTTTTCTTCTCCTAAACTCTTGTAATACTTTATCTGTGTCTATTTTATAGCATGCCATATGTCATTCATGAAAAATCAATGAATGAATTTATATGTATAAAGTTGTGGGTGTGAAAGTTGAGATACTAGGGACTAGGGACTCAATTGCTACCTATGTAGACATTAGGCTGGAGCTGGAAAACTATGACCTGTGGGCTCACCGCCTGTTTTTGGATGGTTCATGAACTAAGAATGGCTTTTACGTTAAAAAATGTATTTAATTACAGTGAGACATACGTGACATATAAACGTTACCATCTTAACCATTTTGAGTGTACACTTCAGCAGTGTTAAGTACAGTCAACATTGTTGTGCAACCAATCCCCAGAACTCTTTTCATCTTGCAAAATTGAAACTCTATGCCCATTTGTGTTAAGCCATTCTTGCATTGCTATGAAGAAATACCTGAGGCTGGATAGTTTATATTTAAAAAAGATAATTGGCTCACAGTTCTGCAGGCTGTACAAGCATGGCATCAGCATCTGCTCAGCTTCTAGGGAGGCCTCAAGGAGTTTTTACACATAGCAGAAGGTGAAGGAGGAGCAGGCACATCACATGGCAAAAACAGGAGCAAGACAGAGTGGCAGAGGTGCCCTATAAATAACCAGATCTCATGAGAACTCACTCAGTACCTCGAGGACAGCACCAAACCACGAGGGATACACCCTCAAGACTCAAACACCTCCCACCAGGCCCCACCTCCAACATTGAGGATTACCTTTGAACATGAGAATTGGGCAGAAACAAATATCCAAACTCTGTCACCATTAAATAACAACTCTCTATTCTCTCTTTCTCCTAGCCCTTAGTAACCACCATTCTACTTTCTGTCTTTAGAACCACCATTCTACTTTCTGTCTCAATTCTAGGTACGTCATATAAGTGGAATCACACAGTATTTATCTTTCTGTGTTTGGCTTATTTCACTTAGCAAAATGTCCTCAGGGTACATACATGTTTTAGCATATTTCAGAATTTTACTCCTTTTTAAGGTTCAATAATATTCTATTGTATGTATATACCACATTTTGTTTATCCATTCGTAATCTTTATTGATAGATATTTGGGGTGTTTCCACATTTTGGCTATTGTGAATAATGCTGCTATGAACATCTGTGTACAAATACCTCTTTGAGATCTTGTTTTCAATTTTTTGGGGCATATTTTTATTTTTTGAGTAACCCTCATATCGTTTTTCGTAGTGGCTGTACCATTTTACATCCCTACCAACGGTGTAGAAGTGTTTCAGTTTCTCCACATCCTCACCAATACTTATGATTTTCTGATAGACATCTTAACGGGTATAAGGTGGTATCTCATTGTGGTTTAAATTTGTATTTCCTTAGTGACTAGTGAGATTGAGCATCTTCTTCTGTGCTTTTTGGCCATTTGTGTATCTTCTTTGGAGAAATGTATATTCAACTTTTTTCTTCCATTTTTATTGGGTTTTGTTCATTGTTGTTGAGTTGTAGGAATTTTTCATGTATTCTGTCTATTGATTTCTTATCAGATATATAATTTGCAAATATTTTCTCCCATTCCATAGGTTTCCTTTCATTTTGTTGATTTTTGTCTTTTGATGTACCAAAGTTTTAAATTTTTTTGTAGTCCAACTTACCTATTTCAACTGTGTGCATTTTTTAATGGTGGGAAAAAATAAAAAGAAAACTACTGTTTTGTGACACATGAAAATTATATGAAATTTAAAGTCCATAAATAAAGATTATTGGAACACAGCCATCTGATTCATATAAATACATACATAAGCATTATCTATGATTGCCTGCATGCTACCAGGGCAGAGTTGAGTAGTTGGGTCAGAGACTGTCTGGCACACAAAGCTTAAAACATTTTCTATCTTGCTTTTTATTTATTTTTTTTGAGACAGGGGCTTGCTCTGTCACCCAGGCTGGAATGCAGTGGCAATCATAGCTTGCTGCAACCTTGAACACCTGGACTTAAGCAATCCTCCTGCCTCAGCCTCCTGAGTAGCTGGGACTACAGGTGCATGCCACCATGCCTGGCTAATTTTTATTTTATTTTATTATTTTATTTTATTTTTAGTAGAGCCAAGGTCTTGCTATGTTGCTCAGGCTGGTCTCAAACTCCTGGCCTCAAGTGATTCTCCTGCCTTGGCCTCCCAAAGTGTTGGGATTATAGGTGTGAGCCACTGTACCTGGCTCTATCTTGCTTTTTAAGGAAGAAGTTTGCTGACCCCAGTATTAGGCCACAGTTGGCATTCTTGTTTTGTTCAATGTGTAGTGTAGCATTTTGGGTAGATTATAGATTGGTAATAGGAAGTCCACCTACTACTCCTTATGATTTATTTAGGCAGTAGTAAACTACTTAATAAAGGTGAGGAGGCTCCATAAAGCAGATACTAATGCCTTGGAGATTTTCTCTTGCCCTAACAGGGTACACTGCTTTTAGTAATGCTCTCCATGACAGATGTGGGGCCCCAGAAGAAAAAGGCTGTAGCTGCAGGGTTGGGCCAACAGAGCACTTGGTCCATGAGGCAAAGTGGGCAAAGCCTGCGGCAGCAGGAGGGCTTAAGGGCAGCCTAGCTCTTTTAAATTTCTCACAAGCATCCATACTGCCGATCCTCTCTGAGAACTGATAGAGTCGCTCAATCCTGCAGGGAATGAGTTCTCAAGCAGTGAAGAGGGGTGACGTTAATATGCGATGAATATTTTCCACAGACTCCCATTGAAGCAGCTCTGTGGGCTTGGGCTTCCCTGGGCTTTGAGACATTTGTGTGTATTCAGTCTTGCCATCTGATGGGATAGAAGAGAGCATGATCTCCTTGCACATCAGCTACTCTTTAGCACTCTTTTTTTGGATTTTGCAGCATATTTCTCAAGCTCTTCTTTGTGGCTTTCTACATGGACCCTTTAGCTGGTCACATGTAGGACAATGGAGGGAGTGTGGGCTTCACCCCCTGTTCCATGGTGTTTGGGATTGCTGAGCCTCAGTGTGCAAGGAGAGCAATGAGGAAAGAACAGATGCACCATAAGGAATTAGCAACAGAGAACCTGTTTTGTGCTGGGCCTATTCTTTAGGTAAATCACAAAACATGCCCTTCTTAAGTAACATCCCACTGAGGACTGATAAAATGTGCTATTTCATTATCCAGGATGTGTAAAATAGAATCCTTCCTATTCCTTCTCAAGTTCTTATATTTCATTAGAATTTTCCCCCAACATCTAGTCTTCAGCAATTTATGCTTTTGTGTCTATTTTCTGATTTTGCACTTTCTTTTGGTTTATATGATTATACATTAAAACTGGGTTGCGAAAAGTAGAATTATTTAAGATACGATTCACAGACAAGCTGCCAGTCCTTAAGCGGTTTGTTGTTGATCTGAGGTCGGATATAGAGCTTGCTCCAGAATTTAACCCAACTATATCACTAAGCATGTTGCTTAACTCAGCTGGCATTTATTTTTCTGGTGGCAACTTTCTCAATGAAGGAAGGAGTGGTGCCAGCTGGTTGTCTTGTTGCCAACTGGCATTTGAGCACCAATGTAGTAAAAGTCATTGTTTTCCAGAACTTTCCACAAAATTAGGCCTCTATGAATATGAAATGACAATTTTAAATCTATATTATATTATTTTGGACTCCGGAAAGTATAATTTCTTTTAAAAGAGACTCAACTCAGAATACCCCTCAGGGAGAATGGGATAACAAGCCAAAGGAATCTGTGTGTTGACTAAAGATTTTGAGTCAAAGTCCACCTGTTGAGGTCAGGGACTTTTTTTTTTTTTTTCCACTTTAGCACACCCCACCCAACATAACATCTATTAGAGTTAACTGCATTAGGCAGATATTCACTAAGAGCTTGTTGAATGTAATCCTCCTTTTTTTTAAAAAAAAACAAAAAAAACAAAAACTAATCATTTTCTGTGTCTTGTTTGAAGAAATTAAGTGACTGAAGTTTCTGAAGAACGTTAGTGAGCATGCAGTGACTCGGATCCCGGACCACACCTTCTCACCCCTTGCCGGTGGAGGCCTGATGAGTCTTGTGCCCTTTGCAAGAGGCACCTTTGGTTTCATCATTCTCTCAGAGTAAGGGAGACTTTCTCATCAGAAGACTTTTTAGTTTTCTCTTTCTAACATTTAACTTCCAAACAGGAATCACATGTACCCTTAACCCCAAGTTTTATATTTTCCCCAGTGATTTTTTTTTAAACTTATAGTCAACATGCTTGAAATTCTGAAAGTTCTTTAAAAAACAAAAACAAATCCCAAACTCTTGTAAGAGTAGAAAAAACAACTTGACAAAGTAAAATAATCAATTGCAAGTTGGTGAACCTTTAAAGAGCATTAATTCAATTGGATAAACTGCAGTTAAATAACTTTTATCAAGCAAACTGTGTTAGGTGGTTAAAAGCAAGAAAAAAAGTCCTAAAAACATACAGTGAATAGCAGTTTATGTGTCAAGAAAAACTGAGAGAATTTTTGAAGCTCTGATGTCTAGCAGATAGCACTTAAATCATTTTTCTCCAAACTTCAGTCATAATACTTCAAAGAGTTATAGCCATAATACAAATTTTTAGACTAAGAAGTGGTGTTTGAAGTTATTTTATAGGATTTTGCTGTAAGGGCTCCAATTGATTTGTAGTAAGATAAAAGAAGAAAACTTTATTTTCGAAGCTTTGTCGGAAAAAGCTTACCTCCCATTGGTTGTTCTGCCAATATGCCTACAGGGCATGATGATGTAGACACTGATATTATATGCTTATATGAACTGAGCCGGGTGTACACCTCCTGCTGTTTGTGTTATGGTTAAAACCTGTCACAAAACTGGTGGTGATTTATTAAATGTTTAATGAAGTAAGACAAAAACTTCAATAACTACAAACAGAAAAGTAGAACATCACATTAAAGTATAATATTACATATTACATTTCTATTCTTCTTCCCAATTTTCACTTGCTAAAAATGATAAGGGCACATTTGGAAATTCAGACAGCATAAAAGAAATACTGAGAAGTACCCCTCTTGTTAACAAAGAATAGGCTTTAGTTTCATGCTTTACTTTCTTTTTCTTCTCTGTAAGAGAAAGAGAAAAAATTTCTGTTCTGGAGAAACAGAGAATATGCAATCCTTGCTTACTAATAATTTCTTCATTAGATTTTCTATGGATAGTATTCAAACTACACCACTATCCACGTAGAACTAGATGACAATTTTGAAGTGTGGAATTAAATGATTAAATGTGCCGTATCTTTTTTTTTTTTTTTTTTTTTTTTGAGATGTAGTCTCACTGTATTGCCCAGGCTGGAGTGCAGTGGCACAATCTCAGCTCACTGCAACCTCCGCCACCCAGGCTTAAGTGACTTAAGTAACTGTCCTCCCCACTCAACTTCCCAAGTAGTTGGGACCACAAGTATGAGCAACCATGCCCAGCTAATTTTTGCACTTTTGTAGAGACGGGATTTCACCATGTTGCCCAGGCTGGTCTCGAACTCCTGAGCTCAAGTGATCCACCCATCTCGGCCTCCCAAAGGTCTGGGATTACAGGTGTGAGCCATCAGGCCCAGCCTGGTGTATCTATTTTATGAAATCCTATTTAAATATTGTCTTAATGAACTTTTCTAAGTCCATACATACGAAAGAGTGTGATAATAAACAATCACAGAGATGTCTGAAATTTTGTCTTCTTAAAATATATTCTAATTTTTTTCCTCTACTATAGAATCTAGGATGTCATTTTATTTTAAAAAAGGGATGTTTCTCATCTAGCAGCCTGTATGTACCAAGCTAATATTCATTCTTTGTGTGTGTGTGGATTGGAGAGGGAAGGAAGGAAGATAGTTGCCATTTTCATTTCATTATTATGTTACTATCCTCTCTCTCTGTCTGTCTGTCTCTCTCTCTCTCTCTCTGTATATGTATATAAAACACCTCTCTTTTCTCTATTTAATAGCTTTGCAGTATCAATTTGCAGTATAAGTGATTACTTATGTTTATTGATTCTGGTTTACTTAATCCTTGTAATGGAGATTCACACACTAGGTAAAGATGGTATTTTGAAAGTACAGAAATATTGATTTTGTTTTAAGCATAAAATTCCTATATGACTATATAAACAACTTGCTTGTATTAAAATTTCTAAAAGGTCTTGCCGTTTATGTTATTAGATACAGCCTGGCTTACTAGAAGGTCATTTCTCCTTGGACTTGGTTGATATGAACTAAAAAAATAAAATCCAATAAAATAATTAAGTGATTTACTTGGGAGAGGGATGGCATACCAATGAACTGATGGGCTGAATTTTTCTCTTTTTAACTGTCCTCCACGTTTAGTAGATTTAGACCACACAATGAATTTATCTAGAAGTTTTAGCTTCTAAATTTTTGCTTAATTCATTCATATTTATTCACAGAACAATAACTGAATGCCTATTGTGCATGTCCTATGGGGAATAGCAGTTAGAAAAACAGGTAAGGTCTCTGCATTGTTGGAATTTACAGTCTAATTAAGGAGACAACAAAAAGCAAAACCAAAAAGTTTACAATACATTCTATGAAGAAAGCAGTGCTGTTATAAAAACTTGCAATTCCTTCAAATCAATCAAAATAGAGCGACTTATGCTAGTATCATAAGGACTTGACTGAGCAGTCAAGTGAATGATCACACAATTGCAATTGACCAAGCAACTCAAGTATTTTTCGTGATTCTAATTATTTCCATTATCTAAGTATATCAAGTAAACTTTATTATGGAGTAATCTGATCAATGAATTATTGATCTAAGAACTACTGGTCTGGTTAAACAGATTTTTAAAAAAGAGGTTGTATGACTGTTTCTAGCTTAAATCAGTACTTTATTCATATTTTTGCTTCACCATTTTAAACAATTTGCCTGTAAATAAAATTATTTTTATTCAAAAATTAGAACTTGGGCTATTCATTATTTCAGAATGAATCTCAAAAAATCCCTTTGCAGTAATAACCTGTTACAACAATTAGTCCTCTAATTCTTCCCCAAAGACAGAGCTATGTATAAATAGTTTGGATTTAATCTAGTATATTGAGCTAGATTTAAATTTCCATTTGGGAAAGTGCTTTGGTCGTAATGTTAAATAGTTAATTCACACGTCAACCCAGAAACAGAGGGACAGAGTGGACCTAGAAAGGGGCAGGATGTCTTGAGCCTTGGTTTCTAGTATTGATCGTGCAACAACTCTGGGAAACCATAGGTAAATTCATTCAAGTCAATGGTTTATTTCATATAGGCCGTTCAAATATTTATAAAAAGTGACCTGTCCTTAAGGACATTAATACTATTTACTTATGAGGAAAAAACTATTTTACTAATAGTATATGATGAAATAAAGTCACAGTAATAAAGAAGTATCAACTAGGAATTATCATTCTTCAAATGATATATAAATCATATAGAGATGAGAAAATCTGAAAAAGCTCCACACAGGAGCTCGCTTGCAAAATAGGCCCTGAAAGTAGACAAAATTTCAATAAGCAAAGATGGATAAATGCAGTTTCTAGGGAGATAGCTTACCATGAACAAAGGAATGGAGGTGGGAAAGTGTATGTCAATTTCAGTGACTCAAAACTACACACTGTAGAAAAAAACATTTTCTACCTCTCTTCTCCCCTGGTATTTCAGTATTCCCTTTTACTTGGTGTGTTATTGAATTTAAAGTTGCATTTTCAATTCTTCTCTAATTGTTCTGCACCAGTGCAAGGGAATACAAAATCAACTTTGACAAAATGCATTACACATAGGTGCACAATAAATATTTGTTCAATAAATGAATAAAAGAATGAATCTCTGTTCCCCATCCCCTCTTTTCTTTCCTTCCAACTTCTTCTCTTTGGCCCTGAGAAATCAGCAGCTCAAAGATCTTAGAAGCAGAAAAGTGATTCAGAAAAGTCATTTTAAAGCAGGTCCTCTTAGCGGTCAGTCCCCATGTAAGCAACCTAATTTATGTCAGCTTTGGGTTACACTACAGGAGGATTACCCTCTTGTTCCTGAGGTACTTCCCAGTAAAACTGAGAAAGTTTGTAGTCCATCACTTTTTCTTTTGTTACTTCCTGTGGCTACTGGAGCGATAGTTAAGGGTGCTACAGTAAGAGCAAGCTAGCCAAGGGGCAAAACAAAGGCAATTGTCTTGGGAGAGCTCTAATCCACTCATTTAAGAAAAAAGAGACTCTTTGGTTCCTGGGCTTCCAGGGTTAGTTTCCCCCGGAATCTCATTTAGTCAGCTTGGTTTCATGACTTCCATATGTCTGATACGATAATTCTGCACTATCCTAACACAGCCGACGCATATGTCCAGGAAGGCCAATGGCATTAAAAAATATTTTTGTAAGACACTGCAACGTTTCTAAAAATTTTAAGTCATCTTTTCTTGTATTTTTTCACTCAAAAATGTTTTTCATCACATTGAATCAAATTCCAAAAAGAGTAGATTTGGGGAGTTGTAGATGTTGGTGATGGGTACCCCTGGCCTTGGCATTCATTTCAAGGTTCCTGTCCTGCCAGCATGTCATGATGCTGCCAGGGATGGCATTTGTTGTTTGCCCTCATCTCTGTGGGATTCTCACCAAGCACCACTGTGAACAGCTTATTCCTCTATTTCCTTTCCTGACAACTCTGGGGATTTGAATGGATGCATTGCCAGATTTCCCCAGACCGAGTACCATACTGAAACAATTGGAGCTAAAGATACCCTTCCACATTATACTTTGGCACACATTATTGGTATCTGCAGGTAGTTTTATGCCTTGTTAGTAGGTGGAATTTTAGAAAGGCATCACACTGCTTTTAAATACCTTCTGTACTTCACAGATTCATCATAATAATCACCCAAATTGACAGAAAAATTTCAACCTTAATTTGCTTAGCAGTCATGGAAGATAACACAGTGTGAATGGTTCCTCTGAACAAGCTATAATTGTTTTGTTATACCCATGTATTACCCTTCTCAGAAAAGGAAGGAATCTATAACAAGACAGCCTGTTGAGCCTGCTAAATGAGAAAAATGAAGCTTAATTAAAAGATCTGTCTTTGCAATAAGGGAATTGTGTGTGTGTGTGTGTGTGTGTGTGTATTCCTTCCTCATTATGAAAGATTCTGGGATAAATATTTCAATCATACTTTTATAATTATTTGCAAGCACGACAAATGGCATGCTGGGCTTCATTGCGTAACCTCCATCGCTGTGTTTTATTTTGCCTATGTCAATAGGAAATGTAGCAGAAAATGGTTGGCCAGCTACTCTGGAAATCCAGAGCTACATTATTAAAATCAGAAACATCCACTGCTAGGATAAAAATGCAAATATATGCACCAATTTTCTTCTTGCTTAGTCCACAGGACATCTAGTGGTAAGCTATGCAGTAGCAGCAACTCGCTGAGGCTTCTGTTAGTTTTTACCGTTGCTAGTACTTTGGGGCTGGCAATCCTTTCTTTATTATACTGCTGGGCAAACAGAAAACTGACCATCTGTCCCAGTTGTAAAATGTTTTATGGAAAATAAGTACAAGCTGATCAGTCAGATTTAAAAAATCAAGTGGCATCTCTGTAATTTGAGTGGAAAGATGACTTCAAAAGAAATTTAGATATAAACTATAGATTATTATTAAAGCAACAAATTTTGAGCTTTGATAATACTATAGCATTCTCATGGATAACTTCTCTTTCCTGAACATTGTGAAGAACTTTATAAGTAATCCAATTTTTTGTTGTTCTCAGAGTTTTGCTTTCAAAACTTTCTACTTCTACTTAGGCAGGGTTATTTTTAAAAGATAATATAAAACAATAAATATATTTTATGTATTCATTACTGATTATTTAGTGTTTGCCCTCAAATATCCATGAATATTGCCTTCCACTATGTAGTATGTAGATGAAAATGGAAACTCTAAGAAATGAATAACATGCTGCAATGAACAATATCCGAAAGGCAGGGCATTTTCTTCTGCATGAATTGCAAGAATTTGGTTTCCCAAATCGATTTCAGAAATCTATATATGATTGCATTCCTTTAATTGCATTTTAAACCAATATCTAACATAATTATGGACACAAACTCTTATGATGTGGCTATTAGCAGGTTAATTAGGTAATAATGAATAAGATGCCATAGCTTAGCATAGAGTTAGTACAATAGGATTTGTTTCATTATGAAATGAAGTTGAGTGTTAAAAATTTGATCTTTATGTGCTAATATGCACAAGCATACCTTATTAATTATTGCCAAAGGATTCTTTCTACTTCTGAGCACTAACAAATGAGTCATTCAGAAACAGATTTTGTTTTGTAATCTGTACATGCAGATTAGTTTGACAGAGTCTAAAAGATGTAAAAATCATGTAGCATGTTAGTATAAATACTACATACAACATAACAAGTCAGCTTTAAAGATTATCATATGGAATACTAATGTTTTAAATAAATGGTGTAGATATTATTTTCAGTTTTAAACTTATTTTAAAGTGAAAAGCATTCAAATCTGTGTATCAAAGTATATATTCATTATTATTGTTGCCTTCTCAATTCCTATTGTATCATCATTGAAGATATTTTATCAGCATTGAAGATCAATTGCTTTTGAAATTAATAGTGGTAATTAAACTACTGATGTTGGTTTGCAGAAATAGTACTAACTTATGACATATTAAATTAAGTGTGCAAATACAATTACTGAAGTAGTGTCTAAATTTCGTGATGTTTTGGTATCATTCACATCTATAAATCCCCACAGAAGCATCTAATTTAGTCAGCTTTGGGTTACACTACAGGAGGATTACTCTCTTGTTCCTGAGGTACTTCTCGTGAAACTGAGAATGTTTGTAGTTCATCACTCTTTTTCTTTTGTTACTTCCTGTGGCTACTGGAGAGACAGTTAAGGGTGCTATAGTGAGAGCAAGCTAGCCAAGGGGCAAAACAAAGCAAAAAATTTTACTACAAAAACTATAGTAAAAATGAGATTATTTTCTTCATTGTTTGTGACTCTAATTTGAAATGAATAGCCAAATAGGGAGCAATTATGTGAAACAATTTGGTTCGTTGGAGATGAAATAATTACTTAATCATCTGTTTTGTATAGATAAGGCACTGAGGTTCACAAACTCATGTTTGTGAGATGGTATTTAAATACTTTGTAGCAGACTGGTTTCTAAGAAATATTTTATTATGCTGTCTTGAATATATTATGTAATATGACCGACAAGTGAGATATGTGGGTATGACTTTGTGGCACTAGGAGGCCCAAGCAAAAGTAACTCTTTTCCCCACTCATCCAGAACCAGTTGAGACATAGGCACAAGGATCAGGCAGATTGAATTCAAAACCTTAGCTTTTTGGTGTATTTTAACTGATAAAACTTCACTGGGGAAAGCTTTTGGCAAAGTGGGTTTGCTAATAGTTTACCCTGATTAATCTGGCTTATCTACCTGGTCACAGAGGTCCTAATTCCCCTGCATCTAATGAAGCAGAGACTGTTTTGCTAAGTTTATCATTTGGCCAAAAGATCGGGTGAGAGTGCACCTTTGCTATGGATAGGCAGAACTCATGTGTACAATAGAGAAGGGTGGGGCTGAGCAGAGCTGCACTTGCTCAGTACCTCTCTGAAACTCACCAGTCAGTCTTCTTTCAAGGTAGCTGTTACCAACGGAATCATGTCCCCTGACCCTCCTTCCAAATTCATATATTGAAGGCTGGGCACTGTGGCTCATGCCTGTAATTCCAGCGGTTTGGGAGGCCAAGGCAGGTGGATCGTTTGAGGTCAGGAGTTCAAGATCATCCTGATCAACATGGTGAAACCCCGTCTCTACTAAAAATACAAAAGAATTAGCCAAGCATGGTGGCACAGGCCTGTAATCCCAGCTACTTGAGAGGCTGAGGCAGGAGAATCATTTGAACCCAGGAGGTGGAGGTTGCAGTGAGCCAAGATCATGCCATTGCACTCCAGCCTGGGCAACAACAGTGAAATTCCGTCTCAGAAAAAAAAAAAAAAAAAAATCATATATTGAAGCCCTGACCTGCAATGTGACTATATTTGGAAACAGAACCCTTAAAGTGGTAATTAAGGGTAAAAGAAGTCATTTGGGTGGGCTCTAATTCTATAGGTCTAGTTTTCTTATAAGAAGAGGAGGAGACACCAGGGATGCTCACACACAGGGAAAAGGCCATGTGAGGACACAGCGAGAAGGCAGCCATCTGCACGCCAAGGGGAGAGGCCCCAGGAGAAATCATTCCTGTGGGTACCTCGATCTTGTGGTTCCAGCCTCCAGAGCTGTAAGAAAATCAATGTCTGTGGTATTTTGTTATGGTAGCTATAGCAGACTAATATAGTAGCCAAGAGTATTACTCCAGAGGAGGTGCCTCCGTGTAGAATTATTAGGACTGGGGAATAAGTTTTATTCTGACATAAGCTATTGTTCACAGATGTTCATCCTGTCTCCTGGACTAGATTATGAAGGTCTCAAGTTTAAAGACTATGTATTCTGCTTCTTTATCTTGGCCAAGTTGATTAGCACATATGTACTCAGTGAATACTTCAAGATTAATAATGCTTTTGCCTTTATAGAGTTTTCTGCCTTTTAAATTTTGTTATTTTCTTTTCCCTAAAAACTATGTATTACACTACCTGTGACCATCTTCATTAGTAGTGGAAGAGAACTAAATCTCCTGCTAGAAAGCTTTGCTTCTAAGGGAGAAAGTTAACTATTGTGAATTTACATTGTATCACCTTTATCCAATGCAAAGATTTTGCTAAAAGAATTGCGGCGTGAAAGTTAGATAATCTAATCACAGTTACCAAGAAAATATAGTTGCTTGTGGGTTTGTGTTCAATGTGTAACTGGAGCCTATTTAGCATTTTTAAACAGTTTTCTATTTTCAAAGGTATTTAGATATTTTTAAAAGTTGTGGAAACAGTGCAGTTTTCATATTTCCGTCACCAGATTCCCCTATTGTCCACATACTATATAGCCATAGTGTAATTACAGAAACAGGGAAATTAATATTGATACAATCTATTAATGAGTCTCCAGACCTTTTTAGATGTTGACCCATTGTTCCACTAGTGTCCTTCTTCCGGACGTTTACCACCTTGCACTTAGTTGTCCTCTGTTTCCCCTAATTGTGGCATGATCTTTCACGACCTTGATGCTTTGGAAGAGTGCCGGTGGATCATTCTGTAGAATATCCCTCAATTTCTGTTTGCAGTTTTCTCACGATTGGATTTACATTACGCATTTTTGGCTAGAACACTGAAAGTAAGGTGACATTCTCAGTGTATCATACCAGGTGTGATGTCGATATAACTTATTACCTGTGATAGTAACTTGGAATATTTGGTAAAGGTGGTTTCTGCCAGGTTTCTTCATTGTGAAGTTACTCTTTCCCTCTTTATAATCAATAAGTGTCTTCTGGGGAGATACTCCCCAGTATGCAAATATTCCATTCCTTATCATACATTTGTCCCCTATTTTAGCATCTATTGATGATTCTTGCCTGTAACACTTATTTCTATGGTGTTTGCCTAATGGTAATTTTTAAGTTTCATCATTCCTGTTACTTTATTAATTGCAATACTACAGGAAGAAACAGCAGCCTCTTCTCTCATTTATTTTATCTCTATTATGGATATAAATATATAAATAAGGATACATGAATATTTCTTTTTTCTACTTGTTTGTTGTAATTCAATACCATCATTTATTTTGTGGCAGGAGCCCATTATAAAAGCATAAAAAAGTTTAAATATACAAATTCTAAAAGCCAATAAAGTCACTCTTCTAAAACCAATTACAGTAGCTCCTCCTTTTTTGATAGTTTCAGTTACCTGCACCCAACTTGGGTCAGAATATAAGTTAAGTATGATAGGATAGAGAGAGAGACCACATTCACATAACTTTTATTACAGTATATGCTTATAATTGTTCTATTTTATTGTTAGTTATTGTTATTTATCTCTTACTGTGCCTAATTTATAATTAAACTTTATCATAGTTATGTATGCATAGGAAAAAAACACAGTGTATAAGGGGCTCCGTAATATCTGTGGTTTCAGGCATCCACTGGGGATCTTGGGATGTATCATCTGCAGATAAGGGAGAACTACTATAATATTAGACTTAGGCTTGAAATTATGTGGCTAACAGGTTGTGAAGTAAATGTGTTAGTTACTTTGAAAAATAAAAATAGTACAAGATAGTCTGTGCCCTCAATGAGTTAGTATAATAATTGGGGAAGGAGAAAGGCACCCCAAAAGATACAATTATATTACATTTGTACAGTAGCACAGCAAGAGACAATCTGCATTTGATAACCCAATGAGGCAGTAAGTGTTCAAGCACTAAGGATGGGGAGAAGGCCTCTGTGCATCCTGCCAAGAGCTGACCACCAAGGGCCTGTTCAGCAAAGGCCTGTTTCACATGCTACTCTGACCTGGAAGAAAATTATAAGATGAATACTGTATTTCCTGAACAAAACAAAGAAAGAATATCCCTCCTCATACCTTCTTCCCACTCACCATTTTCCTCAAGCGTAAATTTTGAGTGTTTATGCATGAAAGTACAACAAAGTAAATTAACTTTTTGTATAAATTTTCATAACCTGACTGAAGCTACCACTTTGTCCCTATCTTTTATTTTCTTCTTTAAATTCCACGCCCCATCTCATTCTAGGCAAATGAAACTTAATTTTCCAGATTCAACACACTTCCATACCTCTGTACGTGCCATTCCCACTACCTGGAATGCTTTTCAACATATCTTTGGGAAATTTCTTCTCATCCTTTCAAACCCATCTTAAAAATCACCACCTCTTGGAACAAACCATCAACTCCCTGAAACACGTTCTAGTTTTCTGTCCCAGTGCCCCTGTGGTTCTTTATGTGGGCATCTGTTTTAGATCTTACCATGCAGATGCCAATTAACCTGTCTCCTCTCATAGCTGCCTCCTCCATTGCATTGAAACCTCATTGAGGACCCTGGCTCTGTCTTACACAGTATTATGCCTCTGGCTCTAGCGGGAACTGCATCTGGAACAGAGCAGGTGCTTGGTAAATAATGTGTGTTGAATGAATGCACAGTCGAATAATAAAACATTTTCACAAATATTCCCACTTCTTTCTTTTCAAGACCGTATTTCATTATACTTCCATGAATTGCCAACATCACGCATCACCGTTTTGGTATGAAGTGCTTTGTTTTAGACCACCGTAGTTACATCATTGAGAAGATTTATTCCTGTTATTGAATGTTAGTTCTGGAAATGGTTGAATTGAATATCTAGTTAGCCACCAGTGTTGTAATACTTAGAATAGGATTCAGGATCGTAGCATATTGAGGGTGCCAAAATGTTTCATTTTCCTTTTAAAACAATTCTGGGTGGTATTAAATCTTTTGCTGTATTTAATACTTCAATCTCTGAGTATGGGAAAAAGTAAGTCAATAAATATGTGTACTTTATTTTGTAAAATAGTTGTGTCATGAAAATACCCTGTTCTAACTTTAAAGTTTTATAATTGCACATTTAAATCATTTTGAATCTTCTCTAAGGAGTGTTATTTTGCTAAGTGAAAAAAAAATTCTAGTTCAGATAATCTTCAATATATCTAAGTTTAATATATGAGATTTAATATGCTAGGTTTTCTCAAAATAAGCTCTCCTTTCAATTTAGAAAATATTATTTGATGTTTCTAGAAGTAAAAATAATTATATAGAGGAATTCTCATGAGAACAATGAATGATATTTTAAAACACTGAGATAATTGGGAAACAAATCTCAAATTATTTCACTGGAGACAAATTTAATATTTTTTTGTAAATTCAACGGATATAAGTACAGTTTTATTACATAGATATATAGTCTGGGCTTTTAGTATAACCACCATCCAAATAATATACATGGTACCCATTAACTAATTTCTCATCCCTCATCGTTTTCCCACTCTCCTGAGTCTCCACTGTCTATTATTCCACATTCTATGTCCATACGTACACATTATTTAACTCCCACTTGTGAGAATATGTGGTATTTGACTTTCTGCATTGTTTCACTTAAGATAATGGCCTCCAATTTCATTCATGTTGCTGCAAAAGACATGATTTCACTCTTTTTATGACAGAATATATCCCATTGTATATATAGACCACATTTTTTTTTCTCAGTCATCCACTGATAGACACGTAGGTTGATTCCATGTCTTTACTATTTTGAATTGTGCTGTGATAAACATAAGAGTGCAGGTGTCTTTTTGATATAATGACTTCTTTTCCTTTGTAGTGGGCTTGCTGGGTCAAATGTTAGTTCTACTTTCAGTTCTTTGAGAAATCTTTATACTGTTTTCCAGAAAGGTTGAACTAATTTACACTCCCACCAACCGTGTGTAAGCATTCCCTTTTCTCTGCATCCTCACCAATATCTGTTCTATTTTTATTTTTAAATAGCAGCCATTCTGACTGATACAAGACAATATCCCATTGTGGTTTTAATTCACATTATTGTGATGACTAGTGACATGGAGAATTTTTTTCATATGCTTGTTGGACATTTGTATGTCCTCTTTTGAAAAATGTCTATTGAGATTTTTTGTCTACTTTTTAATGGGGCTATTTGTTTTTGTTTGTGTTGAGTTGTTTGAGTACCTTGTAGATTCTGGATATCAATCTCCTATCAAATGCATAGTTTGCAAATATTTCCTCCCATTCTGAAGGTTGTCTGTTCATTAGGTTGATTATTTCTTTTGCTCTGCAGAAGCCTTTTAATTTAATTGAATTCGATCCCATTTGTCTATTTTTGGTTTTGTTGCTTATTCTTTTTAGGTCTCAGTCATGAATTCTTTGCCTAGACCAATATCCAGAAGAGTTTTCCCTGTTTTTTTTTTCTAGTATTTTTTTTTTGTTTCACATCTTACATTTAAGTCTTCAATTCATCTTTAGTTAATTTTTTTATATGGTGAGAGACAGGGGTACAGTTTTATTCTTCTGCATGTGACAATTCATTTTCCTGGCACTGTTTATTGAAAAGGGTATCCTTTTCCCAGTATATATTTCTGTCAACTTTGTCAAACATCAGTCGGCTGTAGATATATTGGCTTTATTTCTGGATTCTCTATACTGTTCCATTGATCTATGTGTCTATTTTTATACCAGTACCTTTCTGTTTTGGTTAATATAGCCTTGTAGTGTATTTGAGGTCAGTTAATCTGATGCCTGAAACTTTGTTCTTTCTGCCTTGCTTTGGTTGTTTGGGCTTTTACAGTGGTTCCATATTCATTTTAGAATTTTTTCCTAATATTTGAAAAATAATGTTGGTATTTTGATAGGGGTTGCATCAAATCTGTAGATTGCTTTGGGCAATATGGTCATTTTAATGATATTAATTCTTCTGACAAATTTCAGTTGCATCTTTAAAACCCAGAAACCTACAGTTGTTACCTATAGGGCAATATTTTATTTTATTTTTATTTATTTTTGTATTTATTTATTTATTTGAGTCAGAGTCTTACTCTGTCACTCAGGCTGGAGTACAGTGGCATGATCTTGGCTCACTGCAATGTCTGCCTCCCAGGTTCAAGCAGTTCTCCTGCCTTAGCCTTCTGAACAGCTGGGATGATAGGCCCTCAGCACCACACCCGGCTGATTATTCTATTTTTAGTAGAGACACAGTTTCACCATGTTGGCCAGGCTGGTCTCAAACATCTGACCTCAAATGATCCACCCGCCTCAGCCTCCCAAAGTGCTGGGATTACAAGCATGAGCCACTGTGCCTGGCCACCTATAGAAAAATATTTTAATTTTGATTAGTTGACCCACATTAAAAAAAAACCCAACAATTAATGATTGCTTCATTCCTTAGGCTCCATGAAGAATTAAAAATGCAGCACATAGATATTAAGCAGCATTGAGCATTCCACGTAGATATAATAATTAAATAAATTTATTTGAAAATGAAGTATTTTGCCTTAATTACCCAGCATTTGTCTTAAGTAAATTAACTCCTTTGCTATTATATGTACTATTGAATTACATAAAAAAATTAAGAGTTTGTGTTCAGTAACGTGGTTTTATTACAGAGGATTCTAGCAAATGATCATGCTTAATACATTCATTAGTGTAAACTTGTAAAGCTGTTCTTTGAGTCTACTGACCTAACCAGGCTTTAAAAAATCAAACTACCCTTTTCAAATGTTGTACATGGGTCTATTTCCACAACCAGAAAGATCTGACTGTTCCTCTCCAGCATCTTGCCTTTGTATAGTTGCACTTTTGAATCTAATGAATACCAATGATGAGTTCGCACAACAGGGAAAAAAATCTATACCTCTTTTCATAGAGGAATAGGTCTGCAGTGTTTAGGGACTACGCGTCACATTTTAGGCTTGATACTTGAATGGAAGTTGTGGGTTGTTTTTTTTTTTAGCGATTCAGTACAGAAAGTACAGATATCGTACTGTCTTAAAGATATTGGACTTCCATGGAAGCAATGTTTAGTTCTCTCTGAGAGGCCTGGACAGTGTCCATGAGGTCCATGCGCCTCCTTCTTGTCTGTTTGCATCTCAGGTCATGTGGTTACACTGTTTCCAGGAGGGTAAGTGGAATATGAGAATGTGCCTCTGAAGAAGCTGAATCAAATACAGATGACATTGCCAGTTTTCATCATCTGGTAGTTTTCATCTCTTCTTTCCTTAAGAGTACCTACCTAACTATATTACAAGGCATCCTGCAATTAATGCAATGAATGGCATAGATAAGAATTGTAATAATTACAATGGGAGAGCTAATGTATATGTACATCTGTATATTATATGCTTAGATAATTAGAAAAGGCATATATATATACCACTTATATAGACATACATATATTTTTATAAATATATATATGTATACACAACAACGTGTGTGTGTAGGTGAGGCCAACTAGTTTGGAATGCTGGAAAGGACATAGGACATGACACCAAAGGTCTGGATTCCAATCTCACTTCAGCCACTTATAAACCAGGTCACGCTGGATAAATGCCTTCAAGTTCTGAGCTCCAGTTTAATGGTATGTTAAAACAGTGTTTTTATTTTTATCCTAGCTACATTCTCTGACAGAATTATAAGAATCAAATGGGATTTTACATGTGAAAAATCCATGATTTGTCAGGTGTAAAGCACTTGTTCAATGTATGTTAACGTTGACTGACATTTTCTAAAGCAGCTATGATGTGCCATACTGAAAATATGTACAAGACACAGCCCTCATGGACTGTCTTCAATTAAGTTACCCTAAATGGGTGTGGGAGCTGAGGGGAATGGTCAGGTAGAAACTTTATATGCAGTATGATAAGCCTGATATTAAATTCATATCAGGATAAGTTATTTAGGAAATACAGAGAAGTGGCTTATAGCTCAGTGTGTGGGGAGAAGGAGGACCAGAAGAAGGTTTCTTGAAGAGACGTTGCCTGGGCTCAGTCTTCAAGAGTGAGGAGTTAAAGGGGCAACGTAGGAAGAATCAGAGAACAAAAGCCATTTCAAACAGAGAAACAGTATGAGCACAGAAAAGGAAGGCACAAACTATGTAGGGAATCATCAATATTTCATTATTGTTGGGTAGTAAACAGTAAAGAGCATCAGGAAGTGGTAAGAAAAGTCAGGAGCTGCTCAGGATGAGCTTATTCCAGGGAAGAATGAAAGCCATCGAAGGATTGCAGGCAGGAGAGTTGCGTGGACAGATTTCCATTTTAGATAAATCACTGTAGCACTATGTGTGTGATAAACTTAACGGGGGATAAGACTGAAGGGAGAGAGACCTGCTAAGGGGCTCTCCTCATAGAATGAGTCAAGGTTTCTCAGCCTTTGAATTATTTACATTTTGGGCTGGATAGTTTTTGTTCAGGGGTTGGAGGGAGCTGGTCTGTGCATTGTAGGATGTTTTGCATCCCAGGTCTCTACTTGTTTGATGTTAGTGGTACTTACCTTCCACCTCCAGAGGTAACAACAAAAAATGTCTGCAGTTGTTCCCAAATGCCCCCTTGAGGGGCACAGTTACCCTGGTGGAGAGCTACTGGTCTGGGACAAAGTTGTGAAGGAACACTTTAGCACTTGGTAATTGGTAATGGCATTAGAGAATAGATGGCAGACTCTAGAAGAGTTTAGGAGGTAAAATGGACGGTTCTAAGTGATAGATTTATTGGAGAGAAAACATAGGGAGAAGTGAAGAATGACTCACAGAGTTCTGGCTTTGTTGACTGAGTGAATGGTTATGTCTCCAACTGAGATGTAGAATAAAAAAGGATGGGCGTTGAAGTGAGTATTCTCTTTCAATATTTTGACAACAAGGATGTCACTGAAGTTCTTATGTTCAGCATCAGTAAGTCTGACAAATATCAAAATTTTATAAGCCTTTTATATCAACTAAAGGTGAGGGGAAATTACTGGGGGAAGGGGAGAGGGAGAGAATGCATGAGTAGCTCTGTTTAACAGATGAGGAAATATTAGCTTATAGAGGCTGTGAAATTGCCCAGCCCTAGAGAACAGAAGAGAAAGATGTATTTGCATGAGCCTTCTGATTTAAGCAGCAGTGATGCATTTGGTTGCTGTAGGGAGAGAATTTTCAGGAATAAATTGGGGAAAAAAATGAAATAGCGGTGAGTTGAGTTCAGTGTAAACTCAAGCTACAGTAACTGTATACTAGGTTTATTTTTATTGTTTATTTCATTCTTTTTACAGGTTTGGTTGGGAAGAGGAGAAAAGGGGTTTTATGGTAACAAGGGAACTCTTGAGGAGTAGATTTTTCTCAAAGTGTGAGATATTTGAGCTTGTTTGGGAATTAAGGGATTAGGGTATATGGTGGGAAAAAATAGGGAATCCCAAGAATCTCGAGAATAGGAAAGGTGAAAAGAACAAATGAGTGTGTTCTGGAATAAGAGGAGGGACATATCTTCTGAGACTGGAGAAGAGACATATGTCATTATTCTATTTAAATTTATAGTTACCATTCTGAAGGCTGAGGAAGATCATGACTAATGGCTTAATTTTTGTGATGAGAAGGGATTCTGATAATCTGCTAAGAGTGAGAACAATGAATGTCCTGAAGAGTAGAATAAATATGGAAGAGAGCTAAGGAGGAACAAAGAGAAAATAAATAAAAAGAGACAGGGCAGAGATGCATTTAGAGAATTTGAATTTGGTTTTTTGGTTTTTTCTAAAGGAATGAACTGATGCCTGGGTGGAGAATCAGAGAAAGTAAATTATACAGTGATATAAGTTGGGTTTTGCTATGTGGAAATGATGGAATTCAGGACTGTAAGGAGAATCAAAGGTGTTGATGATACAGTTGATCAGATGACCAGTTGTGAGGTTCAGTATAGGGGAGAAAAAGAAGAAAGTTTAGTTTAACTATTTACTAGCAGTAGGAATTTGGGCAAATTGTTAATGATATTGTTTGTGAAAATATATATTCTATTAATATTTCTAATATGGTGCCTGGCACATTACAGATACTCAAAAAATGTTAGTTTCCTTCCTTTTTTCCCTTCTAAGAGAAGTAAAAATGTAGAGAAGCCAGCACCACCAACTTACTAGCTGTGAGACCTTGAGCAAATGACATAATCAAAATACTAGTTTCTATATCTGTAAAATGGGCATGATAATGACAATTGCCCTTCCTGTTCTGTCTCAAGGATCTACTTTAAAATAGCTGTTGTTGTAAAATAATCTATGTG
This sequence comes from Symphalangus syndactylus, assembly GCF_028878055.3. Taxonomy (NCBI): domain Eukaryota; kingdom Metazoa; phylum Chordata; class Mammalia; order Primates; family Hylobatidae; genus Symphalangus; species Symphalangus syndactylus. Next base: position 44,142,710 of record NC_072441.2, on the reverse strand, counting down.
ACACTGTAATCAGTGTAAATTTTAAAGTGCTAGAGAAATATAAGTTATTACAAGTCTACATTATATAGTAGTCATGTAAATTTCATGCTCTTAATTAGAAGATACAGTTTAGTAGTATCTGTGAGCAATATTCTCCAATATAATACCTTGTCAGAAAGTGTTACCAAGGTGGAGATAATACAAGTGACATGTATTTTATCCCAGAATGATGGAAAAATATGGTGATCATGTCATGAAACTATTAATATTGTTACTGTAATGTATGCTATAAGGTGCAAAATGTGATTTGGGAAATAGATGAGAAGTGAATAATGAGGTTTGGTGCAGAATAATGAGGATTCCCCAGCTTAATTGGTGGGGAAGTAATAGGGAAAAGCTGACCCAGGTCAATAAAAGACTGAACTCATATTGAGGAGAAGTTTGTGAACTGGAATATGAATTCTTCTCTCTCAGTCCACTCCTAGGAATGTTCAACAGACCCTGTTTTATCCTTCTAAGGGGAGCAGTTGCTGTCTGAAGGGTGGAAGTGAGGAAAAGATAGAGCATTCCTCTGACAAATCCCTACTCATTACCTAATATAACCAAATCGCTCTTTGATCCCTCAACTGGCTTTATGAATAGTGTGATTTCAGGAAGTCCAAAGGTGTCCTTTCACCTGATTGATAATGTAAGAATTGTCAGACTCACTTAAAATGGAAAGGTTTTGTTAAGATAATAAATTATTTTTGTACTAGTACCATGCTGTTTTGATTACTAGAGTCTTGTAGTATAGTTTGAAGTAGGGTAGTGTGATGCCTCCAGCTTTGTTCTTTTTTCTTAAATTTGCCTTGGCTATTTGGGCTCTTTTTTGTTCCATATGACTTTTAAAATAGTTTTTTCTAATTCTATGAAGAATGTCATTGGTAGTTTGATAGGAATAACATTGAATCTGTAAATTGCTTTGAGAAGTATGGCCATTTTAACAATATTGATTATTCCTATTCATGAACATGTTTTTCCATTTGCTTGTGTTATCTCTGATTTCTCTGAGCATTGTTTTGTAATTCTCATTGTAGGGATCTTTTACCTCCCTGGCTAGCTGTATTCCTAGGTATTTTACTCTTTTTGTGGCTATTGTGAATGGGATTGCATTCTTGATTTGGCTCTTAGCTTAGATGTTGGTGTATAGGAATGCTGCTGATTTTCATACACTGATTTTGTATCCTGAAACTTTGGTGAAGTTGTTTATTAGATCAAGAAGCATTTGGTCAAAGACTTTGGGGTTTCCTAGGTATAGAATCATATCATCTGCAAACAGGGACAGATGACTTTCTTTCTTCCTATTTGGATGCGTTTTATTTCTTTCTCTTGTCTGATTGCTCTGATTAGAACTTCCAGTACTGTGTTGAATAGGAGTGGTGAGAGAGGACATTCTCGTCTTGTCCCAGTTTTCAAGGGGAATGCTTCCAGCTTTTGCCCATTCAGTATGATGTTGGCTATGGGTTTGTCATAGAAGGCTTTTATTATTTGAAAGTATGTTCCTGCAATGCCTATTTTTTTGAGGGCGTTTAACCTGAAGGATGTTGAATTTTATGGGAAGACTTTTCTACATCCATTGAGATAATTACGTGGTTTTTGTTTTTATTTCTGCTTATGTGATGAATCACAGACATGGAATGAATCTAAATGCCCGTCAGTTGTACACTGGATAAAGAAAATGTGGCACATATACACTATGGAACACTACACAGCCATACAAAATAATGAAATCATGTCCTTTGCATCAACGTGAATGGAGCTGGAGACTACTATCTTAAGTGAACTAACACAGAAACAGAAAACCAAATACCACATGTTCTCATTTATAAGTGGGAGCTAAACACTGAGTACAGTAGGACACAAGGGAACAATAGACCCTGGGGCCTACTTGAGGGCAGAGGGAGGGAGGAGGGTGAGGATGGAAAAACTACCCATCAGGTACTAGGATTATTACCTCAGTGATAAAATAATCTGTACACCAACCCCCTGTGACACACAATTTGTCTGTATAACAAACCTGCACATGTACCCTCAAACCTAAAATAAAAGTTAAAAAAATAATAAATTGAAATTTATTCACACTAAAGAGGTGGACACTTAGTTCCTGCTTTGAGGGAGATAAGAGGCCAGCTCAGAACACCTGAAATAGGGGCTAAGGAGGGAGAAGCCATCAAGGAGGGGGAAGGACCACAGAAAGGAAGATTGGGAATACTAAAGACAAACCAAACTGATGCCACAAGTTGGTACTTTCTTTTACACAGGGGCAGCTTGGCATGTGGCTCTGCCACACCCCTTCAATCATATGTTTTAAAGCCTGTCTTTGTTATTAAGAGTATCACTATCCATAGACTGAGATTATTTCCCTATTCTACCCTGATAGCAATGGGTAATTCTACCAGAGAACAATCTTAAAAACATTTCTAAAGTTTATTTCCAATCAAGCTAATTGTCAGATAACAAGGAGCCCATTCTATAATAAAAATTACTACCTTATTGATTGTTGTAAGAATGTGAACAAGTCATTTAATCTTTCTGGGCTTCCATATCGCCCTAAAAAATGAAAGAACTGGGTGAGTTGGTTTCTAAAATCTCTTCTAGGTTTCTACTCTTCTATGATACGGAGAGTAACATGTATTAGACAATGACAAGATCCAATTTATTCAATAGTTGCCTGCCAAAATTATAGTGCAGTATACTGACCAAATTGGCTTCAGTCCAGGTTATCAGTCCGTTGATAAATGCTAGGAAGATCTCAGAAAAAGATAGTCAACAGCTTTTAATCAATCTTAGGAGGATGAAAATAAGCCAGATGAAGCCATTGGAAGAAAGTAAGTGAAAAATTCTATCTCTTTCTGAGTTAAAGTCTTATCTAATAGAGGTTAGATTAGTTCTTCTATCAGTACAATTCAGTTTTGGCTTTTAAGATGTTACCATAATGCAGAAGGCCATAATAAATATGTTGGCTTATCCCAACAGAATTTTCAAACTCAATGAAATAAGAACACCACATTTTGAGAATTTCAGGATTGTAATTTTTGGTTTTCCAGTTTTAATAATCTGATGGTGGGCAACCAGTCTAATTTACAAGCCACATAAAGTTATATGTATAACTCATTTGAAAAACTCAATGAAAAATACCTTTAAATGTCCAAATCTGTGGAGTGATTATTCATTTGCTTTTGTCTGCCTGCTGATACTAAATAACAAGTAGAACATTTTTAGCTATTTTAACTACTCAGAGACATAGTCTTGTTCATGTGATTATAAGTATTTACAATTACTTTTGAGAGCCCTAAAAGTATTTTCTCAGTTGATTTCATGGGTCTCAGAAAAGTTACTTTGTTTTTTTGAGTCACCATAGAAGCAAGGAAGTCATTTTCATTCCCACTTACAATAAATCAATCAACATTTATAGAACACCTATTTTGTTCTGGGCCTTAGGCTAAGCAATGTGGTGGATACAATGATGAATAAGATATGATCTCTGCCCTCAAGGCAAGCCAGACTCTTAGACAAAAAAAAAAAAAAAAATACCAAACAGACAATACAGGGCAGCATATGATAAGTGGAAAATGAATGGCCTGGGAAATAAGAATTCCAGTGCTTTAGAGGTGGGAGAAATCATTTTGGCCTGAGGTGATTAGAGAAGCCTCCAGGGATGTGTGGGAGATGACCTGGACCTTAGAGGATTGATGGGTTGAGACAAGTAAGTAGAGGAGGGGAGAGTACACTAGGCAGAGGAAATGGAATGAAGAGTGATAGAGCGGTGCTGGTACCCATCCAGGGAAGCAGGAGCAGCCTCTGTAGCCTGCCATGGCGTCAGGCCATGCACAAGACAAAGAACTGACCTATGCCTTAATTGAAGATAGGCAGGTGGATGATGCAAAGGTAACCCTGGGAGGGTAAAATACAAGACTTATTTGCCACTTAGATGCAGCAACACTGGGCTCTGGTCCTCTGCTCAGAGAGAGCCACAGAAGCTCAGAGAGCAGCATCTGTGTGGCTCCCAGGGAGCTGTTCCCCCAGCATGGAGGCAGAAACTTGGGGTGAAGATGCTTTGGAACCTGAACTTTGCTGCCAACTCATTTTGTACCCTCCGGTGCCCCAGGATTTTCTCCTTTCAAATGAGGTATTTGAGCTAGTTAACACTGGAGTCTCCTTCAGTTCTTAGGTTTTTGTGTGTATCTCTGTGAAGGAACCCTGTCTTCACCCTCTACAACTATAGTACAGTTTTGAGAGATTAAGCCAACTATCAAGGCTTTTTCACTATATTTCTATTATTCAAAACAGTAATCAAAATGAAATAACATCTTAACATCTTTTTTTTTTTCTTACATATGGGCCTTAGAAGCACAGGTGAAAACTAATGTAAGCTAACACTTAAGCCCACAACCTAGGTTCAAATTCCAGTTGCTCACTTAGGAGCTTTGTGACCTGGAGAAAGCTACTTAATTTTTCTAAACCTCAGGTCTCTTTATCTGTAAAAAGAGGATCACAATAGTTCCTACAGATCCTGATTTCCTATAAAAGTATATATAAAATTGCTTAGCATGGAGTCTGGCATGTGGAGAGTATTCAATACATGTTAGCTCTTTTATCATTATTAATACTGTTAACTGTTGTTGGCATTTCTTATCTTTTAAAAATGATTTTATAGAATTAAGTAACATGGGAAGTATCCGGTAATTACAAACCTGCAAATGTTGTACACATTATAGATTGACAAACAATGATAGAAACAAACCCAGGAAAACTAGAAATTTGAGACTGAAAGAACTAAAGTTTAAAATAGGAAAGAGCTAAGTGCCTGGAGATAAAGATGGGAAACAGATATCCAGTGAAAGGCAGAAATGCCACAAAAGCCCTAGAGTCACAGTAAACAGCACCTGGAAACTGAACCTGCAAAGTGATAAGATGATACAGTTCTGGACACCTGATTATTAGAAAGGTGTTAACCAACAAGAAAGAATGGAAAGTAGAAAAAGAGGGCTCGAGGGACCAAAATTTGATTGAAGATTTTTGAGAACTAGACATCTGTATCACCGAGAGGAGTATCTGTCTTACAATATGCTTGTCAGGCATGTGGATTGGAAAGATAGAAACATCAGGGTAGGAGATGAGATAAAAGAGTAAGGTGGGCAAATGTCCTCTCCCTGCCTGTAGTGGGATCAATTCAAATAAAGAAAAACATTTCTAATGGCCAGGTTCCCTGAGGATGCAATAGAAGCCATTTACATCCCATCAGGACAAAGCCCTGGAGAACACACTGTGGGAAATCGTCTGCAATTGGTGTGAGCGAGACAAAGCAATGTTTCCTGTTAGTGTGGAGCCAGCTAAAATTGCAGCAATCTCTTTGTGGGGGTGCCAGTGTAACTCCATAGAAAGAATCCCTGTTGGATTAAAAGAATTCATATTTGCATAGTGCTTAGAATAGTGCGTGGCACAAATTTAGTGCTATATAAATGTTTGCTAAATAAATGAATTTAGAGTTTTTGAAGATAGTTGGCAACCAAATCAGGAATCATTAGTCTTGCTTCAGGGATGATCGAATCTTCTTGCCAAATGAGAGGCAATAGGTTATGAAATCAAGCCAAGAAAATTCTTCTGGAAGCAATGTGTATTACTGGGGCTGAAGATCAACTTGTAGAAGCCCTGGCCTCAGGTAGCAGGCAAAGCAAAAAGTGTTTGAAAGAAAGCTACACCAAGTTTTACATGATTTCTGATCTGAAAAAGTATTATTATGAGAGTCTCTAGGATACCAAGTCCCTTTCATCTTTTTCATTAAACATTCACTCAGCACTTGTGGAGAGTTAACTGTTGACCATGAACCTTTAGTTGCTCTGCTTCTGCTCAGCTGTGAAACACATCTGCATGCCATCGGCACCATTGACCAGGCAATTCAAGGAGATCAGACTGCATGGCACCAAGAAGGACCACTTTTTTCCATAGGAAGCTATGCTGTACTCTACTTCTTGATCATTGTCATATAGGTGTCCACTTCAGAGGGAAATTTGGCTGTTAATATTACAGATTCTTCTTTCTCCTAACGATCTCTCTCTTGACTTCCAAGATTTTCATGGCATGTGTTTTGTTTTCTTTATCTTTTTCCTCAAAGAAAACTGAGAAATTACTTTTTTAGGCCTTCTTTTTCCCATTCCAAATGATCACTTATGGAAATCTCAGTGTCCTATGGGTGACAGATCAATTTGAAATTATGATTGTACTGAATCAGTATTCCTAGACATTCCTCTAAAGTCATAGAACGTCTGATTGACTCTACTGAGGACTCGACTTCCTAAGGAGGTATGGTAGAAACTTATTCCAGACAATGAAGGCTGACAAATGTCTATAGCTAATGCTTTGCTTACAAAAGACTTACATTATCCTCTATAACTCTTACAACTATACCAAGTGCTGAGTTGAGGCACCATTACCATTATTTTTCTCATGCACATAAGTAAACATATCCTTAAGCGATTTGCCCAATAGTATACATATATTAAGTGGTAGAGCTAGAACTCCAATTCAGAACTCTTGAATAAAAGTTATAAGCTTTTTCTCCTTCTTAGGGTTGAATTTGATGTCTGGAAAGATAGATTGTATTTACAAATTTCTGCTAGATTAATCAAGTAATTTTTTTCGCTACTGAGTTATGTTGGGTTCCATATTCCACATATATATGTATGTATGTATGTGTGTGTGTGTGTGTGTGTGTATATATATATATATATATATATAGTTTCTTTTTGAGACAGCGTCTCGTCGTCCAGGCTGGAATGCAGTGGTGTGATCATGGCTCACTGCAGCCTTGACTTCCCAGGCTCAGGTGATTCTCCCACCTCAACCACCTCAGTATCTGGGTCTACAGGCATGCACCACCACATCTGGCTAATTTTTTATTTTATTTTTTTGTAGAGACCTGGTCTCAAACTCCTGAGCTCAAGCGATTCTCCTGCCTCAGCCTCCCAAGTTCTGGGATTACAGGCATGGGCCACTGTGCCCAGACAGTTCTTTATATATTTTGGATATTAACTCCTTAACTGATATATGGTTCACAGATATTTTCTCCCAGCCCATTGACTGTCTTTTCATTTTGTTATTTCATTTGCTGTGCAGAAGCTTTATAGTTTGATGTAGTACCACCTGTGTATTTTTGCTTTTGTTGCCTGTGCTTTTGGCGAGATATCCAAAAAGTCCTTGTCAATACCAATATTAAGAAACCTTTCCCCTACATTTTCGTCTAGGAGTTTTAGGCTTTCAGGTCTTATGTTTAGGTCTTCAATCCATTTTGAGTTGACTTTTGGATGTGGCATTAAGATAAGGACACTGAATGGACATTTTTCCAAAGAGAACATAAAAAATGGCCAATACCTGTATGAACATTAATATATCCATCATCTCACCTAGTTCCCTTTTATGGTAAAAATACCTAAAATCTACTCTCTCAGCACAGCTCCATCATGCAATACAATTTTATTAACTAGAGTTAATGTTCTGGACTATAGTAATCATTTTTCTATGTATATGTATATCAAAGCACCATGTTGTATACTTTAAATATATGCAGTAAACAAAACACTTAAAAAAATTTCTACTAGGTTAATCAATTTTGATGCTCTTCTGCTGGTCAAGTTATAGTTTTCTCCTAAAGAGATACAAGGTTTCTTCTGAAGCTTTTAACTTTTAGTGCTTTATTTAGTTTTTTTTTTTTTTTTTTGCCTTCCATAACAGAAAATTCAGCACTTTCATTTATTTATTTTATTATAAAATAATAAAATATTACAAAGAGCTTAGAGAAGAGAAAAAATTATTCATAAGTCCTTTACCTAAACTAAGTATTTTCTTCATCCTTTTCCAGTCTTTGTTCATAAACACAAGTTTTAAACACAATTGTAATTACAGTATAATTTAATTTTGTATTCTGCTTTTCACTTTTAGCATAAATATATTTCTATACTGTTGTACATTCATAGCACATTCCATACCACAATATAATCATTTCCATATTGTTGGACTTTGGGTGGCTTCTAATTTTTCACCATTATAAACAATAGTGAATATATTATTATATTATTTTGTCATTATATACAATAGTAAAAACTTATAATAAAAAAGTTTTTCCTTCAACCAAGCATATCTTTGGGATAAACTTCTAGAAGTGAGCTCCCTAGGTTGTAGATATTCCTATGTGGATACTCAAATGCACCAGGGATGTCTAATGCATGTATTTCTAGCTTTGATATGAACCTTTGCTAGCACGGAATTATGTTCTTAAAGATCTTCTTTATTCAAACACTGACATGGCATTGGTGGTGGGGAGTGCTTGGCAGTAGTTTGTACTTTTGGATTTATATTTGGTAACAAAAAAGAAAAAAATTAAGACATTCTAGGAAGTAATTTCTATTTTTCCCTCATGTTGAAGTGGGGAGAAATTTTGGCAAGTGTTGCCTTTTCCGTACAGTATTACAAAATCTAAAGTTATTCTAGGCATACTTAAATAACAGTCTTTATGTAAAAATGTATGTTTTCTGTGATTCATGGAATCTGTAACAGTAATTAGCAATGCCACTCACACGTGTCATACTTCTTCATACTTCCACGATTTTGTACACGCTGTTCTTTTCCCGAGAAAGTCTGTCTCTACTGGTGTGTCAGGCAGCCGCTTGTTCTTTCTCTAAGACTCTCTTAGTTAGTGTCCATTGGAAATAACAGACATAAGTAGAAAGGAATTTCACAAATTTACACTCCCATGTAATCACCACCACAATCAAGATCTACAGTTTCATCATCCCAAAAAATTTCTTTGTGTCTCACAAGCACCCCGACACGATCAGCCCCAGACGTTGATCTATGTTTTGTCAATAAATTAGAGTTGTCTTTTCTAAAGGTTGATATTAATGTAATAATGCAGTATAAATTCTTTCTGAATCTTTTTTGAGTCAGCATGTTTTTGAGATTTGTCTGTCTTATGGAGTGTATCTACAGTTCATTTCTTTATACTGTATGGGTAGCATTCTATTTTATGGATAGAATAGAATGTGTTTATCCATTTGGAATGTTTCAGGTCGTGGCTATTTAAAAGTAAAGATGCTATAAACAATTTTCTATAGGTATTTGTGTGGGCATATGTTTTCATTTCTCTTGGGTAAACATCTTGAGTAGAATTGTGGGTTACGTGATACATTCATATTTCTTCTTATAAGAAACTTCCAAAAATGTCTCCATCATGGCTGTACCATTTTACATTCCAAAGAGTAATATGTAAGAGAGTTTCAATTGTTCTACATCTTCACTAGCATTGATGTTGTCAATCTTTCTCATTTAAGCTGTGGTAATAGGTATATAGTACACTACAGTTTTAATTTTCACTTCCCTAAATGATGTTGAACCTTTTAAAATATATTAGTTGGACATTTATACATCTTATTTTGTAAAGTTTCTATTCAAGTATTTTGCCCATTTTTATCAATTTTGGTTATTTTAAAATTGTACAATATTATTTTACAATATTTTAAATAGAAATCCTTTGTAAGATAAACGTATTATAAATACTTTGACTTAGTCGATGGCCTAGCTTACAATTTTCTTAACAGTATCTTTTGAAGAGCAAAAGTTTTACATTTTTGTGATGTTGGATTTATTTAATTTTTCTTTTTTTTTTTTTTTTTTCGTTTTTTTTTAGGGGGACAGAATCTCATTCTGTTTCCCAGGCTGGAGTGCAGTGGTGTGATCTTGGCTCACTGCATCCTCCACCTCCCGGATTCAAGCAATTCTCCTGCCTCAGCCTCCTGAGTAGCTGAGATTACAGGTGTATGCCACTGCGCCCAGTTAATTTTTGTCTTTTTGGTAAAGATGGGGTTTTGCCATGTTGGCCAGGCTGGTCTCAAACTCCTGTGCTCAAGTGATCTGCCTGCCTCGTCCTCCCAAAGTGCCCAGCCTGAATTTTTCTTCTATGTTTTAATTTGTGTATGTTTATGACTTAGGAAATCTTTACCTATCACAAGGTCATAAAGGCCTCTCCAGTGATATTTTTCCAGAAATTTTATAGTTTTAGCTTTTATGTTTAGGCCTATGATTCATTTTATGTCAATATTTGTGTATGGTGTAAAAGTGGAGGTATATTTTTTTTCTATGTAGATATCCAGATTTCCATCACAATTTGTTTAAAGACTATCTTTTCCCCCATGAAATTATCTTGGTGCCTTTATTGGAAAATGAAACTACCATAAATGTGAAGTTTCACTTCTGACATTCTATTCTGCTCCCTTGATCTTGTCTATCCTATGCCAATACCACAGTGTCTTAACTCCTGTAGCATTATCATGAGTAATGATATGGATTGAGGTAACATATTATTTACTTCTGTTTTTATTTTTAAAAATAGGCTATTTTAGTTTCTTTGCATTTTTATATAAATATTCCATAAAAGCTTGTTTTTACAAAAGAAGATTTTGGCCATCATGATTGGGATTCATTGAATCTACAGAAAAATCTGGGGAGAGCTAATAGCTTAAAAATGCTAAATCTTTCAATACACAAATACAATATACCTCTCCATTTACTTAGCTATTATTTAATCACAGGTATTACATATATTTTGTTAAATATATCCTCATGTATTTCATAGTTTTGATGCTACTATAAGAGATATTTTAAAAATTTCATGTTCTAATAATCTGACACTCATATATAAAAATAATTATTTTATTAAATCAAAATAATTTTGATTTTTGTAGATTGAATTCTTATCCTGTGACCTTGCTAAACTTACTTCTTAGTTTTAGTAGTTTATGTATTTATTTTTGTATTCTCTAGGATTTTTAATATACCTGATTGTGTCTCTATGAATAAAATGTTCTACTTCCTTTCTAATAGAAATAACTTTTATTTATTTTTCTTGCCTTGTACTGGCTAGTATATCCAGAACAATGTTAAATAGAAGTAGTAAGTGAGTCTCCTTATTTCTGATCTTAGTAAGGACAGTATAAATAAGACAAAAAATGTTAGTTGCAGGTTTTTTGTAGATGCTTGCCAGATGTTCAATTTTCCTGTTTTTGTTTTTTTTTTTTAAAGAAACAAATTTTGATTTGTCTTTGGTATTTACAGTTTATTTTTTATTTTATTGAGTTCTTCTGTTATTTTATTCTTTCTTTCTACTTACTTTGGGTTTAATTTGTTCTCTTCCCAGCTTTTTGAGATGGAAGCTTAGGTTAATGATTTAGTACTTTCTTTTTTAATATAAGACTTTGAAGCTGTAAAATTCTCACTATGAATTGTTTGAGCTGCATCATACAAATTTTGATACCTTCTATCTTGTTTTCATTCAGTTAAAATATCACTTAATTTCCCTATAATTTCTTCTTAGACATGTGGATTAATGAATTAATTTTCAAGTAGTTGGAATTTCTCAAATTATCTTCCCATTATAGATTTCAAATTTATTTTCTTGGCTCACAGAACATATTCTGTATAATTTAAATCATTTATCTTTATTGGGATTTGTTCTATGACCCAATATATAGTCTATTGTGAGGAATATTCCACGACTACTTAAGAAGATTGTGTTCTCATTTTGGGTGGTGTGTCTAATACATGGCACTTAGGTCTAGTTGGTTGACAGTGTTAAGTGTTCTGTCCTTACTGTGTTGTCTGTGACTGAGAAAGTACTGTCGATACCTTCAGTTATAATTGCGGATTTGTCTATTTTTGTTTAGTTCTATAAATTCTTCATGTATTTTGAAGTTCTGTTATTATGTACATATACATTTAGAATTGTGTTATTTGGTGAATTGTCTCCTTTATCATTATGAAATGTCTCTCTTTATCTCTAGTAATATTTATTTTTCTAAAGTCTACTTTGATAATGTTTCCAATTCAGCTTTCTTATGCTTACTGTTTGCATGGGAGAACTTGTCCACCCTTTACTTTTAAATTATCTGTGCTCTGATAGCTAAGTAAATTTCTTACAGACAGCATATAATTGGATCTTACTTTCTGATCCAATCTGACAATACTCACGGTGTTTAAACAATTTCTACTTAATTGGGTTTGCCTCTACTATTTTGCTTTTTGTTTTATCTTATTTCCATCTGTTTTTTGTTTCCTTTTGTCTCTTCTACCTTTTCATGATTAATTGGGCATTTTAATATTTTATTTTGTCATAATTATTGCTTATTGGTAGTATATGTGTATGTAATCGCTTTAAAGATGTTTATTGTGTTTCATCTTGTATAGTTACATTCAAGAAGTCTGTGTTAATTTTTATCTTTCTTCCTCTGTAATATGAATTTTTTCTTAATCACTTTAACGATGTTTATCTATTGTGTTTCGTCTTGTATAGTTACATTCAAGAAGTCTGTGTTAATTTCTATCTTTCTTCCTCTGTATGTAATATGACTTTTTTATCTGATTACCTTCAATATTCGTTTCTTTGGCATTCATTATATTATTATTATTATTAATTTACCTTCTGGTTTTATGTTTCTTTTGCTTAAGATGTTCAACTTCTTGGATGTTTGGATTATAATTCTTATAAAGTATAGCAAAAATTTTGTTACTATTTCCTCAAATGTTTTTCTCTCCCTTGTTTTTTTCTTGGGATTCCAGTTTCATGCATGCGGAACCACTTTGTATTGTCTCATAAATCACTGAGGATCTGTTTGTTTTATTCTCAATATTTTTTTCTTTCTGTGCTTCATTTTGGATAGTTCCTATTTCTGTCTTAAAGTTCAACAATTATTTCTTTTTTGATATCTAAAACCATAAAATTTTTATTTAAAATGTTATGTTTTACTCTCTCCAAGTTTTTTGGCTCTCTTAAAATCTACCTTTTCTGTTCTAGTTGTGTTAATGCTTTCCTTTAAATATTTGAGCATAGTCTATAAATTCCATAATGCCTGTCAGTTCTACTTCTGTTTCCACTACTGATGTTTTTCTTCTGAATGTTGGTCACATTTTCCTGCTTTTCGGTGTGCTCTATTAATTTTTGGTTAAATACTAGACATTGTAAATATTGCATTGTTGAGTGTCTGATTTTGTTGTTGTCTTTCAAAGTGTTGAGCTTTGTTTTAGCAGGTGAAGTTACTTGCTGACCTATTAAGTTACTTGAAGATGTATTTCATTTCTTTTAGGTTTTAAAATTTTTTTAAGCTTTGCTATGACAGATATGAGATATTCCTCACTTCAGGGATAATTCACCCTCACTACTAAAGTGTGACTCCAATGGAGTCTCCTGTAAATATCGCAGGTGATCATCAAGGATTCTACTCGGTTTGGAACATCTCCCTACCTTCCATACCTTATGCGAGTTCTAGGCATTTTTCAGCTTACATCTCTCTGCTGGTGCCTTGACTAGTCTTGTGGAGTTGTACTGTTTACATGCATAACCTAGTAATCACCAAGAGTCAAGGGGGTCCTTATGCTGATTTCTGAAGCTGTTTTTCTATGTAGCTGTCTTGTTTCTGGAACTCTGCCTTGAAACACCTGGCCAATTTAGCCTTCCTGAATTCCAGTCTCAATTTCCTCAATTCAGTGAAGCCATTGAGCTCTAGTTGGGTTTCTTCTTCTAGTACCTATAGTCTAAAAATTGGCTCCAAGTAGTCAGTCAGAGTGATTATGTGGCTTGCTTGCTTTGTTTCTTTCTTGGGGATCACAGTCTTTAGCTATCTGTTATCCAATGGTTGCAATCATTTTGTACAGTTTTCTAGTTGTTTATGTTGTGAGGTTGAATTAGGGCATTTCTTATACCACCATGAAAAGAAGCAGAATTCTATATTTGAACTTTTAACAATGCCTATAAGTCATGATTTGGAGACTCATGGATAGCTAAGGTTGCAGAGACAAGTAATTTCAGAAAATATAATTAATTACTCTAAGAAAGATCTTTTCTGAGCACCTAGGCCCATATGCCTTTCCTTAAAATAGTACCCAAACAGTCATGTTGAATATAAGTGGTATCTGGATTTTTATTCTTGTTTGAAAGACTCCTTAATTTGCCATTTTAATACATTTCTTTCTATTACAACTCAGAGTGGTTATATTTATGAACATTGCTGGTTTAAATCGAGTATTTGTCCATTCTACTAATTTGAGTGTCTGCTGTGGAAAGGTGTTTGTCATGTATTTTTCTCACTAAATTAAAATGGGAGACATTCAGCAAAATAGGTGCCATGATGTTTGTGTGACTTTTAAGATAAAATAAAAACAATTCAATTTATCTAATAGTTGAAATGAAAGCATTATCCATTTTCTTAGTTGTCATGCTGCCCTCTTGAGAATTCAACAATGTTAGGTGATCCTGAGATATTTGTCATTCACTGGAGCTATTTAGACCATTTATCCATTCTCTGAAATTATTTTCTGACTCCTCGCTTGGCTCAATAAAATTTGGCATTGAAAATAATAATAGAAATATTTTACACAGGATAATTTCCTCTATTTAACAACACTTGCTTAAATTTATTGTCTCCGAAATGTGTAGAGGTCCCAGACATTACAGATAACTTTGCAAAATTCCTCTTAGTATTAATTCTGTTTACCAATACTCAAAAGCTGATACAAATTTACACATTTTATTTAACCTATCATGCTATTGATTGTAAGATGAAAAAATATATTGTCAACTAAATATATGTCTTCTTGATGTACAGAATTTTTATTCTGTGCTTCCTGAAAGAGCTTTTTGTTTCTTATTTGGACATACAGCATATTTTTAACAAGCACAGATTACTCTTGGGATATCCAAAGTGAAAAATATAAGTAAAATAGATTGATTGGCTAAGGTAGTCTTAAACTTCTTCATATATCTTTATATGAGAGTTAGACTCATTTAAGTGCCTTTTTAACTTTTTAAAAATCAAGTTTTAGAGTGTATCTACATATTTGAGAGCATTGGTGACACAGCATTTCTTAAGAGAATGCTTTATTTTTATCTCTGGGATTCTTCCAGGGTGCTGACACAAATTCTGCAAGTTTTGATGCTGAAACTTTCTTAAATTTACCAGAAAGTGACAACAGAGGTTTTCAGACAATAACCAGGATTTGCATTCCTTTGTAAAATTGGCTGCAAATGGGCTTGCAGTCATTTAGGCATGTTACCTGAAATGATCAAGTTCATGTATATGCAGGCAGTGACAACTACATCATGATTGCTACCTAGTTTTCAGCTGTAAGAGATAAAGGGTTGTAAGGTACAGCCCTGTTTCAGAGATGTTAAAATGTAAAAAGAAAATTTATTTTCAATTGAACAAAATATGATATGCATTCTCCCTCCCTGTTATCTGCCCTCTGTCTCCTTAATCTTCTCCTTCCATGTTCTGCAATAAACGCCATGAGGGTGTTCATAGCATTAGGGGGTTAGGGGAAAACATACACAAAAATGAATAAATGTAATATCAGTTATCAGAGCTTTGATACAGGTAAGAGCACAGTACTGTGGGAATAGGCAAGAGAAATTACTTAACACTTTCTGTGAATGGCCTAATGCAGGCAATGACTTAAAGATGGGTCTTGAAAGTGAATAGAGGCTATCCAACCACAGAAGAGGAGAAAAACTGTCTAGGCAGGGAGAACACCATAAGGAAATATACAGTGTGTACACCTAGATTGTTATATGTTTAGTAATGAAAGTAGTGACACGGGGTAATATGGTCTTAAATATGCTAATAACTGAGACCACTTGATTTAGGTGTGTCAGTTTAATAATACCTAAGAAGATTCTTTTAATTTGAGACTTGAGATGATTAAACATATTAGATGAGAAGATCACAACGCAAAACATGAAAAGAATTATATACAATTTAATATATGGTTAAATGGATATATATGGATATAAGTATAGCTACAGATATCAATCTATAATTAAGGAATGCTATAACCACAGTTTGCTTCTTCTCTTAACCTTTTTACTAGAGAATCAGTGTAAGCTGTATTCAGAAGTAGCTATGGGAAATGTCTCTGTCTTGGTCATGTCTGGATTACTATTATTATTATTTTAGCTCTCATCCTGGGTAATCCTCTTCTTCTGTATCTCTTGATCCACAAAAATTCACCTTGGATTGGCGACTTCCTTAAATTATGGCTAGTATACTAACCATAAAGAAATTCAAGTTCTCGTTATGATCAAAATTTATACTTAAAGGTAAAACATCTTAACCAAATTAATTTTAAAAGCCTTAACTAGGCTGGGTGCAGTGGCTCGTGCCTGTAGTCCAATCACTTTGGGGGGCCAAAAATGGGGGAAAAGTTCTTCAAAAAAAGGGGAAAAATTGGGGAGGAGGCCAAAAAAAGGGGAAAAATGATTGGAAGGATCACTTGAGCCTAGAAGTTTGAGACCAGCCTGAGCAACATGGTGAAGCCTCATATCTACAAAAAATACAAAAACTAGCCAGGCATGATGGTGCACGCCTGTAGTCCCAGCTACTCAGGAGGCTGAGGTGGGAGGATTGCTTGCACCACTGCACTCTAGCCTGGGTGACAGAGCGAGACCTTGTCTCAAAACAAAATGAAAACCCTCCTTAACTACCTATTTCTTTTTTCTGTGTACTTTTTTGTATCATTTCATTATATTTTTAGTTGACATGTAATAATTGTACATGTTTATAGGATACAGAGTGATATTTCCATACATGTATACAATCCGTGATGATCCAGTCAGGATATTTAGCATATCCATTACCTCAAAGATTTTTTTTGTGTGTGTATTGGAAACATTCAAAATCCTCTCTTCTAACTTTTTGAAAATACACAATAAATGCTTGTTAACTATATTCACTCTAAAGTATTAACCAGCTATTTTGATTTTTATTATTACAGGAATCCATGCAATACTGAAGGTATGCTTTTCATTACATATACACTGCAAAACATTGTGCCACAGTAGCATAAGTATGCTGTCCTACTGACATTTGGGAGTGAATAAGGTGAGGAGGGAAGAAGGAAAGGTTTAAAATCCTTGCTCCACATTTGCTTCCTATGTGATATTATCAAATGTTCCATGCCAGGTGCAATGGCTGGAGTTCACTTTTAATAATTTCATTTATGTTTATAAGGACATTATGGTACCTAGAAGGCATGACTAACCAGAGAAAATGATAAAATGGCATAATGAGAAGTTGAAGTGGATAAAGTTTAGAGGGCATGGAGGGAGCCTGAGAAGGTGGATAGAACATGAGGCCAGAAAGGGAATTAATGACAGGTTTTGAAGGGGGCTATGTCTTGTGTCAATCAATCTTTGCTATAGGAATGCAAAGCAATATCTTAAATTGGAGTACCAAAATATATTTGATTAATCAAAAGAAAATAGGAAAGGAAGAACAAAGAACAAGACAGGTGAGACAAATAGAACCATTCAATATAATGGTTTAAATAAACTTACTATTTTAAATGTAAATGGCCTAAATATTCCAAATTAAAAAACATTGTCAGAGTAGATAAAAAATCAAGACCCAAATATATGGTTTATATAACAGATGAACTTTAAATTAAATAAAACCAAATAGGTAGATAATAAAAGGGAAGGAAATATAAGGCCAGATGCAGTGGCTCATGCCTGTAATCCTAGCACTTCGGGAGGCCGAGGCAAGTGGACTGCTTGAGTCCAGGAGTTAAGAGAACAGCCTGGGCAACATGATGAAACCCAGTCTCTTAAAACAAAACAAAACAAACAGAAAAAATATATCATACAAATAATGAAAATATTAGAAAATACACTTCAAGGAATAGAGTGTCATTAAAGATAAAAAAGAACATTTTATAGGAACAAAAATGTCCATACATCAAGAAGACAGGACAATTGTATATATGAACTCACCTAATGACAGTAGATCAAAAAAATCAGTGAAGATGTAGAAATATATGAATGACACTATTCATCAACTTGACCTTATAAGCATTTTTATAGAACATTAGACCCAACAACTTTTGAATACATTTTTATATGCACAGTAAATGTTTATCAAGAGGGACCATATGCTGGCCCACAAAATATAATCAATAAACTTTAAAACCTAAAATATTACATAGTATTTTCTCTGATCACAACTGAATTAAATTAAAAATCAATATTAAACTATCTTAAGCACTTCTGGTTAAAGGCAAGATGAAATAAGCATACTCCGCTATGTCCATGCAAGTATAAAACCTGAACAGAATAGTTGCCTGGAGCAACTATTTTAGGAATTAGAAAAGTGAAAAATAGCAGGTAGAATGGGGAAGAAGACCAGAATTTGAAATATCACCCAACCTCTGGTCATTTTATCAATTTTTCCTTTGATATCTCCCTGCCTGAACTCAACACTGCCTTCTAAAACCCAGAAGTGGTTATCAGTAAACAATAGCAAGCTTCAGAAGCTGCCCTTTAGTTCTGTCTCAAAGAGCAGGAAAGAGCTCCTAATTATCAGAAAGAGTGCAGAAATTTCCTTTTTTTCTCCCTTTCTCTCCTGCTCTCTCACCCCTCAGCCCTCAAGCAATCTCATGGCAGCTGCTGTAGAAGCTGCAGTGAGAGTTCACAGGGGCCAAAACTCTGAGAGTGGAGAGCCTTCCCCTCTGGTAAGTATATCTGTGATCCCAATAAGATGGGGCAAACCCTGATGTTTTTCTTCTTTCTCTTCCCTTCTGCCACTTGGCCTAAGATGGGGACACAGTTACAGGTGTGCAGCCTAGTGGGGTAATTAATACCCCAGGTTTCTGGCTGGAGGAATGAAAAGGGAAGCTTCAGGTAACTGGAAAAAATGACATTGACTTTTTGAAGAATGTTTCCCCTTTTTTCCTTCAAATAGAATATTCTTCCTTTTTGGTTTGTTAGATGTTTTGTCATGAATAAATTCACTCTCTCCATTCTCAGTCAGAATATTCAGTAAGTGATAATGTTTCCTTTTTGGGGTATCATATCTAGAAGCACACAGTGTCCATTTGGCCCTCATGGGTGATGTGAGTTTTGATCATTCAGTCAAGGTGTTTCTAATTTCTCCATTACGTTACTACTGACTGTCTCTTTTGCAACTAAAAAGCAGTCTGTGGAGAGATACTTTAAGGGCGTGATAATATCCTGCTCCTTATTCACATTTCTCCGGAGAGGTAGTATCAATTAATGATTATTTCTTGATATAATCTTTACTACAACAGTTGCAGAATGTTAACTTTTTCTAATTCTAGCACTCCCTCCCACATTTACTAGTTGTCATTTGGCTTTCTACTGTAAAGAGGAGCCCTCAATTCCTCCAATTAATTCCTTCCTTCCTTCCTTCCTCTTTCTTTCTCTCCTTCCTTCCCTCCTTCCTTCCCTCCTTCCTTCCTTTCTTCCTACCTACCTTCCTTCCTTCCTCTCTCTCCCTTCCTTCCTCTCTCTCTCTTCCTTCCTCTCTCTCCCTTCCTTCCTCTCTCTCTCTTCCTTCCTTCCTCTCTGTCTCTTCCTTCCTTCCTCTCTCACTTCCTTCCTTCCTTTCTTTTCTTTTTCTTTCTTTCTTTTCTTTTCCTCTTTCTTTCTTTTCTTTCTTTCCTTTTCTTTCTTTTCTTTTCTTTCTTTCTTCTTTCTTTCTTTCCTTCTTTCTTTCTTCTTTCTTTCTTTCTTTCTTTCTTTCTTTCTTTCTTTCTTTCTTTCTTTCTTTCTTTCTTCTTTTTCTCTCTTCACTTTGCTACTTTCTGCATAACAAGATGTTCCAGGTTCCTCTTGTATCTAACTCTGCCCAGTCCTAGAATCAGCCAGGACTGAAGAGCCCTAGTTCCAAGATCTGGGTACTAAGTGTGCTTGAGGCTGTTGGGTGTGTTTAATTCTTGGCTCTTGATTCAGTAGGCAAGGCCTGAAAATAATATACACAGACATACATACAAATATATATATATGAACATATATATATATATATGAACATATATATATATATGAACATATATATATATATGAACATATATATATATGAACATATATATATATGAACATATATATATATATGAACATATATATATATATATGAACATATATATATATATATATATGCATATGTATGGCACAGATACAGGCACATATAAGTGCGTATTTTAGAAATTATGATCCGTCAGTTCTGATGTATCTCTCCCTCCTTCTAATGTATCTCTCCTCGCTCTTTCCTTTTTTCTCTATCTCCCTCTCAACGTGTGCGCGCACACACACACACACACACACACACAAGCTGTTTTGTACTTTGCATTTTTCATTTAAAAATATCTCCTGGAAATCACTCCATATCAGTTCATAGAGACTTTCCTCATTTTTTTTTAACAGTTGAGTAATACTCCATTGTGTATATGTAGCAAAGTTTATTCAACCAATATCCTATGTTTGGACATTTAGGAAATTGCCATTATATTGCAATTACAAATAAAGCTACAAAGAATAAACCTTGTGGATATGTGTTTCCATATTGTTGGAGGTGTATATTAAGTATAAATTCCTACAGGTAAGATTGATGGGACAAACAGCAAGTGCATTTGCAGATGGTGAAACCCCATCTCTACTAAAAATACCAAAAAAAAAAAAAAATCAGCAGGGCATGGTGGTGCACATCTGTAATCCCAGCTACTTGGGAGGCTGAGGCAGGAGAATCACTTGAACCCAGGGGGTGGAGGTTGCAGTGAGCCAAGATGGCACCATTGCACTCCAGCCTGACAGATTGGGACTCTGTCTCAAAAAAGAAAAAAAAAGAAAAAAAGAAAATGCACTGAAAAATATTTAAAAATTTTTTTTTTTTTTTTTTTGAGATGGAGTGTCGCTCTGTCACCAGGCTGGGGTACAGTGGTGCAATCTTGGCTCACTGCAACCTCCGACTCCCTAGTTCAAGCAATTCTTCTGCTTCAGCCTCACGTGTAGCTGGGATTACAGGCATGTGCCACCACACCCAGATAATTTTTGTATTTTTAGGAGAGACAGGGTTTCACCATGTTGGCCAGGATGGTCTTGTTCTCCTGACCTCGTCATCTGCCCGCCTCGGCCTTCCAAAGGGCTGGGATTACAGGTGTGAGCCACCATGCCCAGCCAAAAATTTTTTATTCTGTTTTACACAAAACAGTTAATCAAATATTAAAGGTTCCACTTGAAAGTGTGCATTTGCTTAGTATCACAAATGTTCAGGATAAGGACTACAAGGGCAATTTAGCAACTGAGCAAATAAAGAAATTATTATTCCTATACTATAATGTCAAAACTTTAATATTTGACTATTAAAAATGTTGATAAGATTCTAATTATAATTAATTTTTAAATAGAAAAGTTCAGGTACTCTCATATTCCAAAATTTATTTAACCTCTGCTTTAACCTCAGGTTTGGCAGAATACTGATTTTAATCAATACTGATGATTAAGCATTTAGCCAAAATGGCCATTTGATATGCCCTGTAATTTTCATTATTTTATGAATTTGAAAAAAAGGAAAGATTGCTCTACTTTTGATATATTTCTTAATCTTGAGTTCTATTAGTGGGTCCTTTTGGGAGAAATTAAAAGGCTTATGAGTTAAGATAAAAAGAAAAGGGAGAAGAGGGAAGGAGATGGACAGAGAGTGAGGACTCAGGCTAGAGAGGCTGGTAAAGGAGGAGGAGAAAGAAGAAAAGGTAAGCAAGAAGAAGAAAATATTCATCTATAGGCAGGAAGGAGTCAGTTACTTTGACAATTTCCCAAGTATTGTAATTGGCTCTATCCCACTTAGGTCATCCGTCTGTCTTTGAAAGAGATCATACCCAAAGCATTTTAGACCGGGGAGCATTTCTTTGCTTTTTAAAGGATACACACACTCACACATACAAGAAAAACAGGCAAAAAACTTGTACAACTTCTCTTTTGACAATACTGGTCATAACAAACAAGAACCATTGTTAGACATTTTGTCTTTAAATTTGAACTAAAAGGAAACTGTAGAATATTAGAGCTAGAAGGAACCTCTGACATCGTTCTGTCCATTCCCTTATTCCACAAGGACTTGCCCAGGGTCATGCTGCTGTGAGAGGCAGACTCAAGGCTAGGACTCAGGTGTTTGGATGTCCAGTCCAATGATTCTTCCAAGAGGTGTAATGTCTTTCCTGCGTCTTTTGACTGAAGAAATAAAAATTCCTCCTGTCAGAAAAAAAAAAGTCTCAGCTCAAGTGCATAATTTCTAAAAAGATACTGTAGTAAATAGAAATATAGTTTCTTTTAAAGGATAAAGAAAGTTCAAAATTTTATTTACTGCACTTTTTAAAAGTTCCACTGTGAATGGAGAAGGTTTTGAAAACATCTCTTTACCGATTTCCTACTGGTAACAGAACCTCGGCAGCAATAACTAAATCACCTTCGTACTCTTCTCTGTGAAGCCATTAAGCCTAGATACATGCTGTTTTTGGCAATACAGAAATCAAAGTGGTAGCACAGCAGAGCAGATCTGTGTTAAAGAACAAAAATCCACAGGCTGCTTCAAATATCAACAAGGAACCCTGAAATTTTCTATCAATTTCTTTTCATGGCCTTGTGACATTTTCAACTTACAACTATATTGCTTAACATCAAGGCACTTTGAGAGAGCTTCAGTTGGAAAAGGTAATTTTTGAGTGAGATTCAGCAGAAAAAGGTAATTTTTCAGAGAGGTTCACTGGAAAAAGGTAATTTTCAGAACCAATTGCTGCATTCTTTTGCTGTTATTTTGTCTCTTTTCTAAGTAGCCCTAATGTCATTCATGGGCACTCTATGTCAATACATCCGTACTGGCTAAGTCATTTGTGCAAAGTAAGTTTACAGAAACTGTAGCTTTAGGCTATGTTATTCCAGGGCTGTGAAGATCAAACAATGCAATTTCACTTGGAAGTTTCATCAATTTTGCATCAATGTTGATGCTTGAGCTGAAGCTCTGCACCCAGAATCATAATTTCAGCCACAAAAATTTTGTTTTTGATGGAGAATCTAATTTCATATGATGATCATTGTTTGGTAATACTGTGGTTCTGTAATGCAGCTCTATAAACCTCTAGTGCTCACCCGGCGATTGATGGGCAAGCCATGGAGGGGCTTAATAACTGATGTAGACTGCATCAATTCATACTGTTTTGAGATACTAAAGAAAAAATAACTAGTCTTAGAATGCATGTTATTATACGTTATTTGTATAAGTGGATGAACAAGTGTCCTTGAAAGCTGAGACCTTTCATCTGCTCATTTTCCGAGAGCTTCAATCTTTAGAAAGAAAATTATGCAATTCAGCTTTAATGGTTTGAAATGAAGACTCTGAAATTATCAGGCATCTCATATATTTCTCCTTTGATTATATCACCATAGAGAAAATGAACAAAAAAACTCCTTCAATGCAAGATGTGAAAGTTGAGGGGCATAAAAAGAAACATTTTAAAGCCTTTCCCGCTTTTTAAAATGAAACAGCAAACTTTAACAGGCTAGCATTTTATTCTTCCATTTAAATTATATGTAGTTAATTTCAAGAGAATATTAATAGATGTCTTTTCATTAATCACTTTGCTTTGTAATTTAGCCTTTGTGTAAGAAATTGTGAAGTAGAGAAATTCACATTCATTGGTGATAAAAACATGTAGTCAACACAGTTGGATACTTTCAATTCTACATTTACTGATAAGAAACATATCATTTTTTCTCTCTAAAGAGATTTATTAACCACCTCTTTGACCCTCAACAGCACTGTGGATTAAATAAAGTCAAATAATGATGGCATTTCTATTTAAAATAACTACCTTTTGTCATAATAAAAAAATGATATTTCATCAAACCTTAACTATCTTCAAGTTAATTTGTTATTTATACCCACTGACAGAAAAATTAAGTGAACCAACTCTGATCAGCTTTTTGCTTTCCATCTACATGAGAGATTTTTCTCTCTCCATATTGTCTTATACCCAGTTCCTGGTCTGTTTTCAAAGTTGGAATTGATAACCAGTGGTGTCAATAATAACTCCTAAATGTGTACCACCATGAGGTGTTATACAATTCATCATCAGTCATTTTTTAAAATTCCCTGCTAGTGAGAGTATATGCAGTATGTTCCCCAACCAATTTACCTTATCTATTTTCAATTACCTACCTTACTTACAAAGACTTTTTTTCAGCCAGCACATAAATATTTTATTAAGTAGAAATTTTGGTTAGTTTTGTTTTTGTCAAGATATAACATTTAATGATTCTAAAACTTTGTTAAGAGAGTAGATCTCATGCTAAGTTTTCTTACCACAAAAAGCAGGGGGGCATGAAACATTTAGAGGTAATTGTTATTACCTTGATTGTGGTGATGGGCCCATGGCTCCACACTCATCATGGGTCTAAACTCATCAAATTGTATCCAATAAATATGTGCAGTTTTTGTCTATCAATTATACACTCATAAAGCTGTAAAAAAATTTTAAAAATAAAGCTTCCTTGGAAGCTCAGGCTGAAAGCCAATAAAGAATTCACGTGCCATTTAAAGTTTGTTTATTGCATTTTACCCACTACAAATGTGAGTGACCTTTATCAAGAATCTGCATTTCCAACCCATTAAACATCTCTCCCCCATTAACCTGATAGTTGTTAACCCTGATAGCTGTCTTGACCGGCCAGTGTTTCCTTTTGTGTGGATTCTGGATTAACCTGAAAATAGCTGTCATAATGGAAGATAGGTAATCCTGGGGAAAGACTATGTGAAATGACTGACGGGAAAGTAATGACATGAATTGGCAAAGATGAGTGCCTGTGCCTCAGACATTCAGATCATTTGGAAAGCCAAGATTAAGCCAACACTTGCAACAATAGCATAGAATGGAAGGACCAGAGTTTTGCAATCACTTATACCGGTAGTTGAGTCCCAGCTCTGCCACTCACTGGCCGTGCAGCCTTTGGCACCATTACTTATCCCTTTATGGCTTCTGTGTGGCTCTTTTTATCCAAGATGGTTATGATACTATTTACTGTAGATGGTTGTTACGAAGTCAAATGAGACAATATATTTAATGTGCTCAGTCTATAGCCCCACGAATGGCAAACAACAGTAGCTATCATTAAGTTGTGCGTCAAAACGTGAAAACGTAACACAAGTGGCTAAAAATTGAAGGGTAGCCTGAACGCATACTGCACATAGGATGTCAGAGTAAGCACAATTTAGTATAATAATATTTTATTCTATATTGGTGATAATACTTGCTACTCTAAATGTATTATTCAGTTAAAGTAATTTTCGATGACTCCAAGTTGTGTTCGCCTTTGGTGATTTGCGTGGTGCCAAAAGATGTACTCTGATTCTGAGTTTTGGAGGCTACAGAGGAAAGGGCTTGCTTCACTATCCAGGAGAAAATGTTTCACTATCAATGGACTGCGAATGACCTGACATAATAAAGCAGAGCTGCACACATCACACCTCTTTACATTTCCAATGGATAGAATACTCTTTGGCACATAGTAGGGATTCTGTAAATGCTCATTGATGTGATTGGATGTGATGTGATGAGATAGGATTGTCAGATGGATTCCCCTGGAAGCCATGGCATGAGCACCTTTAATGTGAGATAACCTAATCACAAATTCCTTTTAATATCTCAGTAACCATTTCCACCCCATGCTCAATTTGCATTATAACTAAATGTGCTATCCTTATTAAGAAACTTGTGTGGTTTATTTTTCTGTTTCAAATTTTAGGTTTTTAAACCTTTTTTATGATTATTTTTGGTGAAGCTATGCCTTTAAATTCATGCTCCTTTTAAAATAGAAAATTATAAAAAATTTATATTTCGTAATTTGCAATGTTCTAGTCCAGCAGGCAATGGGAGACTTTCAGATGTTATACCTGAACTGTTTCATAGATATGATTATAGATTCCACAAGATATATATAATATATACAAATAAATACAAATAATGAAATGTATAAAATTTATACATAAAATGTATACTTGTGTAAATATATTCATATATTAAGTATGATTACATGGATGTAAATAAATAGGATTTCCTTTCTTCTTATTTTCAAAGCTCTGTCTTTCAGCCTATGGGTTATTGTTGTCATTAAAATCCAAAGTGAAATCTTGCCAGGCTTGTATCTTAGGTGAGTTTCCCATATTTCTCTCAAAGACCTGTCCACACATTTTGCCTCCAACAGCCCAACAAAGGGAGGCTGTCACTTTTCCTAGCCAGGTGACTCAAAGGCCAAAGGAGCAATCTACGGAGGAAAAATTATTCACCATACTGGCAAGAGCTGAGCATATTTTTATAGAGAAATATGAATTTTAACCAGGCTTAATTCTTTCTAGGTTTGTGAATGAGAAAAATAACAAGATATTTCTTGAGACAATTTGATGAGTGATGAGATTTTTACAATTTGTCAACCATCTACCTACCTGAATCTCTGGATTTCTCAAGTGCTCCATTCCTTTGTTTTGGTAGACAACATGCATTTTTTTTTCCTTGCTTTTTAGTTGAGATTTGGAGGGTGTTTATTTTCTTCTAAAATATACTGTGACTTATTAAACTTGGCTGCTGTCCCAGGCTATTATTTGTAACCAAGTTTAGATTCAGAAGAGGTAGAACCAGGGATAATTCAATTAAAACAAAGCAAAAAACCTTCTGCCTGTCCTTTCTCTTGGACTTGCACTTTGGGGCTATAGGAAGTGTGGAGTTTTATCAATTACACCTGAGTTAGCAGGAAAAAAAGACTCTCTCCAACTACAGAATTCACCTCCTTCTTGCTTCTGCTATTCAGTTTAGAGCCACAGGGACACCATCCATCAAAAGAACCTTTCCTGAAGAGGAGAATCTTGTTAAGGTTGGCTGTCAACTTGAGAAAACTAATCATGGTATTGAACAACAAAATGATTTTATACTGCTTTTCTCCTTCTCTTCTACTGAGCAGACCATTAAGAAGAAAGGCCGACAGATGTTTGGCAAGCAACTAAAAATAGAAAACCTGCTTTAAATATCAAGTGTGCCTGTTTGATTCCTGAGTGAAAGAATATATCTAGCATCTGTACAAAATGGAATTCAGATTTGAGGCCAGGGTCTGACTCAGATTTGGCAGTTGAGATGTGAACTGGTGGACAGTTCCTTTAGCCAAAAGACCTAATGATTTCTTCGAAATTACTTTCTTTCCATGGCCAGATTATGTCAAAATGTGTATGTGCTACTACCGTTCTGGGTGTATATTATGTCCTATGTTTGCTCAACTTAGAGTCAGAAAGATCGATTAGTGGGTTTGAGTCTGCAAAATAGACTCAAGGCATTTTATTTTCTGCTTGCTGTGTTCTTTTTATCTTCTCTTCAATGTAGCTTTCCTTTCCCCCTTTATGCTGTGGTACTAGCTGAATGCTGATGACCCAATAGTACAATAACAGCCAAGTTGCATTTAATGGTAATCTGGTGGCCACAGCTGCGTGGTTACCCACTGATACTGAACCAAGCCCCTGGAGCAAAAGTTTTCATTCTTATTATACCAGAGAGAAAAATCCTGGAAACATTCATCCTTCAAGTTTCAGCTTCCATCCTGCCTCCTTAAAGCTACCCTAAGGACCCTATGATGTTCCCTCTCTCCCCTCAATGACTGTAGCTCTCTAGTTCTCTTTCTACTACACATTCACCCCTTAATATTTTGTACTGCTTTCTTAACTGACAATAAATGCTGGCCAAGGCTTTCCCTGTTCGTGCACAATAAATAAATATTTGCTGATTAATTAAATAGCTAGTCCCGGGCAGGGTGGCCTAAAGGTAGGTTTTGTTGGTAGAATGGTAGTTCTTAATTTTTTGGAGGGGACAGAGACGCTTTAAGAAAAATGCAAATTGCAAACCTTTGTACCAAAAAGTGCACATATATACATACACAAAAATCTGTGAATATAGTTTCAGAGGGTTCTCTGACTCCGCCTGAAGGCTGTCTAAGGAACCTTGGTTAAGAGCCTTGCTGTAAGCAGACATTGTTCAGTGTCAGGGGCCCGCGAGGACTCGGGAGCAAGGAATGGGCCACCCACCGGCTTCCTTCATAGCAGGCAAAAAACAGCCTCTGCTCAATTCACAAATGTACGTTTCTGTAAGGCTCTAAGGTTATGCACTTTGATGTAAACATTTTTATCTACAAGCTTGTGTGGCAACAATATATAGTAAAAAGAACAACTGAATTTACACAAATTGGGTCTGAATTTGGATCCAGTTTCTACCACTTACTGCCTATGTAACTAGGTAACTATGCCAAGCCACTTAACATCTTTGGGTTTTAGTTTTTTTTTTCCTATTCTTTTCTTTCTTTTTCTCCTTTTTATTATTAATTGACCTTAATTTTAATTAACCTTAATTTAATTTTTTTAAATTTTTTTATCTTTAATTGTATATATTTATGGGTGGGTTGAAGAGGAAAGGGGAGATGTTAGTCAGAGGGTAAAAAATTTCAGTTAGGAGGAATAAGTTGACCTATTGCACAGTGTGGTGACTATAGTTAATTATAATGTATTGCATATTTCAAAACAGCGAAAAGAAAGGACTTTAAATGTTCTCACCACAAATAAATGATAAATATTTGAGGTAATGGGTATGCTAATTAGCCCAATTTGATCATTCCGCAATGGACTTTAGTTTCCTTATCTCAGATAGAGTTGTAAATACAGTTACCTCTGTCTTAATCTCTTCCTGAGCAAGAGGGGATCCTGAACACAGTCCCTGGGCAGAAATTGTTAGGGCTGGACAGGCTTCGTAATGGCAGAACATGGAGTGAACAGTGAATCAAAGTAATGCTGGACAGTAGACCTGGTCAAAACAACAGTAGTACCCTCAGGATTTTCTCTGGGAGCTGATAAGATTTGTTCCTGATCATACATGTAAAAGAACACCCCAGAGGGCTCCCAGAAACACAGGAGTGGCAAAGCTATTCATCAGCAGATATAAAAATTGGGATCGTGATTTTTTTTCTGTTTTCCTTTTTTTTAAATTTATTTTTCCATAAGTTATTGGGGTACATGTGGTATTTGGTTACGTGAGTTCTTTAGTGGCGATTTGTGAGATTTTGGTGCACCCATCGCCTGAGCAGTATACACTGCGCCCTTTTTGTAGTCTTTACCCCTCGCCCCCCTCCCACCCTTCCCCCCAAGTCCCCCAAGTCCCCAAAGTCCATGGTATCATTCTTATGCCCTTGCGTCCTCATAGCTTAGCTCCTACATATCAGTGAGAATATATGATGTTTGGTTTTCTGTTCCTGAGTTACTTCACTTAGAATAATAGTCTCCAGTCTCATCCAGATCACTGCAAATGCTGTTAATTCCTTCCTTTCTGTGGCTGAGTAGTATTCCATCATATAGATATATACCACACAGTTTCTTTATCCACTCATTGACTGATGAGCATTTGGGTTGGTTCCACGATTTTGCAATTGTGAATTGTGCTGCTATGAACATGCGTGTGCAAGTATCTTTATTGAATAATGACTTCTTTTCCTTGGGGTAAATACCCAGTAATAGTGTTGCTGGATCAAATGGTAGTTCTACTTTTAGTTCTTTAAGGAATATCCACACTGTTTTGCATAGTGGCTGTACTAGTTTACATTCCACCAGCAGTGTAGAAGTGTTCTCTGATCACTGCATCCACATCAACATCTACTGTTTTTTTATTTTTTGATTATGGTCATTCTTGCAGGAGTAAGGTGTATTGCACTGTGGTTTTGATTTGCATTTCCCTGATCATTAGTGATGTTCAGCATTTTTTTATGTTTGTTAGTCATTTGTATATCTTCTTTTGAGAATTGTCTATTCATGTCCTTAGCCCACTTTTTGATGGGATTTTTTTTTCTTACTGATTTGTTTGAGTTCATTGTAGATTCTAGATATTAGTCCTTTGTCAGATGTATAGATTGTAAAGATTTTTTCCCACTCTGTGGGTTGTCTATTTACTCCGTTGACTATTCCTTTTGCCATACAAAAGCTTATCTTTTTTATTGCATTTGCTTTTGGGTTCTTGATCATGAAATCCTTGCCTAAGCCAATGTCTAGAAGGGTTTTTCCAATGTTATTTTCTAGAATTTTTGTAGTTTCTGGTCTTAGATGTAAGTCCGTAATCCGTCTTGAGTTGATTTTTGTATAAGGTGAGAGATGAGGATCCACTTTCATTCTCCTACATGTGGCTAGCCAATTATCCCAGTACCATTTGTTGAAAAGGGTGTCCTTTTCCCACTTTATGTTATTGTTTGCTTTGTTGAAGATCAGTTGGCTGTATTTGGATGTATATCTGGGTTCTCTGTTCTGTTCTGTTCCATTGGTCTACACGCCTATTTTTATACCAGTACTGTGCTGTTTTGATGAGCATGGCCTTATAGTATAGTTTGAAATCAGTAGTGTGATGCCTCCAGATTTGTTCTTTTTGCTTAGTCTTGCTTTGTCTATGAGGGGTCTTTTTTGGTTCCATAAGAATTTTAGAATTTTTTTTATCTAATTCTGTGAAGAATAATGGTGGTATTTTTATATGGATTACGTTAAATTTGTACATTACTTTTGGCAGTATTGTCATTTTCACAATATTGATTCTACCTATCCAGGAGCATGGGATGTGTTTCTATTTGTTTGTGTCATCTATGATTTCGTTCATCAGTGCTTTGTAGTTTTCCTTACAGAGGTCTTTTACTTCCTTGGTTAGGTATATTCCTAAGTTTTTTTTTTTTTTTTTGCAGCTATTGTAAAAGGGGTTGAATTCTTGATTTGATTTTCCACTTGGTCGCTGTTGGTGTTTAGAAGAGCTACTGATCTGTGTACATTAATCTTGTATCCAGAAACTTTGCTGAATTCTTTTGCCAGTTCTAGGAGCTTTCTGGAGGAATCTTTAGGGTTTTCGAGGTAAGCGAACATATCGCCAGCAAACAGTGACAGTTTGACTTCCTGTTTACCAATTTAGATGCCCTTTATTTCTTTCTCTCATCTGTTTGTTTGCTCTGGTTGGGACTTCCAGTACTGTGTTGAAGAGGAGTGGTGACAGTGGGGATCCTTGTCTTGATATCCAGTTCTCAGAGGGAATGCTTTCAACTTTTCCCCATTGAGTATAATGTTGGCTGTGGATTTGTCATAGATGGCTTTTATTACATTGAGGTATGTCCCTTGCATGCCAGTTTTGCTGAGAGTTTTAATAATAAAGGGTTGCACAAACAAACAGAATTAAAGACAAAAATCACATGATCATTTCAATAGATGCAGAAAAAGAATTTGACAAAATTCGGGATTGTGATTATTAAGGTAACTCTGTAAACTCCAAGAGAGCAAGAATTTATCGCTTTGTTTAATGCTGTATCTCAAGGATCTAGAAGGGAGCCAGATAAGTACTTTAAACTTTACTCAGTGAGTAAATAAATGAATAATTGGATACATGAATTTTTATACACAGGTTGTACAAGTTAGTCAGTTTAGGAAACCAGTTGCATATATAGCCAGTATTGTTTAAAAAGTAATGTGGTTTATAAGATTAGAAAATGTAATATTGTTAAGCTGTCAATTCTCCCCAAATTGATCCACAGACATAACACAATTCCAGTCAAAATTCCAGTAGACTTTTTTGTAGAAATGGATAAGTTGATTCTAAAATGAGTATGGAAATATGAAGGACCTAGAAAAGCAAAACAATTTTTCTAAAGAATGAAGATGGAGGACTTATCTTCCTGATTTAAAGATTTATTATAAAGCTTCATTAACCAAGGTAGATTAATATTGGCAAAAATATACATATAGATCATTGGAACAGAGTAGAGAATTCAGAAATAGATCAACATGTATACATTAAATTTTTTTTTTAAATAAAATTTTTTACTTTTATTTTTTGTGGGCTTATCATAGGTATATACATTTGGTAAATTCATTTTTAACAAGAGTGTCAAAGCAATTTAATGGGGAAAGGAAAGTCATTTCAACAAATGGTGTTGGCTCAAATGAATATCCATATAGAAAAAAATGAGCATTAACTCTTACCTCACATTATACACAAAAAATTATCTCAAAATGGATGATAGACCTAAATGTAATACTTAAAACAATAAAACTTCTGGAAGAAAATATACGAGAAAATTTTACAGCATCAGTGATGGCAAAGTTTTCGTATACATGAAATTACATGATAGAAG
Source organism: Symphalangus syndactylus (assembly GCF_028878055.3). Taxonomy (NCBI): domain Eukaryota; kingdom Metazoa; phylum Chordata; class Mammalia; order Primates; family Hylobatidae; genus Symphalangus; species Symphalangus syndactylus. Next base: position 44,110,639 of record NC_072441.2, on the reverse strand, counting down.
AAAAAAATTTATAAATTGAACTTCATCAAAATCTAAAACCTCTGCTTTTCAGATGACACCATTAAGAAACCAAAAAAGCAAGCCACAGAATGAGGAAATATTTGTAGCATATATATCAGATAACTTGTATCCAAAGAATATAAAAAACTCTTACAGCTGAATAACAAGATAAGCACCTCAATTATAAATGGTCAACATATTAAACAGATATTTTATATAAGATATAAACATGGCCAGTAAGCACATCAAAAATATTCCACATTATTAGTCACTAGAGAAATCCAGATTAAAGTCACAAGTGAGATACCTGTTTACATATGCTATTATAAGTAACATTAAAAAGATTGACCATACAAATGTTTATGAACTGGAACTGTTTGTAGAAATGTTAAATGATACAAGTGGTCTGTAAATTCATTTCACAGTTTCTTAAAATATTAGATACACATCCACCATATGATCCAAACATTCTACTCCTAAGTATTTACCTAAAGTGAAATGAAAGTATTTGTCCCCACAAAAACTTGTACACAGATGCAAATAACTTTACCTGTAATAATCAAAACCTGGAAACCCAAATGTCCATCAAAAGGTGAATGGATTAGCAAATTGTAGTACATCCATATTATAGAATACTTCTTAGCAATAAAATGGAATGACATGCGTTTGATATATGGAACAACATGCATGAGTCTCAAAATCATTATGCAGGTGAAATAAGACAGATAAAAAGGAATAATACATAGAATTCTAGAAAATGCAATCTAATCTATAGTGTCAGAAAGCAGAGCATGGAGGTCTAGGGAGAGAGGGGCTACACAGGGATATTTTGGGGATGATGGAAATGTTTGTATATTTATTGTGGTGGTGGTTTCATAGGTATGTGCACATGCAAAACTTACTAAATTGTCTAAACGTATGTGCAGTTTGTTGTACATCAATTATTCTTCAATAAAGTTGAATATTTGCAAAAGTGATGATGCACATACTCAGATTTTAAAAATAAAATATTTGAAACACACCAAAAAATGTAACAGTTATTTCTGGAGAGCAGAGTTTATAAGTGATTTTTATTTATTTTATTTGTTTATTTAGAGACAGAGTCTGGCTGTGTTGCCCAGGCTGGAGTGCAGTAGCACGATCTTGGCTCACTGCAACCTCCGCCTCCTGGGTTAGAGCAATTGTCCTGCCTCAGCCTCCCGAGTAGCTGGGATTACAGATGCCCACCACTGCTCTTGGCTAATTTTTGTATTTTTAGTAGAGACAGGGTTTCGCCATCTTGGCCAGGCTGGTCTCAAACTCCTGACCTCAGTGATCCACCTGCCTTGGACTCCCAAAGTGCTGGGGATTACAGGCGTGAGCCACCGTGACTGGCCAATATTTATTTTTTCTGTGTAATTTTCTGCAATTTTCTAAATTTTCTAGTTTCCTGTGGTGCTATAACCAATTACCACAAATTGGGTCAAATAAAACAAGTGAAATTTATTATCTCATAGTTTTGGAAGGCAGAATTCTGAAATTAGTATCACTGAGCTGAAATCAAGCTGTCAGCAAGGCTGTACTCTCTCAGAGGCTGTAGGAGAGAATTTATTTCTTGTCTCTTCCAGCTTCTGGTAGCTGCCAGCATTCCTTGGCTTGGGGCCACATCACTCCAATCTTCAAAGCAAACACCTTCAAATCTCTCTCTGCTCTGTCCTTATATCACCTTCTCTTCTGTGTGTGTCAAACCTCCCTGTGCCTCCCTCTCAAAAGGATACATCTGGTTGCATTTAGGGCCCACCTGGATAATGCAGGATTTTCCCCACATCTCAAAATCCTTAACTTAATCACATCTGCAAAGACTGTTTTCCAAATTAGGTAACTTTTACAGGTTCCAGGGACTAGGAGCTATCTTTAGGGAACATTATTCAACACTCACAGCATACATCTTGTTTGTTGCGATATTTTTGTGTTTTATTTTCTTTGTGTTTGATTCTCTAAGTATCTTGAAATTGCATAAATAATAAATGAGTATATTTTCATCATTAAAAATTCCGACATTATAAAATGTTACAAAATAGAAATCGAAATCCACCGTGATCATGGCCAACACCATGTGAAAGTAGACCTCCTTTACAGATAACAAATTCAGGCAAATTCAACTCCAAGCACTAGACTTGTGAGACCCATACAGGAGCATAATTTAATTCACAATAACTAGTCTCAATAATTTAGTGTTCATCCTTCCAGATCCCTTACTGTAAATTTTATAAGGTATATTTGTAGTATTATATAGTTACATACTATATGTGTGTGTAAATGTGTGTATGGGTTTCAGCTTTTAGAAATGAGAAAAATACTATTCATTTTGTTCTGCAATTTGCTCTTTTCCTTAACAGTGTTCTTGGAGATATTTTTGTGTCAATGCATAAGATTCTACCACCTTTACATAACAGTTGACCCTTGAACAACACAGGCTTGAAATGCAGGGTTCCAGTTATATGTGGACTTTCTTTTACCTCTGCCACCCTAGACACCAAGTCCAACCCCTCCTTCCTAACTCCTTTTCAGCCTACTCAGTGTGAAGGTGATGAAAATGAAGACTTTTACAATGATCCACTTCCATTTAATAAATAGTAAATATATTTCTCTCCTTGTGGTTTTCTTAGTAATTTTTTTTAATTTTCCATTTTTCTGGGTACATAGTAGGTGTATATATTTATGGGGTATATGAGATGTTTTGATACAGGCATGCAATCTGAAATAATCACGTCATAGAAGAGGGGGTATCCCTCCCTTCAAGCATTTATCCTTTGTGTTACAATCTAATTATACTCTTTCAGTTATTTTGAAATGCTCAATTAAATTATTATTGACTATAGTCACCCTGTTGTGCTACCAAATATTAGTCCTTATTCATTCATTCTAATTTTTTTTTGTACTCATTAACCATCCCTAACTCCACTTGACTCCCCTGCTATCCTTCCCAGCTTCTGGTAACCATCATTCTACTTATCTCCATGGATTCGATTGTTTTGATTTTTAGATCCCACAAATAAGTGAGAATTTGCAAAGTTTGTCTTTCTGTGCGTGGATTATTTCACTTAACATAATGACCTCCAGTTTCATCCATTTGTTGCAAATCACAGAATCTCATTCTTCTTTACGGCTGAGTAGTAGTCTATCGTGTATAAGTACCACATTTTCTTTATCCATTCATCTGTTGATTTAGGTTGGACATTTAGGTTGCTTCCAAATCTTGGCCATTGTGTATAGTGCTGCAACAAACATACGGGTGCAGATATCTCTTCCATATGTTGCTTTCTTTTCTTTGGGGCATATACCCAGCAGTGGGATAGCTGGATTGTATGGTAGCTCAATTTTTACTTTTTTGAGGAACCTCCAAACTGTTTTCCATAGTAGTTGCACTAATTTACATTCCCATCAACAGTGTAAGAAGGTTCCCTTTTCTCCACATTCTTGTCAGCATTTTTTATTGTCTGCCTTATGGATATAAGCCATTTTAACTGGTGTGAGATGATATCTCATTGTAGTTTTGATTTGTATTTCTCTGAAGATCAGTGATGTTAAGTACCTTTTCATATGTCTGTTTTTATGTCTTTTTAAAAGAAATGTTTATTCAAATCTTTTGCCCACTTTTAATTGGATTATTAGATTTTTTCCTATAGAGTTTTTTGAGTTTCATATATATTCTGGTTATCAATCCCTTGTCAGATGGGCAGTTTAGAAATATTTTCTCTCATTCTATGGGTTCTGTCTTCACTTTGTTGATTGTTTTCTTTGCTGTGCAGAAGCTTTTACACTTAATATGATCTCACTTGTCAATTTTTGCTTTGGTTGCCTTTGCCTGTGGGGTATTATGCAAGAGATCTTTGCCCAGACCAATTGTCCTGGAGATTTTCTCCAATGTTTTCTGTAGTAGTTTCATAGTTTGAGGTCTTTTAAGTCTTTAATTCATTTTGATTTATTTTTGTGCATGGTGAGAGATAGGGGCCTAGTTTCATTCATCTGTATATAGATACCCAATTTTCCCAGCACCATTTATTAAAGAGACTGTCTTTTCCCCAGTGTGTGTTCTTAGCACCTTTGTTGAAAATGAGTTCACTGTAGGTGTGTGGATTCGTTTCTGGCTCTCTATTCTGTTCCATTGGTCTTTGTGTCTGTTGTTATGCCAGTACCATGCTATTTTTAATAACTTGAAGCTAGGAAACATGATTCTTCCAGTTTTTTTGTTTTGCTTTGTTTTTTGCTTAGGGTAGTTTTGGCTATTCTGGGTATTTTGTGGTTCCATATAAATTTTAGGATTTTTTTCCTATTTCTGTGAAGAATGTCATTGGTATTTTGATAGAGATTGCATTAAATCTGTATATTGCTTTGGGTAGTATGGACATTTTGACAATATTGATTCTTCCAATTCATGAGCATGAAATATCTTTCCAATTTTTGGTGTCTTCTTCAATTTCTTTCATCAGTATTTTATAGTTTTCATTATAAAGATCTTTCACTTCTTTGATTAATTAACTCTTAGGTATTTAATGTTATTTGTAACTCTTGTAAATGGGATTATTTTTTAAATTTCTTTTTCAGTTTGTTCATTGTTGGCATATAGAAATGCTACCGATTTTCATATGTTGATTTTGTATCCTGTAACTTTACCGAATTTATCAGTTATAATGGTTTTTTGATAGAGTCTTTAGGTTTTTCCAAATGTAAGATCAAATCATCTGCAAAAAAGGATAATTTGACTTCTTTCTTTCCAATTTGGATGCCATTTATATCTTTCTCTTGTCTGATTGCTGTAGCTAGGACTTCCAGTACTATGTCGAATAACAGTGGTGAAAGTGGGCAACCTTGTTGTGTTCCAGATCTTGGAGGAAAGGCTTTCAGTTTTTCCCCATTCAATATGATACTAGTCCTGGGACTGTCTTATGTGTCTTGTATTATTTTGAGGTATGTTCCTTCTATACCTAGTTCTTTTGAGGGTTTTTATCATAATGGGATGTTGAATGTTATCAAATGCTTTTTAGCATCAATTGAAATAATCATGGGTTTTTGTCATTCATTCTGCTGGTGTGATGCATCACACTGATTGATTTGCATGTGTTGAACCATCCTTGCATCCCAGGAATAAATCCCACTTGGTCATAATGAACAATCTTTTTAATGTTTTGTTGAATTCAGTTTGCTAATATTTTGTGAAGGATTTTTGCACTTATATTCATCAGGGTTATTGGCCTGTGGTTTTCGTGTGTGTGTGTGTGTTTAATATGTCTTTAGTTTTGGTATCAGGATATTACTGGCTTTGTAGAATGAGTTTGGAAGAATTTCCCCTTCCTCTATTTTTTGGAATAGTTTGAATAGAATTAGTATTTCTTCTTTAAATGTCTGTTAGAATTTAGCAGTGAAGTCTTTTGGGTTCCAGGCTTTTCTTTACTGGGATACTTTTATTATAGTTTTTATCTCATTACTTATAATTGGTCCTTCAGGTTTTGGATTTCAATCTAGGTAGGTTGTATGTGTCTAGGAATTGGTCTGTTTCTCCTAGATTTTCCAATTTGTTGGCATCTAGTTCCTTATGGTAGCTACTAATGATCCTTTGAATTTCTGCAGTATCAGTTGTAATGTCTCCTTTTTCATCTTTGACTTCATTTATTTGAATTTTTTCTCTTTTTCTTAGTCTGGCTAAAGGTTTGTCTATTTTTTAGCTTTTTAAAGACCAACTTTGTTTCGTTGATATTTTGTATTATTTTCTTCATTTGAATTTTATTTATTTATGCTCTAATCTTTTATTATTTCTTTTCTTCTACTATTTTTGGGTTTCATTTGCCCCTGCTTTGCTACTTCTTTAAGATGCATCTTTAGAAGTTGTTCTTCTTTTTTGATGTAACATTTATAGCTATAAACTTCTCTGTTAGTACTGCATTCACTGTAATACATAGGTTCTGGTATGTTGTGTTTCCATGTTCATGCTTCAATAAATTTTTCAATTTCCTTCTATGTTCTTCACTGATCATTCAGGAATGACCTACTGGTCATTCAGGAATGTATTGTTCAGTTTCCATGTATTTGTATAGTTTCCAAAATTCTCTTGTTATTGATTTCTAGTTTTATTCCATTGTGGTCAGAAAAGATGCTTATTTATTATTTCAATTATTTGAATGTTTTAAGACTTGTTTTGTGATCTAATATAGTCTATCCTTGAGAATGATTCATATGCTGAGGAAAAGAATGTGTATTCTGTAGCTGTTGGATGAAATGTTCTGTAAATATCTATTAGATCCATTCAGTCTATCATGCAGATTAAGTCTGATGTTTCTTTGTTAATTTTCTGTCTGGAAAATCTGTACAATGTTGAAAATGGGGTGTTGAAGTATCCAGCTATTATTGTATTGGAGTCTATTTCTCTCTGTAGCTATAATAATATTTGCTTTATATATCTGGGTGATCCAGTATTGGGAACATATATATTTAAAATTGTTACATCCTCTTGTTGAATTGACCCTTTTGACATTATATAGTGACTTTCTTTGTCTCTTCTTATAGTTTTTGTCTTAAAAGTGATTTCATCTGATATGAGTATAGCTACTCCTGCTCTTTTTTGGTTTCCACTGGCATGGAATATCTTTTTTCATCCTTTTATTTTTAGTCTATGTGTATCTTTATAAGTGAAGTGTGTTTCTTGTAAGCAACAGATCAATGAGTCTTGTTTTTTAAATTCATTCGCCAATCTATGTCCTTTGATTGGAGAATTCATTCCATTTATGTTCAATGTTATTATTAATAATAAGTAAGGACTTACCCCTGCCATTTTGTTATGTTTTCCGGTTGTTTTGTGGTCTTCTCTTCCTTCTTTCTTTTTCTCCTGTCTTCCTTTTCGTGACGGTGATTTTCTGTGGTGGTTTAGTTTCTTGCTTTTATTTTTTGTGTATCCATTTTATGTTTTTTGGTTTGAAGTTTCCATGAGGCTTGCACAAACTATGTGATAGCACTTTTTTTTTTTACTTTTAATTCAGGGGTACATATGCAGGTTTGTTACACAGGTAAACTTGTGTCATGGAGGTTCATTGTACATATTATTTCATCACCCAGGTATTAAGCCTAGTATCCATTAGTTATTTTTCCTGATCCTCTCCTTCCTGCCACTGTCCACCCTCTGATAGACCCCAGTGTGTGTGTTCTCCTGTATGTGTCCATGTGTTCTTATTATTTAGCTCCTAGTGAGATCATGTGGTATTTGATTTTCTGTTCCTGTGTTAGTTTGCTAAGGATAATGGCCTCCAGCTCCATCCCTGTCCCTGCAAAGGACATGATCTTGCATAACCCATTATTTTAAGCTGATAACAACTTAACATTTTGCATAAAGAAAAAGAAAAGTGATTGATAAAGACTCTATGCCTTAACTTTGTCCCCCCACTTTTAACTTGTGGTTTATATTTATATCTTATTGTACTGTCTATATCTTGAAAAGTTGTTGTAGTTATTATTTTTGATTGGTTTATCATTTTGTTTTTCTATTTAAGGTAAGAGTAGTTTACACACCACAGTTACAGTGTTGTAATATTCTGTGGTTTTCCTGTGTACTTACTATTACTAGTGCATTTTGTACCATCACATGATTTCTTCTTGTTCATTAACATCCTTTTCTTTCTGATTGAAGTACTCCCTTTAACATTTCTTGCAGGACTTGTCTGGTGTTGATGAAATCTCTCAGCTTTTGTTTGTCTGAGAAAGACTTTATTTCTCCTTCATGTTTGAAGAATATTTTCACTGGATATATTATTCTAGAGTAATAGATTTTTCCCTTAGGACTTAAAATATATTATGCCACTCTCTCCTGGCCTGTAAGGTTTCCTTTGAGAGGTCTTCTGCCAGATGTATTGGAACTCCATTGTATGTTATGTATTTCTTTTCTCTTGCTGCTTTTAGGATGCTTTCTTTATCCTTGGCCTTTGGAAGTTTGATTATTAAATGCCTCGAGGTAGCCTTTTTTGGGTTAAATCGCTCTGTGTTCTATAGCTTTCTTGTACTTGGATATTGATATCTTTCTTTAGGTTTGGGAACTTCTCTGTTGTTATACTTTTGAGTAAATTTTCTACCCTTATCTCTTTCTCTATCTCCTCTTTAAGGCCAATAACTCTTATATTTGCCCTTTTGAGGCTATTTTCTGAATCCTGTGCCTCACTGTTATTTATTTACTTTTCTTCTGTCTTCTCTGACCCTGTATCTTCAAATAGCTTGTCTTCAAGCTTACTAATTCTTTCTTCTGCTTGATCAATTTTGCTACTAAAAGACTGTGGTGAATTTTCAGTATGCCAATTGCATTTTTCAGCTCCAGAATTTCTGCTTGATTTTAAAAAATTATTTTAACCTTTTTGTTAAATTTATCTGATAGAATTCTGAATTTCTTCTTTGTGTTATCTTTCCTCTGAGTTTTCTCAACACAGCTGTTTTGAATTCTTTGTCTGAAAAGTCACATATCTCTGTTTCTCCAGGCTTGATCACTGGTGACTTATTTAGTTCAATCGGTGAGGTCATGTTTTCCTTGATCATCTTGATACTTGTAGATGTTCGTCTGTATCTGGGCACTGAAGAGTTAGGCATTTATTATAGATTTCCTAATCTGGGCTTGTTTTTACCCGTCCTTCTTGAGAATACCTTGAAGATATTTAAAAGGACTTTGGTGTTGAGATCTAAACTGGATCTGCTTTATGGGGACCCCAAGCCCAGTGGCACTGTGGTTCTTGCAGACTTGTAGAGATATAGCACCTTGATGGTCTTGGACAATATCCAGAAGAATTCTGTAGATTACCAGGCAGAGACAATTGTTCTCTTCTCTTACTTTCTTCCAAACAGAGTCTCTTTCTCTGTTCTGAGCCACATGGAGCTGAGGGCAGAGTGACACAAGTACCCCTGTGGCCACCACCCCAGGACTGTAATGGGTCAGACCTGAAGCAAGCACAGTACTGGGTCTCACTCAAGGTGTGCTGTAACCGCCTTGGCTACTACCTATGTTTGCTCAAAGCCCTAGGGCTCTACAATCAGTAGATGGCAAGGCCAGCTGGGCCTATAACCTTCCCTTCAGGGCAGAAAGTTTCCCCAGGCCCCAGGTGGGTCCAAAGGTGCCATCTGGGCACCAAGGACTAGAGTCAAAAACCTTAGAAGTTCACCTGGTGTTCTATTGTACTGTGGCTGAGCTGGCACTCAAACCAGAAGATGCAGTCTTTCCCACTCTTTCCTCCCTTTTCCAAAGGCAGAGGAACCTCACTCCATGACCATTGCCACCTCATGCCGACGAGGAACCCTGTCAGACTACTACCCATATTTCCTTAAGGTCCAAGGGCTCTCAGTCAGCTTGTTGTGAATGCTACCAGTCCTGAATCTCTCCATTCAGGGCTCACTTCTGGCCCAGGGCCCAGAAATGCCATCCAAGAATCAAGTTATGGAATCAGGGACCTCAAGAGCCCGCTTGGTGCTCTACCGCCCTGTGGCCAAGCTGCTGCGTAAGATGCAAGACTAATTCCCCTTTACTTTTCCCTCTGCTTTTCTCCAGCAGAAGGAGTCTCACCCCATAGCCACATCTTGGAACGTGCTGAGTCTCACCTGTAGCTAGCAAGTCTCAGAATCTCACCCAAGGCCGACGATGTAGTACCTGGGTATCACTGCTGGTTATTCAGGACTGAAGGGTTCTTCAGTTAGCAGGTGATGAATTCTGCCAGGACTGGGTCATTCCCTTCAAGGCAAAGAGTTCTCTTCTGGCCCAGCGCATGTCTAGAAATGTCCAGGGACTAGGGCCTGGAAAGGGGACTTCATGACTCTGATCAGTGCCCTATCCTGCTGTGGCTGAGCTGGTATCCAAGACACAAGGCAAAGTCCTCCCCACTCTTTCATCTCCTCTCCTCAAGCAGAAAAAAAGTGGGTCTCTTTTGGAGCCACAAGCTGTGCAGCCTGGAGTTAGGGGAAAGGTAATGCCAGCACTCAGTCATCCTGGCTAGTGTCTCAGTAGGTCACATTCCCCCTGCCCCAGTCCACTGTCTTTGGGCCCATTTTAGCCCTAGAATTTGCCTAGGTGTTGTAGTTCTTGTGGTCTAGACCAGCTTTCAATTTATTTTGAACCCCAGAGCACTTTAGCCCACAGTGGTGAGGCTTGCAAAAACTCAAGTTCTGACTGCTGAGATTGGCAATTTCCCTCTGGCTAAGGGTGGTTGAAATGCATCCTCTGTGGTCTGGCATCAGCTGAGTTTGGTCCAGTTTTTCTTTCTGCTATAATAAGGGCAGCACTGAGTTCAGTGCCTCACAATTGCTAGCTCTCCCTCTCCCCAGGGCACAGAAATGCTCTTCAGACCATGCTCCTACTGCCAGGGGATAGAGAAGGCCCACGCCTTCAGTCAGCAATTCAAGACTGTTTTTCCTACCTCTTCAGTGTCTCTTTCAGCGAAATGAAGTGAAAATCAGGTACTGGGAGTGCTCACCTCATTTTTGGTTGTTACAAAGGTGCTTTTGTTGTGTGTGGTTAAATTGGTGTCCTTGAAGGAGGGATGATCAGTGGAGGCTTCCATTTTACTATCTTGTTCCACCACACCTGCCTTAGTAATATTTTCTGGTTTCTAGCTTACTTTATGGTCAGAATACAATATATAGTATACATAACATACAAAATATATGTTAAGTGTTATCAACTGTTTATGTTATTGGTAAGGCTTCCAGTCAATAGGTTTTGTGGGCATGAAAAATTATATGTGGCTTTTGGAATGTGCAGGAGATTGATGCCCCAACCCCTGAGTTGTCAACTGTATTTGATTACATAATTTATTTTGCCAGTCCCTTTTGTTGAATTGTAATTTGCTTGTTTTGCTCTTTTTGTTGTTGTTGTTGTTGTTGTTGTTTTTTGCTATAATCATCAATGTTGCAGGACCATCCTGTATCTGTAGTTTTGGGTACATGCACAATATCCTATACTTTAGATTCCTGGAAGTGGATTACCATGTCAAAGGATATGCACATTTTAAATTTTGATAGGTACTGTCAAGGTTTTTTTTTAAAAAACTGCTATTCTAATTTATACTTCTGCAATACATGTGAGAATGTTCTTTTGCCTAAACATTTGTTACTCTGGGTATTTTTTTTTCTCTTTTTGACAGTCTCATGGATGATAAGTAGTATCTTATTGTTTTAATTATTATTTCATTGGTTGTTAATGAGATTGAACATATTTTCATGTACACTGGTAATTTCTTTCTCTTTTTTGTGATTTTCCTTTTTGTATTATTTGCCAATTTTTCTGTTGTGTTTTTATCTTATTAATTTATAGATTTTCTTGTTAATTTATAGAAGCTGTTTATATTTTATGGATTTTAACAATTTGCTTATTATTTGTGATGAAAGTGTTGTCTCCTTGTTTGTCCCTTATCTAATACGTTGGCTTATGATTATTTAGAAGTTTTAAATTTTTAGGTAGTCTGTCCATCTTTTACTTTATGAGTTATAGCTTTCTTGTCTTAGGAAGAACAACCCACCCTAGAATTACTAAAGTATTCTTTATATTTTTACCCAGTAGTATTCATTGATTTAAAGATTAGGAACATAAAAAGTCATCCAACATAAAAAGTCATCCAAAATAAAAAGTCACATGTCAAATAAAATGATTTTTTAGTTGTTTTTTGAGAAAGTAGGTTCTAGAGCCAGGCTGTCTGGGTTTCCTTCCAGCTGTATGACCTTGGGCAAGTTACTTAAACTTTCTATGCTTCAGTTTCTCCATCTGTAAGATGAGGTTAATGATAGTACCCATTTCACGTAATTGTTGTGAGAAATAAATGAGTTAATAGATGTCAAGTGCTTTAAATAATATTTGACATATAAAAAACAATGTTTAAGTGTTAGCTAAAAATATGCATTGGTGGTATTACTGCCTGAATCTAAGGAGTGGGAAAAAGAAATCTATCTGTTACATTGTGAACACTTATAATGTTCTGACATTAACACAGGAGCTTGTGTTCAGTGTCTTATGTGGTAGATATTACCACTGAGGCTCAGAGAAGCTAAGTTACTCATTTATGGTCATATAGGTAAAACAAAGTGATTCAACTAGGGAAGCTCATGTTCTTTTACTATGATACCTGAAGTGACCCAGGCAGAGGTCTACATACAGAGGAAGATTCTACTTTAAGGTTTGTAGCTTTGAAATATCATGAAACTCGAAGATTACTTCTAGACTTTTATACATGTAACCAAGTAACTGAAAAAAATTGTAGATGCAGGAATGTGTTTGAATATAATAGCCTATATCTATTATCAATAACCTGTGATCTACCTCTCCCTGTCAAAAGAGAAATGAGAGAACCTATGTTAGCTCCTGTTAGTCACTAGTTTCTATTATTATTTTAACATTTTGTCAAAATTTGGTGAAGAGCTAATGAATGTCACACTAAGCAACTTTTGTCTTTTTTGTATCTTAAATAAATTTGATAGTCTGCACATGCTTTTGTTTTGGGAAAATATAAGGAACCAGTCGCTGCTACTTTATCATCAAAATAAATATTGAAGCTTCCATGCATTAGTTCTTACTATAGAAGGCAGTAAAACATTATGATAAACGTTTCAGACTCAGGGACCAAATCACATAGGCTGAAGTCCCAGTTCTACAACTTAGTCGTGTGACGTTGGTCAATATACGTAACCTCTCTCATTGATAAACTGAGAACCACTCATTGCTTATTCCTTCATTTCTGTTACCCATTGGTTTCTCCCCAATTCTGTTAGCAACTGGATTATTTAGATGCTTACTTATTCCAAGAAGGGATGCCATAGTAGAAAGAGAGAAGAGGAAGTTGAAACAGGATTTGTGTTTTAAAATACGGTATATAGCAAATGGCATATATAATAGTATCAAAAGAAAAGGCCTTTGAGTTGAGATAGCCTGTTCTTTTAGTTTAATTTTAAAAGTCTAAGTTTTACAGGTCTCAGAGCATAATGAATTTTCTCCTCATAAACAAAACAGTCATATCTCAACCTCAGAGATATTGTGGGTCCAGGCCATTGCAATAAAGCAAATATCACAATGAAGTGAGTCACGCACATTTTTTTGGTTTCCCAGTGCACATAATAGTTATGTTTCCACTTATACTATAGTCCATTAAGTGGACAATAGTGAGTAATGCTATTGCCCACTTAATGGACTACAGTATAGTGTAAACATACTATACTGTGTGTTTATATACCTCAATGACAAATACTTTATTGCTAAAATATGCTAATAGCATTTGAGCTTTCAGCAAGTCATAAACTTGTTGCTGGCGGAGGGTCTTGCCTTGATGTTGATGACTGCTGACTGATCAGGGTGGTGGTTGCTTAAGGTTGGGGTGGCTGTGGTAATTTCTTAAAATAAGACAATGATGAAGTTTGCCACATCTATTTATCCTTCTTTCACAAAAGATTGCTCTGTAGAATGTGATGTTGTTTGACAGCATTTTACCCATAGTAGAACTTCTTCCACAATTGGAGTCAATCCTCTCAAACCCTGACACTGCTTTACCAACTAAGTTCATGTAGTATCTAAATTGTTTGTTGCCATTTCAATAATGTTCACAGCGTCTTCATCAGGAGTACATTCAATCTCAAGAAATCACTTTGTTCACCCTATCCATTAAAATTTTCTCATGAGATTACAGCAGTCTCATGACTTCTGTTACATATTTGGAATCCACTACTAATTCTAGTTCTCATGCTATTTCTACCACATCTGCAGTGACTTCCTCCACAGAAATCTTGAACCCCTCAAAGTTATCCATAAGGGTTGAAATCAACTTCTTCCAAACTCCTAATGTTGATATTTTAACCTCCTCCCATGAATGGCAAAGGTTCTTAATAGCTTCTAGAATGGTGAATTATTTCTAGAAAATTTTCAATTTATTTTGCTCAGATCCATCAGAGGAGTTACTAGCCTTATAAAATGTAGTTTTTAAATAAGACATAAAAATCAAAATTACTCCTGGATTTATGAACTATAGAATGGATATTGTGTTAGTAGGCATGAAAACAACATCTATCTATCTCCTTACACAACTCCATCAGAGCTTTGACGAGGTACATTGTACATGAACAGTAATGTTTTGAAAGGAACATTTCTTTTTTCTGAGCAGTAGGTCTCAACAGTGGGCTTAAAATATTTGGTAAACCATCCTCTAAACAGGTGTGCTGTTATCCAGATATTGTTGTTTCACTTCTATAGCATAGTCAGGGTTGATTTAGCATAATCTGTAAGGGCCCCGAAACTTTCAGAGTGGTAAATGATCGTTGGCTTCAACTTAAAGTCACCAGCTACATTAACCCCTAACAAGAGAGTCAGCCTGTCTTCTAAAGTTTTGAAGCCAGGCATTGACTTTTCCTCTCTAGCTATGGAAATTTTAGATGTCATTTTCTTCCAATATAAGGCTGTTTCATCTACACTGAAAATATGTTGTTTAGTGTAGCCACCTTCATAAACTGTCTTGGCTAGATAGATCTTCTGGATAACTTGCTGCAGTTCCTATATCAGCACTTGGTGCTTCACCTTGCACTTTTATGTTACAGAGATAGCTTTTTCCTTAAACTTCATGAACCAATCTCTGCTAGCTTCCAACATTTCTTCTGCAGTTTTCTTACCTCTCTCAGCCTTTGTGAGTTGAGGAGAGTTAAGGCCTTGCTCTGGGTTAGGCTTTGACTTAAGGGAATGTTGTGGCTGGTTGGATTTTCTATTCAGACCACTAAAACTTTCTCTGCATCAGCAATAAGCCTGTTTTGCTTTCTTATCATTTGTGTGTTCGCTAAAGTAGTGCTTTTAATCTCCTTCAAAAACTTTTCCTTTGCATTCACATCTTGGCTAGCCATTTGGTGCAAGAAGCCTGGCTTTCAGTCTGTCTTGGCTTTCAACATGCCTTCTTCACTAAGCTTCATCATTCATTGCTAGCTTTTGATTTAAAATGAGAGATGTGCAATTCTTCATTTGAACACTTAGAGGCCATTGTAAGATTATTAATTGGCCTAATCTCAATATTATTGTATCTTAGGGAATAGGGAGTCCTGAGAAGAGGAAGAGAGATGGGGGAATGGCCAGTGAGTGGAGTAATCAGAACACACACCACATTCATCGATTAACTGTACTGTCTTCTATGGGCATGGTTCATGCCACCCTAAAACAATGATAACAGTAACATCAAATATCACTGATTACTGTAACAGATTTAATAATAAGAATAAGTCTGAAATAATGTGAGAACTACCAAAATATAACACAGAGACACGAAGTGAGCACATGCTGTTGGGAAAATGGCACTGATAGACTTGCTCAAAGTAGGATTGTCACAAATCTTGAATTTGTGTTGAATCTGAGAAGCACAATAAAATGAGGTGTGCTGTATATTGGGAATAGAAAAAAGTCAGCCTGTCACATTCTTGGACTTGGTGGAGTCCACTGGTCTGTTTGTGTGGAGGGAGAAAAATTAGAGAAAGAAAGAAGGCAGCTTGGACTCTGTTAGCCTGAGAGAAGGGCTTGTGTCCTGTGCACCAAACATCTCCACCCCTGGTGAATTCTGGTACAGAGATAGAGTCTCCAGAAAGGTCTGAGTTTCTGAGAAGAGAGGACTGCATGCTCTGCTTAGGAGCAAGCATCTTGGTATTGCTGACATGCTGTGTGGCATGTGAGCAGGAGCGGGGTGTCTACATACAGGGCAGACTTCATGACCAAGTGGCATGTTCAGTCACCCAGGCCTCACTCTTGATCTAATACTCTCCTGTCACCACCTTAAGACTCCTAATACTTTTTTAATTAGGAACCCATTGTGCTCATTTTGTACTTGACCTCACAATTGATGTAGCTGGTCCTGTCTGCAGAAAGGTGCCTGAAAAGGGTTGAATCCTCAGCATAGAATGAGATCAGTTATTATAATGTCCCCACCTACCGAGAGGGAGAGGTAGCTGGGAGACAGCTAACAGACCTGAAGAATCTGTGCAGTGGAGACAAGGAGGATGCTATGGTAACAGCATGGACTGATGACCACAGGCCAGATGGCACAGCAGACATGTAGGTGGATGCCAGCATGGCTACTACACAGTACTGAGGACCAGATGCTCCCAGTTGATGACTGGACATCTCCTAAGTGTCCTGGAACTCCTGGTCTTCCAGGGAAATATGGGGGGAGAAGTAAAATAGCCTGAGATTTTTGTTTCCCACACCCTACCCAACTGGGGCTCAAAATAAATTTAATAAAAATGACATTTCTTGCATGCATGAACGTATGGACTATAGTTTTAACTTATTATTTCATAGGTAAAGTATGACTTATTTTACAACTGGTTTATTTGTGCATACATTGCTATTTATGTAAGAACCATGCATCTTGCATGTGGGTGGTTTTATTTAAATTTAAAGCTCATGGTTTTGTTGCTTCTACTTAATACAACAGTTTCTCCTGCTGGCAGTCAGTTTAGATATTGAATTATTTCTCAAACGACCTTAACTGGGTAATTCTCAGGTGACCTAAACTAATTTATTGGCCTTGTAAATCTCAGACTCTTAATTTTCAACCTTCTCTTGTTAGGGTATGTCCTGGAAAGCCAACATGCATTTGTTAAATTCTGAATTACAGAAGACAGGCAACCATCTGGAACTGTAGAAGTGAAGGGTTTCAGAAGAGCCCTTCACATTGTGAAGCATCATTCACGTGCTCTCAGGTTTGCCTTGTGTTATAGAGGACAAAGCCAATGACAGCCACCTTGGTCTCCTCTAGCACAAAGCAGTCGAGATGACACTAGACGTAAATGGGATATGTGATTTCAAAGGAATGCCATGTCTGAGGAAAATCAAACCATATATATTATAATATGAGGTTCCCCCCACCACCATGCAAGTAAAATATTTCAAAATCTTGAACTGAGATTTACATCAGTGCAAAAATGTTGTTAAAGTAAGGCTTGCTTTATAGAAGATTATGTCTCCAAGTGCAGAAATCTCCAGTGTCCTTGTACATGCATGAGAACTTTTTGTCTCTGCAAATGTCCTATTCATCTTTAATAGTGTCTGTACACCTCATAGGGTGCCCCAACAGTGTGAGCACAATATCCAAAGAGCAAGTGTCAAGTAGCCATCAGCAAAGCAAGGTATAAACAGAGAAAATGAGATTGCACAGGGTGTAGGAGGATGGGAAGAAGAAATGATACAGCTTCTAGTTTACTAGATAGGGCCTATCTGAAAAAGTATTGTAGTCCAGTTTTAAAATGATGAACACATAGGGCTGAAAGGGCCCCCGAGAAGTCATCTGCTCCTTCCCCTTAACCTCCAGGGAGGTTTTATCTAAACCATTTTACAGAGAGGTTTCTGTCATGTTCTTAAAATTCTGTGGGGAAGTGCATTTGACAGCCTCTCTAGTATCCCATTATAATGCTTTATAACCACAAGTGTCAGGAAGCCCCCTCCTATACATATATATCCTTTTCTTCTCTAGCTAAAGCCCACTGTTTCCTGTTCTATCCTTAGTAGAGAAATGTTCATACATCTGGATACAGCTTCTGAATAATAATCTTTCCTATGTTTAAAGAGACATTAAGTGAACCATTTCTTTCTCTTCCTGAGACTAAATAATCCCAGAGGCTTTATCCTTTTTGCATTCACTCATTTTCCGTGTCCCTGTGAAGTTTTTGAGTCTCAAGCTGGGCTTCTTTTCTTGGCAGGAGTTTTCATTGTGGGGGTTTCCAATGCCAAAATAGCTTTTCTAGTACTACTTCTACATGATTGACTTTCAAGACTCATCCACATAAACACTGTACAATAGAGTGAGAATGTGTCACTGGATTCTGTGGAAATGTAACCGAGCATTTTCCATGCCACCCGTTTCCTAGTGAATTCAAGGGTCCCTGAATTTCCCTGGCAGAAAGCAAACTAGAATCATGAGGGATGTTGGAAGGACTGTGGGAGCTGGCTTCAGCTCACAAGGTATGAGGAAAGTTTAATTTCTTGATGTCACATCTTTAAGAGCCTCTATGACCCCAGCCCAAATGCCCCTGAGATGATCATTTGCAAACCCAGCAACCATTCTGAGCTCCTTGACGACTATCAGCCCAGAGATTAAGAATAAAGGCCTAATTCTTTGCTTCCCCCAAAAGGCTACAGCTCTAGGAAGATTTGGACATTGCCCCCATGGGTTCTGGGCAGCCCATGACTCTTCTGAAAGGAGGTTTGGAGGAATAGCAGTGACAGGAAGTTGAATCCTGCCCCTGACATTCTTCCCAACCAAACAAAGCCAACATCCAGTGCTAAGGTTTGAGAATGTCCTCTAAAAGTTCAAATGTTGGAAACTTGGTTGCCATTGGGGTGGTGTTGAGAGGCAGTGCCTTTGGGAGGCGATTGAGTCATGAGGGTTCTGCCCTCATGAATGGATTAATGCTGTTATCCCTGGAGTGGGTTAGTTATTGTGGGAGTGGCTTTGTTATAAAAGCAAGCTTTCTCTTACCCATACACACTCACTGTGTGATGCTGAAACCACCTTCACAGATTAAAAAAAGCCACAAGATTAAAATTGTCATGGGGCTTAAATTTTTGGTAAGATATTTTCCTTTCTCTCTTTTTTCTCCTCCATACATAATTGCTTGCATATAGTCATTACAACAAATGGTAGTCACTAATAATTGATTATCTTCCTGTCTTAGCCCCTGGGCAGGCTGCCTACAAGATTGATGAACTTGTTTTTTCTTTTAAAGAACAATGATCCTTAGATCATGAAGACCCCCTTGATGGCTTCCAGAAGTTGGACTAGTCAAGAGAGTGCCAGTCAGCTTTGACTACCAGGTATCTCACCTTCTGCAAACTTTCCTGCTATGCTATAGGCATAGTTACACAATAACCCACCATTGTTTCCCAGCTTGTTTTCCATAGTAACTGGCAGTTTTAAACACTATTGTAAAACCGAAGACTGGTCTTTGAGATATTTTTTAGACTTTGCCCGCAAGTAAACCAACTGACACCAACTGAACCAGTGTCCTGTGATGTTAACCAAGGAACAGACTTGGCTGGTCTTGTGACTCACCTCCTTTCCCAGGAACTGATTCAGTGCATGAAGACAGCTTCAACACTCCTATGATTTCATCTCAGACCAATCAGCATTACACATCCTCTACCTTTCTGCCTGCCAAATCATCTTTAAAATCTCTAGCCTTTGAAGTCTCTGGCAGGTGGTTTTGAGAAATATCTCCTATCCTCCTTGCTGAGTTGCCTTGCAATAGTTAAACTATTTCTTCATTACAATACTTGCTGTCTCAGTGTTCAGCTCTGTCTGGGCAGCAAGCAAGAACCTGGTCAGGCAGTAACAATGCCTTCCTCCACTTTCTTTCCAGATGCTGGTGCCTTACTCTTGGACTTCCCAGCCTGCAGAACCATGGGCCAAATGAATTTCCTTTCTTTATAAATTACCCAGTATGTGGTAATCTATTACAGCAACATAAAATGGATTAAGACATTTCTAATATCTGCCTTTCAAAAATCCTGCCCTGTGAAAATTTGTCTTCTTCCCTAAGTTCTCACTGTGGAATTGGATAATAGCAATTAATTAAAGCAGGGAAACGGGCATTGCTTCCAGGTACATTACAGAAATCTCTATTTTGAGGAGATAATACCAAATTTCAGTGACTTAAGCCCTAACTGTGTTAGAAGCAGATAGGCCTCTTTTACAATAGTTGAAAACTTACAAAGCTATTTTTATTACTAAGTAACTAAAAGTGCAATGTATGTGACCATATTTTATAAAATGTAAAGAGACCTAACAACAAGAAAAAAACTTGATTAAAAAATGGGCTAAAGATCTTAACAAGCATCTCACCAAAGAATATATACAGGTGGCACGGACAAGGAGCCAAGATGGCTGAATAGGAACAGCTCCTAGCAGGAGCGACACAGAAGATGGGTGATTTCTGCATTTCTGTTTGAGGTAGCGGGTTCATCTCACTAGGGAGTGCCAAACAGTAGGTGCAGGAAAGTCGGTGCAGCGCACTGTGCATGAGCCGAAGCAGGGCGAGGCATTGCCTCACTCGGGAAATGCAAGGGGTCGGGGAGTTCCCTTTCCTAGTCAAAGAAAGGGGTAACAGATGGCACCTGGAAAATCGGGTCAGTCCAACCCTAATACTGCGCTTTTCCAACGGGCCTGGAAAACGGCACACCAGGAGATTGTGTCCCACACCTGGCTCGGAGGGTCCTATGCCCACGGAGTCTCGCTGATTGCTAGCACAGCAGTCTGAGATCAAACTGCAAGGCGGCAGCGAGGCTAGGGGAGGGGCGCCCGCCATTGCCCAGGCTTGCTTAGGTAAACAAAGCAGCCAGGAAGCTCGAACTGGGTGGAGCCCACCACAGCTAAAGGAGGCCCTGTAGGCTCCACCTCTGGGGGCAGGGCACAGACAAACAAAACTTCAGCAGGAACCTCTGCAGACTTAAATGTCCTTGTCTGACAGCTTTGAAGAGAGTAGTGGTTCTCCCAGCACACAGCTGGAGATCTGAGAACGGACAGACTGCCTCCTAAAGTGGGTCCCTGACCCCCGAGCAGCCTAACTGGGAGGCACCCCCCAGTAGGGACAGACTGACACCTCACTTGGCCAGGTACTCCTCTGAGACAAAACTTCCAGAGGAACTATCAGACAGCTGAATTTGTGGTCTCATGAAAATCCGCTGTTCTGCAGCCACCGCTGCTGACACCCAGCCAAACAGGGTCTGGAGTGGACCTCTAGCAAACTCCAACAGACCTGCAGCTGAGGGTCCTGTCTGGTAGAAGGAAAACTAACAAACAGAAAGGACATCCACACCAAAAACCCATCTGTACATCACCATCATCAAAGACCAAAAGTAGATAAAACCACAAAGATGGGGAAAAAACACAGCAGAAAAACTGGAAACTCTAAAAAGCACAGCACCTCTCCTCCTCCAAAGGAACGCAGTTCCTCAGCAGCAGTGGAACAAAGCTGGAAGGAGAATGACTTTGACAAGTTGAGAAAAGAAGGCTTCAGACAATCGAACTACTCCAAGCTATGGGAAGAAATCCAAAACAATAGCAAAGAAGTTAAAAACTTTGAAAAAAATTAGATGAACGCCTAACTAGAATAACCAATGGAGAGAAGGGCTTAAAGGAACTGATGGAGCTGAAAGCCAAGTTTCGAGAACTACGCGAAGATTGCAGAAGCCTTGGGAGCAGATGCGATCAACTGGAAGAAAGGGTATCAGTGATGGAAGATGAAATGAATGAAATGAAGCAAGAAGGGAAGTTTAGAGAAAAAAGAATAAAAAGAAATGAACAAAGCATCGAAGAAATTTGGGACTATGTGAAAAGACCAAATCTACATCTGATTGGTGTACCTGAAAATGACAGGGAGAATGGAACCAAGTTGGAAAACACTCTGCAAGATATTATCCAGGAGAACTTCCTCAATCTAGCAAGGCAGGCCAACATTCAGATTCAGGAAATACAGAGAATGCCACAAAGATACTCCTCGAGAAGAGCAACTCCAAGACACATAATTGTCAGATTCACCAAAGTTGAAATGAAGGAAAAAATGTTAAGGGCAGCCAGAGAGAAAGGTCGGGTTACCCACAAAGGGAAGCCCATCAGACTAACAGCTGATCTCTTGGCAGAAACTCTACAAGCCAGAAGAGAGTGGGGGCCGATATTCAACATTCTTAAAGAAAAGATTTTCAACCCAGAATTTCATATCCAGCCAAACTAAGCTTCATAAGTGAAGGAGAAATAAAATCCTTTACAGACAAGCAAATGCTGAGTGATTTTGTCACCACCAGGCCTGCCCTAAAAGAGCTCCTGAAGGAAGCACTAAACATGGAAAGGAACAACTGGTACCAGCCACTGCAAAAACATGCCAAATTGTAAAGACCATCAAGGCTAGGAAGAAACTGCATCAACTAACGAGCAAAATAACCAACTAACATCATAATGACAGGATCAAATTCACACATAACAATATTAACTTTAAATGTAAATGGCCTAAATGCTCCAATTAAAAGACACAGACTGGCAAACTGGATAAGGAGTCAAGACCCATCAGTGTGCTGTATTCAGGAAACCCATCTCACGTGCAGAGACACACATAGACTCAAAATAAAGGGATGGAGGAAGATCTATCAAGCAAATGGAAAACAGAAAAAGGCAGGGGTTGCAATCCTAGTCTCTGATAAAATAGACTTTAAACCAACAA
Source organism: Symphalangus syndactylus (assembly GCF_028878055.3). NCBI lineage: Eukaryota > Metazoa > Chordata > Mammalia > Primates > Hylobatidae > Symphalangus > Symphalangus syndactylus. The sequence continues at coordinate 44,088,427 of NC_072441.2, read as the reverse complement.
AGACCAAAAGAGACTAAGAAGGCCATTACATAATGGTAAAGGGATCAATTCAACAAGAAGAGCTAACTATCCTAAATATATATGCACCCAACACAGGAGCACCCAGATTCATAAAGCAAGTCCTGAGTGACCTACAAAGGGACTTAAACTCCCACACAATAATAATGGGAGATTTTAACACCCCACTGTCAACATTAGACAGATCAACAAGACAGAAAATTAACAAGGCTATCCAGGAATTGAACTCACCTCTGCACAAAGTGGACCTAATAGACATCTACAGAACTCTCCACCCCAAATCAACAGAATATTCATTTTTTCAGCACAATTGACCACATAGTTGAAAGTAAGGCTCTTCTCAGCAAATGTAAAAGAACAGAAATTATAACAAACTGTCTCTCAGACCACAGTGCAATCAAACTAGAACTCAGGATTAAGAAACTCACTCAAAACTGCTCAACTACATGGAAACTGAACAACCTGCTCCTGAATAACTATTGGGTACATAATGAAATGAAAGCAGAAATAAAGATGTTCTTTGAAACCAATGAGAACAAAGACACAACATACCAGAATCTCTGGGACACATTCAAAGCAATGTGTAGAGGGAAATTTATAGCACTAAATGCCCACAAGAGAAAGCAGGAAAGATCCAAAATTGACACCCTACCATCACAATTAAAAGAACTAGAAAAGCAAGAGCAAACACATTCAAAAGCTAGCAGAAGGCAAGAAATAACTAAAATCAGAGCAGAACTGAAGGAAATAGAGACACAAAAAACCTTCAAAATATTAATGAATCCAGGAGCTGGTTTTTTGAAAAGATCAACAAAATTGATAGACTGCCAGCAAGACTAATAAAGAAGAAAAGAGAGAAGAATCAAATAGATGCAATAAAAAATGAAAAAGGGGATATCACCACCGATCCCACAGAAATACAATCTACCATCAGAGAATACTACAAACACCTCTACGCAAATGAACTAGAAAATCTAGAAGAAATGGACAAATTCCCCGACAAATACACCCTCCCAAGACTAAACCAGGAAGAAGTTGAATCTCTGAATAGACCAATAACAGGTTCTGAAATTGTGGCAATAATCAATAGCTTACCAACCAAAAAGAGTCCAGGACCTGATGGATTCACAGCTGAATTCTACCAGAGGTACAAGGAGGAACTGGTACCATTCCTTCTGAAACTATTCCAATCGACAGAAAAAGAGGGAATCCTCTCTAACACATTTTATGAGGCCAGCATCGTCCTGATACCAAAGCCTGGCAGAGACATAATCAAAAAAGAGAATTTCAGACCAATATCCTTGATGAACATTGATGCAAAAATCCTCAACAAAATACTAGCAAACCGAATCCAGCAGCACATCAAAAAGCTTATACACCATGATCAAGTGGGCTTCATCCCTGGGATGCAAGGCTGGTTCAACATACGCAAATCAATAAATGTAATCCAGCATATAAACAGAACCAAAGACAAAAACCACATGATTATCTCAATAGATGCAGAAAAGGCCTTTGACAAAATTCAACAACCCTTCATGCTAAAAACTCTCAATAAATTAGGTATTGATGGGACATATCTCAAAATAATAAGAGCTATCTACAACAAACCCACAGCCAATATCATACTGAATGGGCAAAAACTGGAAGCATTCCCTTTGAAAACGGGCACAAGACAGGGATGCCCTCTCTCACCACTCCTATTCAACATAGTGCTGGAAGTTCTGGCCAGAGCAATCAGGCAGGAGAAGGAAATAAAGGGTATTCAATTAGGAAAAGAGGAAGTCAAATTGTCCCTGTTTGTTTGCAGATGACATGATTGTATATCTAGAAAACCCCATTGTCTCATCCCAAAATCTCCTTAAGCTGATTAGCAACTTCAGCAAAGTCTCAGGATACAAAATCAATGTACAAAAATCACAAGCATTCTTGTACACCAATCACAGGCAGAGAGCCAAATCATGAGTGAACTCCCATTCACAATTGCTTCAAAGAGAATAAAATACCTAGGAATCCAACTTACAAGGGATGTGAAGGACCTCTTCAAGGAGAACTACAAACCACTGCTCAATGAAATAAAAGAGGATACAAACAAATGGAAGAACTTTCCATGCTCATGGGTTGGAAGAATCAATATTGTGAAAATGGCCATACTGCCCAAGGTAATTTATAGATTCAATGCCATCCCCATCAAGCTACCAATGACTTTCTTCACAGAATTGGAAAAAACTACTTTAAAGTCCATATGGAACCATTAAAGAGCCCACATCGCCAAGTCAATCCTAAGCCAAAAGAACAAAGCTGGAGGCATCATGCTACCTGACTTCAAACTATACTACAAGGCTACAGTAACCAAAAGAGCATGGGACTGGTACCACAACAGAGACATAGATCAATGGAACAGAACAGAGCCCTCAGAAATAATGCTGCATATCTACAACTATCTGATCTTTGACAAACCTGACAAAAACAAGAAATGGTGAAAGGATTCCCTATTTAATAAATGGTGCTGGGAAAACTGGCTAGCCAGATGTAGAAAGCTGAAACTGGATCCCTTCCTTACACCTTATACAAAAATTAATTCAAGATGGATTAAAGACTTACATGTTAGACCTAAAACCATAAAAACCCTAGAAGAAAACCTAGGCAACACCATTCAGGACATAGGCATGGGCAAGGACTTCATCTCTAAAACACCAAAAGCAATGGCAACTAAAGCCAGAATTGACAAATGGGATCTAATTAAACTAAAGAGCTTCTGCACAGCAAAAGAAACTACCATCAGAGTGAACAGGCCACCTACAGAATGGGAGAAAATTTTTGCAACCTACTCATCTGACAAAGATCCAGAATCTACAATGAACTCCAACAAATTTACAAGAAAAAACAACCCCATCAAAAAGTGGGTGAAGGATATGAACAGAAACTTCTCAAAAGAAGACATTTATGCAGCCAAAAGACAAATGAAAAAATGCTCATCATCACTGGCCATCAGAGAAATGCAAATCAAAACCACAATGAGATACCATCTCACACCAGTTAGAATGGCCATCATTAAAAAGTCAGGAAACAACAGGTGCTGGAGAGGATGTGGAGAAATAGGAACACTTTTACACTGTTGGTGGGACTGTAAACTAGTTCAACCACTGTGGAAGTCAGTGTGGTGATTCCTCAGGGATCTAGAACTAGAAATACCATTTGACCCAGCCATCTCATTACTGGGTATATACCCAAAGGATTATAAATCATGCTGCTATAAAGACACATGCATACGTATGTTTATTGCGGCACTATTCACAATAGCAAAAACTTGGAACCAACCCTAATGTCCAACAGTGATAGACTGGATTAAGAAAATGTGGCACATATACACCATGGAATACTATGCAGCCATAAAAAATGATGAGTTCATGTCCTTTGTAGGGACATGGATGAAACTGGAAAACATCATTCTCAGTAAACTATCGCAAGGGCAAAAAACCAAACACTGCATGTTCTCACTCATAGATGGGAATTGAACAATGAGAACTCATAGACACAGGAAGGGGAACATCACACTCCGGGGACTGTTGTGGGGTGGGGGGAGGGACAGCATTAGGAGATATACCTAATGCTAAATGACGAGTTAATGGGTGCAGCAAACCATCATGGCACATGGATACATATGTAACAAACTTGCACATTGTGCACATGTACCCTAAAACCTAAAGTATAATAATAAAATAAAATTAAAAAAAGGAATATATACAGGTGGCACATAAGCATATGAGAAGTTGCTCAACATTGTATGTCATCAGGGAAATGCAAACTAAAACAATAATTGCATACTACTATACATCTATTAAAATTGTCAAAATCCAGAACACTGACAACACCAAATATTGGTGAGGATGTGGAGCAAGAGAAACTCTCATTCATTGCTGGTGGGAATGCAAAGTGTTACAGCCACTTCAAAAGCCAGTTTGGTGGTTTCTTACAAAACTAAACATATTCTTACCATACTATCTAACAGTCACACTCTTTGGTATTTACCCAAAGGAGTTGAAAACTTATATCTGCACAAAAACCTGCACACAGGTGTTTATAGAACATTTGTTTATAATTGCCAATGCTTGGGAATGACCAAGATGTCTTTTAGCAGGTGACTGGATAAATAAACTATGGTACATCCAACAATGGAATATTACTCAGTGCTAAGAAGAAGTGAACTAACAAGTCATGAAAAGACATGGAGAAAACTTAAATGCATATTATTAAGTAAAAGAAACAAGTCTGGAAAAAGGCGATATATCATATTATTCCAACTACATGACATTCTGTAAAAGGCAAAAGTATGGGGACAATAAAAAGATAAGTGGTTGCCAGGGATTGGCTGGGGGGAGGAGGGAAGAATAGGAGGAGCACAGGGGATTTTAGGGCAGTGAAACTACTCTGTATGATACTATAATGGTGAATACATGTCATTTTACATTTGTCCAAACCCATAGAACTGCAACACCAAGAATGAACTCTAATGTAAATGATGGACTTTCTGTGATAATAATGTAACAATATAGGTTCATCAATGATAGCAAAGGTACTACTCTGGTGGGGGATGTTGATGGAAAAGGCTATGTATGTGTGGGGACAGGGGATCTGTGGGAAGTCTTTCTACCTTCTGCTCAATTTTGCGGTAAACCTAAAACTGCTCTAAAAAGTAAAGTCTATTACAATGATTTTTACAAAGTAAAGGGTAACGCAAATGTTAATTCTTGTTGTGATTGTTAAAATCTGACAGCCTGCCTGAAAAATAGTTCCCTATGGACAGTGCTTCATGTGCAGCATATTTTCTACTAATATTCATGTTTATAATTCTTCTGCAATTTTATTTAGACTTGGATGGATAGAAGCAAAACATGGCAGCTTTCTCACAGATCCTAGCAGCTGATGGGCAGAGGTTAATTTGTCTGTGCATGGACACATTAGCTTGTCACATCTGCTATTAATTGCAAACAGATATATTAGTCTAATTAAACATTGCAAGGAACTGACCTAAATTGTTCAATGCCTGTTGCTATATTGACTCCACATTAGCACACGTCTGGCTACATGTTTATCCTTGCTATACTGATATGAAGTAGCAGTCTCAACTCTACAGCTAGTAACAGTTCTTGCAGTCATCACTGCTGGTATGTTAACGATGCTTGAAAATAAAAAATAAAACTCGTGACATAATCATGTGAATTTGATGCTGAACTACAGCCATTTCTACCCCATTGCCTTGACCAAGAGCACTTTCAAATACTTATTTTTTGTGGCAGCTGTCTAAGTGAGTTGCAGTCATTCTAATTTTGGACCTCATTATTAGGACAAACAGTTGTGGTACATCAATAGCCCATCAGAATTAATTAAACAGGGAACAGCAACTGAATGTTCATCAGATCATTCTTAAGCAATCGGGGCAGAGGCTATATCTCTCTACTCAGACTTGAGACCGACTTATTTTGTGCTTGCACATGGGACATATTTAGTGATGACCAGATAGAAAATGTTTCCATGTGGCAAGTATCTAAATAACAGAAGCACAGAAATTGGGTGCAGTTTTGGAATCAATTACCAATGTGCGTTTCTTTCTTTAATTTTCATCAGTATTAAATTCCCTATTACAGCTGTATTGGCATATCTTTCTTTCCCTGCATTTGAATGTCTCCCCCCACTTCCCAACTTAGAAGTCCCACTTGGTGCCCAACATCTAGGTACTCGGTAAATACTGACTGCATGAAAAAAATCGAGGAAACTGGTTTTTATCTTAGGTACAAAAGAGGCAATCCATTTAAATATAAATTTGTTAGTGAGAATGTGAAGGAATTTTTCAATTACTAAAAGCAAACTTTTAAAAAGATACGAAAGACAATAGTATTTTTAAAACAAAAAGATTTAGTAAAGTCAAAGTTTAGAATGGCATAAGCAGGTTTTCATCAATCCTTCCAACAGTTGACATATAAGGCTTTGAAGGTGAGGGTACACTGTACCTACCATCTTGCCAAATCCTGGTATCCCTATGGAAAACAGTCTTCCTGAGCCTGCAAGAGTACCTGATAAGATGGGGTCCTTGCAGACAGTCTTGCCTGCAAGTACTGAAGAGCTTTGCAGGCAAAGAGCAATTGAATTCTCTATCTCCTTTCACCTTTTTTCCTGTATTATTTAGTATAGTAGCTTGGGCACTTGGAAATAAATGTGCTTTGCATGCTTCTCCTAACAGATTGAACAGTAGGTATGCTGAAAGATTGATGCAATGGGCCCCTTATACTGGAGACTGAGATGCTGCAATATTGCTTTAGGAATTCTGGACTTGACATTATCTCAGCAGCATCCGGTCTCCCCTGCCTTACTCTAAGCTTATTGGCATAACTCTTCATGATTCAAGCAATGGGCTTTCATTTTTATCTTGATAGAGGGATGAGATATAGGAGACTGAATTCAGGAGTGGAAACCAATAGCTGTTTAAGAATATCTGCTTTAAAAAAAAAAATCCGCCCCCCCCCCCCGCCGCCGCTACCGCTTTTCCCCCTAAGCTACAATTCTGAAATCAGAAAGACTCTTGTTGAGTATGAATAGGTTTCATCTTTTGTGATGGGAAAATTCACTCATTTTTCATTCAATAAACACAAGAATGGGTGGCCCCAAGATGAACTAGAAATGGTCCTTGCTGTTGAGGAGCTCATAGTCTATAGAGAAGTTGAGGAAGATATCTTGATAGTGAGTAATTAGAGGAAAGAATATATAAAGCACAAGGAGGGGAGCATTGATTCTCTCCAGGGCAAGAAGAGTCTGTTGGAAAAGCTTCACACAGAAGGTGATACAGGAGCGAGCTATTGAAGAGACCTACTGCCTTTTAATTGGGAATATTCGAGGAGTCAACGAATATTAGTATCAAATTGTATTTGTTAATTCAAGTACCTAATAAATATTTATTGATGTCTACTGTATGCTTGGCACCATTCTAGCAATAGGGTTGTCACAGTGAAGAGAAAGACAAAGTCTCTATGTTGTGGACCTTAAATTTTAGTTGAGGAGACAGACAATTAGCAAATAAATATCTAAAGTGTCAGGCAAGGATAAACACTGTAAAGAAGAATAAGAAGCAGAGTAAAGGGTAAAGAACAATGATGATGTTGGCAGCACATTTTGCTTTCTTGTGTTGAGTAGACATGGAGAGCCTGACTAGGACGAGATGATGTTTGGGGAGACAGCTGAAGAAGTACCATGGAGAGTCATGTGGGTGTCTGGGAGAAGATGATTCCAGGTAGAAGTCGACTCTGTCCAGTTTTTCAACATTAGCAAGAATTAAAGAGCTGTGTTTCAGAGAGAGAGAGTGTTTAACAATTCCACAAAGTGGATACTTTAATATCCCCACTTTACAGATGAGAAAAAATAACTTTCCAAGTCCTATCAAGAGCCTTGTCCAGGGTAATAGGGGAACTAGGGTGACTTCTCCATGTCTTCGTTTAGGGCTTAGCATTTTTCTTCACAATTGGTACAATCTGATGCTAACTGGTAATTCTATGAGCTTCAGGAGTCTAGGCTATACCTGTATTTTCCCCTAAAGTAATGGTTTCCAAGCCTAATTGAACACATTTGCTCCCAATTTTTAAAATTACACATTTAAAAAATATAGATACCAAGACCCCATCTCAGAAATTCTGGTTCAACAGATATGGGGAGAGACCTGGGTATCCAGCTCCTCCAGGTGGAATCTCACCCATCTCTCCCAGATCTGAGAACCACTGTTTAAAAAGTACTTCTCACACTTTAAGGCACATAAAACTCACCTGGGGCTCTTGTTAAATGGCAGATTTAAATTCAGTAGGTCTTAGGCTGCCGGTGCTCCGTTTCTAATAAGCCAGGCCACAGTCTTAGTAGAAAGATTCTATGCCTCAGTGTCAATAATGGAACTGGGCCAGCTCACTGGGATATGGGCAATGAGAAACAGTTCAAATCCCAGTATAGAGGTATGGAGAAGGGCAATTCATCTCACCTCTGCTGTCTGTCTAGTGTTCACAGAAGTTCCTCAGAGCCCAGTCCTCTGTTCCCATGAGAGCTGGAGGATCGAGCAGTTCTGAGTGGGGCATGAGCAGTAGTGAGGGAGGCACGTGAAGCTCTTAGTGGGACAAGTTGGGGGTCTTGATGTAAGCATTCTTGGATCATTCTCCTCCCTCTCTACCCAACCAGTATATCTCTGCTGTGAGTTGAAAAAAATCCCACCTGATCCAGGAAATCTTCCTGCCTGCTTCCTACCTGGACCCGCCACTATCCGTTCACCGTCAGGGTCCTTCATCATGACTACTTTCTCCTTTATTGTTACCTGCTTTGTGTGAGTCATTCTAATTTCTCCAATGAGATTATAAACTCTGAAAGGCTGGGGCACTCACAGGAAGCTGAATTAATGGTAAGAAGCATAGAACCTTGACGTTAGAAAAAGCTCATGAAATTCAATTTCTCTCTTAGGCTGAAGTTATGTCTACAATTCTCAGCAAAGATAATTATCTAGTCCCCTGCTCAAATAGTGCCAATTCTGGAAAGCTCGCTTCTTTATGAATTGCTCAATTAAAAAAACCCAAACTCACAGAATTGAAAGCTGGCTTTTCTCATTTTTTTTTCATTGGTAGCCAAGAAGATGAGAAATAATGATACATAAAAAATATTTTAAGTGCTTAAAATGCACTAGGTCCTGTTGTAAATTTTGTGTAGTTTATTTCATTTAATCTTCACAACAATCTTATAAGGCAGATATTATCATTAACACCCCCCACCCCCACACACAGGGAGAGAGAAAGGTCAAGTAAATTGTTCCAAGGGCATATAGCTCTAGAGAGTGGAGAAGCCAAGATTCAAAGCAGACAGCCTGACTACAGAGAATATACTGTCTGAATATGGCATATGGTCATCCTAGAAAATCGATCTGTTTTATCCATTGTTTGCATGTGGAAAGTCAAGGCCACCCAAGGGGAAATTATGTCTTACTTAAGGGAAATCTCTTTTTTACTTCAGTTGTCCCTCATGTGTTGGGTGAGTCAGACCACTCACTAAATGAGAATTTGTGGTCTGAAATGGTGTTGGAAACCCTATGACAATTCTTGAGTTTTCTAGTTAGGAGTGATGGGAGGTGGAGAAATCCTTGATCTGATCTTTTGTTTTCCAGTTAATTAAAGTTGCATTGATCCTGCAAAATACAAATGGGCTTCCAGTTGGTCAGTACCCAGCTCAGAACAATCCAATGATTACCATCAAACTTCGAATCAAATCCAAATTCCTTATCATAGTCTACAGGACCCTACATGAACTAGACAAGTCTCCAGGTTCATTGACCCAGACATCCATAACATCTGTGGGACCCAGACAAGAGGTAAAAGTTGAAAATCATATATCTAAATATTAAAAATTATAAATTAAGCTAATAAACTGTTAAATATGTTCTATTCTCCTACTCAGAAAAATGTACCTTTCTAATGACAAAAACAGAAAAAGCACATGTGAAGCTATGATTTATGGTTTTTATGTAACCGAAGGGCTGCAAAATATCAGACAACTGAATTTAATGATTATTGCACATATCTAGATGTTTAATAAAATTAAAGGATTAAAGTACTTTTCTATATTTCAAGGGTTAGTTTTTTCTAAAATAGTCAATATTGTTTATTACAATTAAAAGGCAAATGCAAATTATAATTGACTATCAAAATTTTAAATGAAATTAGAAAAGAAAGCTGAAATATTATTTAATCTTTTGAAAATTCAAAAATAACAGATACTAGTGAGATAGTGGAGAAAAGAGAACACTTATACACTGCTGGTGGCTGTATAAATTAATTCAGCCATTGTGGAAAGCACTGTGGTGATTTCTCAAATAACTTCAAACAGAATTATCATTCAACCCAGCAACCATATTATTGGGTATATATACCCGAAGGGATACAAATCATTCGACTGAAAAGACACATGACCATATATGTTCATTGCAGCACTATGCACAATAGCGAAGACACGGAATTAACCTAAATGCCCATCTATGGTAGACTAGATAAAGAAAATGTGGTACATATATACCATGGAATACTATGCAGCTATACAAAGGAGTGAGATCATGTCCTTTCAAGCAACATGGATGGAGTTAGAGGCCATTATCCTAGGCAAACCAACAAAGAGACAGAAAACCAAATAGCACATGTTCTCACTTTTAAGTGGGATCTAAACAATGAGAATAAATGGACACTATGAGGGGAACAATAGACACTGGGGCCTACTTGAGGGTGGAGGGTGGGAGAGAGAGATGATCAGAGAAAATATCTATTGGGTACTACACTTATTACCTGGGTGACAAAATAATTTACACACCAAACCTCTGTGACACTCAGTTTACCTATATAACAAAGCTGCAGATGTACCCCTGAACCTAAAAGTTAAAAAAAGAAAACTCAATATTTTAAATATTTTTATAATGTAAAATATGCACAATTCTAGAGCTTAGTGTTTATCTAGTTGTCTCAGTATTGCACTTCATACCTATCACATCCAGACCTACATACATACAAACTTGAGATAAATATGTACTGTTTAGTATTGTAAAATGTTCCTCAGCTTCCATATGTAACTGTTACTAATACCACCCTAATTTTTGAACACTGCTAGAGCTGGGAAATGGAACGGAAAGAGAAGCAAGAACATCAACAATCTGAGAAACAATTTTCACTATGCAAAAATCAATTGTATTTATGCTTTCTTAGGATTTGACAAGTTAATTAATTTGTCTCTTTTTTTTTTTTTTAAGCTAAAGTGCTTTCATGTCTCAAACCCTCACTCACTGCATTCCAAAGTTATGTGTCAGCACAACAAACCTCCAACCCTGGCATTCAGACACAGTTGCCTTTTGTTTTGAGCACGTAAGTCAAGAGATATGGACAATTCCCTGGAACCTGGAGAGAGTGAGTCATGAGGGCAGCTGTTTAAAACTGCAGGTTGTGATGTAACCAGAGCAAATCGCCAGCTTCTGTAATGATAGATACCCATGTGCCTGCCATTTGTGTATGTGTGTGTTTGTGATCTACAAGGCTTTTTAAAACACAGGCCAAAGGCAAGAGCCCCTTTTGCCTGGTGTAAAGGGGACATTGCTCTGGCCTCACTGTTTTTCAGACACATGCAGGAATACCCTGCTTTCAGGCCTTTGTACTTGCTCACTTCATTGTGAAAGCCCTGCCGCCATAACTTTGCATCATTTTGCTCTCTTACTTCATTCAGGTCTCTGCTCAAATATCATCCCTTCCAGATGCCACCATGGCCACTCTATCTAAAATAGCACTCCTTTAAAAATATTGCTCTGTGCATTTATTATTAGCTATTACTAATGTAGAAAAGAGAAACAAAAAGCTCATAAACAATACACAAGACACGTTACAGGGAAAGAGTGACTGAAATGGATTGACAGTATCCTAGGTTCTTGAGGGATGCATTTCTGGGGGAGGTAGAGCTCTAATTCCTGGTGGAGGGGAGGGGGTCTAATTTCTGTATTGTATATTTATTTCCAAATGGCTAGAAGAGATGATTTTGAATGATCTTATCACAAAGAAATGCTGTGTTTGAGGTGATGTATATGATAATTACCCTGATTTGATCATTACACTATGTATAAATATATTCAAACATCACACTGTATCCCATTAATATGTCCAATTATTATGTGTTCACTAAAAGTAAAATAAAACTTAAAAATAAGTAAAACAGTACTCCTGCTTCCATCATCATTACCTTGCCGTGTTTTGCATTTCTTCATAGCCCTTACTAATCGCTGAAATTACATTATATATCTATCTCCCTCACCATGTGCAAGTTATCTGAAGAAAGAAACCTTGTCTCTCTTTTCATGGCTTTATCTCTGGTGCCTAGAGATATTATTGAGATATATCTCTGGTGCCTAAGAATATTATTGGGTCCTCAATAATATTTTTATGAGTGAATGAATAAATAAGTTTGGAATAACAGTTTCTTATTGCAAGGAGGGAATTATTACATTTTAGCATGAAGGTTTTGGGTAAGGAGACGGCTATCCTTTGCCCTCTGGGATTGCCTGGGTTCCTAGGCAACAACTGGAACCAGACACACCTCTTTCTCCCTGCAGGATATCTGAGAGCTTTGACTTTTCTCTTGGTAGAATGAAGAACAAAGCAGGTGTGACACTGAGCAAATTAGCAATACTTCTCTTATCCTTACCTGGGAATCTGTGGAGCTGCCTTTCAATTATAGTAGTGCTTTCTCTATTGCAAAAATGAATAGAAACACAATATTAACAAAGACCAAGATGATCTGCCTTCAACTAATACCAATTAACACTTTCCAAGTGACAAGATTAGCAATGAAGTGGTGGTTTTCATGTTCTAGGGAATAGATACATGAGAGTTTCATTTTCTGTCTCTAGAAGAGACAAACTAGTACATACTAGGCCTCTGCAGAAGGATCTTTGCTCAGGAACCCAAACTACATGTGTCAGATCATTTCATTGGAAGACACACAGAAAATGTAAAAAAGGAGAATAAGCTGGAGCCCTGCCTTTGAGGAGTGAGAGAGTGAAATGTTGTTATTACAGAACTACTTATAAAAGTGAGAGTTAAAGTCTACTACTGACTTCCATGTTGTAGCAATTGTCCCCAAATTATTCTGTTCCTTTCTAGTCAATACTCTTACATCTTTGTATCCCTCGAGACCTCTGGGGACCCTGCCTGGAAGTTCAGCAGAGGTAACTACACTGTCAAGCCTCCCTGGATGGGAGGTTATTTTATTGCTGAGTGTCTGTAGAAAATTTCCATGTTTCTTTCTGGTTCTACCGTTTTCATTGTGATTTTTTGTTCTGAGTATGTATGAAAAGAAACTGCGTAAAACCCCACTGGATGAAGCTTTCCAGGAACTTGTTTCCAAACGATTGCCTTAGTAAATGTTAATGTAGACAAGTGATTAAAGAAGCATGATCAGAATGATAATTGAATAGTCAAGGATGAACAAATGAAACTGCAAGGATTCATGGGGTGCCTCGTATGTTCTCGGCAATGTATTAAGCACTGTGGGAGTGTACAGAACATTTGTGGTGTTTTGTGTTCAAATAGCATGCATTTCTTCTTCCTAACAGGACCAAGATGTCTCCAGAGTTAAATATATTAGTTAAATGCAATTTCAATGGATGTCCCAACGTTTCAAATTGAATAACATGACTTAAAAGAAGATATGGGAAACTTCAACTCCCAGAAAAATGAAGTAGATATATACTTCTCTATTCCTTCCACTAAGTGCAACTGAAAACCATGACACTATATATAAAACAAACATAAGAAGACTCTGAAAGGTAAGAATGGGTTTTCTTTTGCCTCCTTTATTCCAGACTTGTAACTGAAGAAGCCATCAACCAAGAAATTTCCAACAGACCCAGATGGAAAAAGTCCCAACAAAAGCCTGTTTAGCCAAACGGGCCAGAAAAGAGCAAGATAGCAGGACAAAGTATGTTTAGATAACAACTACTCTATTACCCAAGATTATCCAAACAAACAGAACCCAGAGAATGTATACACAGACACACACACACACACACACGTATATATGTATGGTTTTGGCTCATTCAGGGCTGACAAGTTCCATGACCTTCCATTGGCAAGCTTCAGACCCAGGGAAAGTCAGTATTTCAATTCAAGTCTAAGATAGTGAAAAAACTATGTCCTACTTTGAAGGCAGTCAGGCAAGAGGAATTTCTATTTACTCCAGAGGGTTAGCTTTTTTTTTCTATGTAGGCCTCCAACTGATTGGAGGGGCACACTCACACCATGGAGGGAAATCTACTTTACGAACTCTACTAATCCAAACATAACACACCCAGTATGGTATCTGACCAAATCTGTAGATACCTCTTGGCCTAGTGAAGTCAACATATAAAATTAATCATCACAACTGCTTCAGCCAAATGCCACAGAAAAAACTGTGGCACCACCCACATCCATACCAGCAAAGGCTAAGTAAGGAGGCTAGACTTCCACCCTTGCCAGTATGTAAGGAAACATCTCAGCCTGTTGGGGCAGAGTTCTAAAATGGGTACCTTGTGATAGCTGCTAAGGTCTCAAGGAATGTGAGGAATTAAGTGTGAGCCTCCTCCCTGGGTCAGTGCCACTGTACAATCCCCCAGAAGGTCCCTATGTTAGTTTCAGGTCACATGAAGGTTGAGGGACTCTCTCATAGCTAGGATTAAAGGAGTCCACAGTGAGAATATGAGCCACTGAGGGCCTCTCACTTACCCTTTCCCTGTACTGGGGAGTCTCCCTCGGCTCCCAGCTGGTCCCAGCCGAGCATGCTGCCTCATTACCTTCTTTTTTGTTTTAGGTATTGCCTGTCACTTTTCTGTTGAATTCCGGTGTTCTCTCTTGGATACTCTATTTGAAGTGTGATTATCTACTCATCTTAGATCTTCCTACTGGAGGGTGAGAGCATGAAATTCCCCTGATCAGCCATCTTGAAGCAGGGACATAAAAATCTTTGACAAAAATTAGCAAATAGGGCCAGGTGTGGTGGCTCACGCCTATAATCTCAGCACTTTGGGAAGCCAAGGTGGGCAGATCACCTGAGGTCAGGAGTTCGAGACCAGCCTGACCAACATGGTGAAACCCTGTCTCTACTAAAAATATAAAAATTAGCCAGGCATGGTGGCGCATGCTTATAATCCTAGCTACTCAGGAGGCTGAGGCAGGAGAAGCCCTTGAACCCAGGAGGCGGAGGTTGCAGTGAGCTGAGATTGCGCCATTGCACTCCAGCCTGGGCAACAGAGCGAGACACCATCTCAAAAAAAAAAAAAAAAAAAGCAAATGGAATTAGACAATATATCAAATAAAGTTTATATTGTGACCTAGTGGAGTTTATTCCGCAGATATAATTCTGGTTCAACTTTTGAAATCAATTATGTAATGTACCATATTAATAGGCTAAAGAAGAAAAATCACATAAGCATATCAATTGATGCAAAAAGTTGATAAAATTCAATACCCATTCATAGTAAAAACTCTTAAGAAAAATAGGAATAAAGGGAAATTTCTCAACTTGACTGAGATGATCTATAAAAACCCTATAGTTAACTTCTACTTAATGGTAAAAGGCTGAATGGTTTTTCCTCTAAAATTGGCAACAAGGAAAGAATGTCTACTCTCACCCCATAGTACTAGAAATTCTAGCCAGGGCAGCAAGGCAAGAAAAGAAAACAAAAGATATATGTATCAGATATTGTTTGGCTCTGTGTCTCCACTCAAATCTCATCTCAAATTGTAACCCCCATGTGTCAAAGGAGGAGCCTGGTGGGAGGTGATTGTATCATGGCGGCAGATTTCACCCTTGCTGTTCTCATGATGATGAGTGAGTTGTAATGAGATCCAGTGGTTTTAAGTGTGGCATTTTCCACCTTGCTCCCTCTCTCTCTCCTGTTCCACCATAGTAAGACCTGCTTGCTTCCCTTTTGCCTTCCACCATGATTATAAGTTTCCTGAGGCCTCCTAGTCATGATTCCAGTTAAGCCTGCAGAACTATGAGTCAATTAAATCTCTTTTTTTCATAAATTACCCAGTCTCAGTTCTTTATAGCAGTGTGAGAATGGACTAATATAGTATCAGAAAAGAAGAAATAAATCAGTACTTATTTGCAAATAACATGATTGTCTTAATAGAAAATCCCAAAGAATCTACAAAAAAACCATGTATAACCAAAAGTTTACATGAGTTTAGATAGGTCACAGAATATAGTATAAATATACAAAAGTTACCTGTATTTCTAGGTACTGGCAATGAGCACATGGACACTGAAATTAAAATAATTATGAAATTACTGAAATTAAAAATTATACCACTTAGAGTCACTTAAAAATTAGATACTTAGACATAATTCTAACAAAATATGTAAAGAACTTGTGTGCTGAAAAATATAAAACATTGATGAAAGATATTAAAGAAGATACAAATATGTGAAGAGACATGTCATATTCATGGATTGGAAAATTCAACATAGTAAAGGTGTTGGTCCTCCACAGTTGATAATAGGCTTAACCTAAGATTTTTTCTAAATGTGGGAAAGATTATTCTAAAACACATCTGAAAAGATAAAGAAATGGGGGGGTGGAGCCAAGATGGCCGAATAGGAACAACTCCAGTCTACAGCTCCCAGCCTGAGCGACACAGAAGATGGGTGATTTCTGCATTTCTGTTTGAGGTACCGGTTTCATCTCACTAGGGAGTGCCAAACAGTGGGTGCAGGACAGTCGGTGAAGGGCACTGTGCGCGAGCCGAAGCAGGGCGAGGGATTGCCTCACTCGGGAAGCGCAAGGGGTCAGGGAGTTCCCTTTCCTAGTCAAAGAAAGGGGTAACAGACGGCACCTGGAAAATCAGGTCAGTCCCACCCTAATACTGCACTTTTCCAACAGGCCTGGAAAACAGCACACTAGGAGACTGCGTCCCACACCTGGCTCAGAGGGTCCTATGCCCACGGAGTCTCGCTGATTGCTACCACAGCACTCTGAGATCAAACTGCAAGGCGGCAGCGAGGCTGGGGGAGGGACGCCCGCCATTGCCCAGGCTTGCTTAGGTAAACAAAGCAGCCAGGAAGCTCGAATTCAGCGGAGCCCACCACAGCTCAAGGAGCCTCTGTAGGCTCCACCTCTGGGGGCAGGGCACAGACAAACAAAAATTCAGCAGGAACCTCTGCAGACTTAAATGTCCCTGTCTGACTGACAGCTTTGAGGAGAGTAGTGGTTCTCCCAGCACGCAGCTGGAGATCTGAGAATGGACAGACTGCCTCCTAAAGTGGGTCCCTCACCCGCGAGCAGCCTAACTGGGGGGCACCCCCCAGTAGGGACAGACTGACACCTCACTCGGCCAGGTACTCCTCTGAGACAAAACTTCCAGAGGAACTATCAGACAGCTGAATTTGTGGTCTCACGAAAATCCGCTGTTCTGCAGCCACCGCTGCTGACACCCAGCCAAACAGGGTCTGGAGTAGACCTCTAGTAAACTCCAACAGACCTGCAGCTGTGGGTCCTGTCTGGTAGAAGGAAAACTAACAAACAGAAAGGACATCCACACCAAAAACCCATCTGTACATCACCATCAAAGACCAAAAGTAGATAAAACCACAAAGATGGGGAAAAAACAGAGCAGAAAAACTGGAAACTCTAAAAAGCAGAGCACCTCTCCTCCTCCAAAGGAACACAGTTCCTCACCAGCAACGGAACAAAGCCGGATGGAGGAGGACTTGACAAGTTGAGAGAAGAAGGCTTCAGATGATCAAACTACTCCGAGCTATGGGAGGAAATTCAAAATAATAGCAAAGAAGTTAAAAACTTTGAAAAAAAATTAGAAGAATGGATAACTAGAATAACCAATGGAGAGAAGGGCTTAAAGGAGCTGATGGAGCTGAAAGCCAAGTATTGAGAACTACGTGAAGATTGCAGATGCCTTGGTAGCAGATGTGATCAACTGGAAGAAAGGGTATCAGCGATGGAAGATGAAATGAATGAAATGAAGCGAGAAGAGAAGTTTAGAGAAAAAAGAATAAAAAGAAATGAACAAAGCCTCCAAGAAATTTGGGACTATGTGAAAAGACCAAACCTACGTCTGATTGGTGTATCTGAAAATGACAGGGAGAATGGAACCAAGTTGGAAAACACTCTGCAAGATATTATCCAGGAGAACTTCCCCAATCTAGCAAGGCAGGCCAACATTCAGATTGAGGAAATACAGAGAATGCCACATAGATACTCCTCGAGAAGAGCAACTCCAAGACACATAATTGTCAGATTCACCAAAGTTGAAATGAAGGAAAAAATGTTAAGGGCAGCCAGAGAGAAAGGTCGGGTTACCCACAAAGGGAAGCCCATCAGACTAACAGCTGATCTCTTGGCAGAAACTCTACAAGCCAGAAGAGAGTGGGGGCCGATATTCAACATTCTTAAAGAAAAGAATTTTCAACTCAGAATTTCATATCCAGCCAAACTAAGCTTCATAAGTAAAGGAGAAATAAAATCCTTTACAGACAAGCAAATGCTGAGTGATTTTGTCACCACCAGGCCTGCCCTAAAAGAGCTCCTGAAGGAAGCACTAAACATGGAAAGGAACAACCGGTACCAGCCACTGCAAAAACATGCCAAATTGTAAAGACCATCAAGGCTAGGAAGAAACTGCATCAACTAACGAGCAAAATAACCAGCTAACATCATAATGACAGGATCAAATTCACACATAACAATATTAACCTTAAATGTAAATGGGCTAAATGCTCCAATTAAAAGACACAGACTGGCAAACTGGATAAGGAGTCAGGACCCATCAGTGTGCTGTATTCAGGAAACCCATCTCACGTGCAGAGACACACATAGACCAATTAAAAGACACAGACTGGCAAACTGGATAAGGAGTCAGGACCCATCAGTGTGCTGTATTCAGGAAACCCACCTCACGTGCAGAGACACACATAGACTCAAAATAAAGGGATGGAGGAAGATCTATCAAGCAAATGGAAAACAAAAAAAGGCAGGGGTTGCAATCCTAGTCTCTGATAAAATAGACTTTAAACCAACAAAGATCAAAAGAGACAAAGAAGGCCATTACATAATGGTAAAGGGATGAATTCAATAAGAAGAGCTAACTATCCTAAATATATATGCACCCAACACAGGAGCACCCAGATTCATAAAGCAAGTCCTGAGTGACCTACAAAGGGACTTAAACTCCCACACAATAATAACATTTTTGTGGGAGATTTTAACACCCCACTGTCAACATTAGACAGATGAACAAGACAGAAAGTTAACAAGGATATCCAGGAATTGAACTCAGCTCTGCACAAAGTGGACCTAATAGACATCTACAGAACTCTCCACCCCAAATCAACAGAATATACCTTTTTTTCAGCACCACACCCCACCTATTCCAAAATTGACCACATAGTTGGAAGTAAAGCACTCCTCAGCAAATGTAAAAGAACAGAAATTATAACAAACTGTCTCTCAGACCACAGTGCAATCAAACTAGAACTCAGGATTAAGAAACTCACTCAAAACTGCTCAACTACATGGAAACTGAACAACCTGCTCCTGAATGACTATTGGGTACATAATGAAATGAAGGCAGAAATAAAGATGTTCTTTGAAACCAACGAGAACAAAGACACAACATACCAGAATCTCTGGGACACATTCAAAGCAGTGTGTAGAGGGAAATTTATAGCACTAAATGCCCACAAGAGAAAGCAGGAAAGATCCAAAATTGACACCCTAACATCATAATTAAAAGAACTAGAAAAGCAAGAGCAAACACATTCAAAAGCTAGCAGAAGGCTAGAAATAACTAAAATCAGAGCAGAACTGAAGGAAATAGAGACACAAAAAACCCTTCAAAAAATTAATGAATCCAGGAGCTGGTTTTTTGAAAAGATCAACAAAATTGATAGACCGCTAGCAAGACTAATAAAGAAGAAAAGAGAGAAGAATCAAATAGATGCAATAAAAAATGATAAAGGGGATATCACCACCGATCCCACAGAAATACAATCTACCATCAGAGAATACTACAAACACCTCTATGCAAATAAACTAGAAAATCTGAAAGAAATGGATAAATTCCTCGACAAATACACCCTCCCAAGACTAAACCAGGAAGAAGTTGAATCTCTGAATAGACCAATAACAGGTTCTGAAATTGTGGCAATAATCAATAGCTTACCAACCAAAAAGAGTCCAGGACCTGATGGATTCACAGCCGAATTCTACCAGAGGTACAAGGAGGAACTGGTACCATTTCTTCTGAAACTATTCCAATCAATAGAAAAACAAGGAATCCTCCCTAACACGTTTTATGAGGCCAGCATCGTCCTGATACCAAATCCTGGCAGAGACATAATCAAAAAAGAGAATTTCAGACCAATATCCTTGATGAACATTGATTCAAAAATCCTCAATAAAATACTGGCAAACCGAATCCAGCGGCACATCAAAAAGTTTATACAACATGATGAAGTGGGCTTCATCCCTGGGATGCAAGGCTGGTTCAACATATGCAAATCAATAAATGTAATCCAGCATATAAACAGAACCAAAGACAAAAACCACATGATTATCTCAATAGATGCAGAAAAGGACTTTGACAAAATTCAACAACCCTTCATGCTAAAAACTCTCAATAAATTAGGTATTGATGGGACGTATCTCAAAATAATAAGCGCTATCTATGACAAACCCACAGCCAATATCATACTGAATGGGCAAAAACTGGAAGCATTCCCTTTGAAAACTGGCACAAGACAGGGATGCCCTCTCTCACCGCTCCTATTCAACATAGTGCTGGAATTTCTGGCCAGGGCAATCAGGCAGGAGAAGGAAATAAAGGGTATTCAATTAGGAAAAGAGGAAGTCAAATTGTCCCTGTTTGCAGATGACGTGATTGTTTATCTAGAAAACCCCATTGTCTCATCCCAAAATCTCCTTAAGCTGATTAGCAACTTCAGCAAAGTCTCAGGATACAAAATCAATGTACAAAAATCACAAGCATTCTTGTACACCAATCACAGACAAACAGAGAGCCAAATCATGAGTGAACTCCCATTCACAATTGCTTCAAAGAGAATAAAATACCTAGGAATCCAACTTACAAGGGATGTGAAGGACCTCTTCAAGGAGAACTACAAACCACTGCTCAATGAAATAAAAGAGGATACAAACAAATGGAGGAACATTCCATGCTGATGGGTTGGAAGAATCAATATCGTGAAAATGGCCATACTGCCCAAGGTAATTTATAGATTCAATGCCATCCCCATCAAGCTACCAATGACTTTCTTCACAGAATTGGAAAAAACTACTTTAAAGTTCATATGGAATCAAAAAAGAGCCCGCATCACCAAGTCAATCCTAAGCCAAAAGAACAAAGCTGGAGGCATCACGCTACCTGACTTCAAACTATACCACAAGGCTACAGTAACCAAAACAGCATGGTACTGGTACCACAACAGAGACATAGATCAATGGAACAGAACAGAGTCCTCAGAAATGATGCCGCATATCTACAACTATCTGATCTTTGACAAACCTGACAAAAACAAGAAATGGGGAAAGGCTTCCCTATTTAATAAATGGTGCTGGGAAAACTGGCTAGCCATATGTAGAAAGCTGAAACTGGATCCCTTCCTTACACCTTATACAAAAATTAATTCAAGATGGATTAAAGACTTAAATATATGACCTAAAACCATTAAAATCCTACAAGAAAACCTAGGCAATACCATTCAGGACATAGGCGTGGGCAAGGACTTCATGTCTAAAACACCAAAAGCAATGGCAACAAAAGCCAAAATTGACAAATGGGATCTAATTAAACTAAAGAGCTTCTGCACAGCCAAAGAAACTACCATCAGAGTGAACAGGCAACCTACAGAATGGGAGAAAATTTTTGCAACCTATTCATCTGACAAAGGGCTAATATCCAGAATCTACAATGAACTCAAACAAATTTACAAGAAAAAAACAAACAACCCCATCAAAAAGTGGGCAAAGGACATGAACAGACACTTCTCAAAAGAAGACATTTATGCAGCCAAAAAACACATGGAAAAATGCTCATCATCACTGGCCATCAGAGAAATGCAAATCAAAACCACAGTGAGATACCATCTCACACCAGTTAGAATGGCCATCATTAAAAAGTGAGGAAACAACAGGTGCTGGAGAGGATGTGGAGAAATAGGAACACTTTTACACTGTTGGTGGGACTGTAAACTAGTTCAACCATTGTGGAAGTGAGTGTGTTGATTCCTCAGGGATCTAGAACTAGAAATACCATTTGACCCAGCCATCCCATTACTGGGTATAGACCCAAAGGACTATAAATCATGCTGCTATAAAGACACATGCACACGTATGTTTATTGCGGCACTATTCACAATAGCAAAGAGTTGGAACCAACCCAAATGTCCAACAACAATAGACTGGATTAAGAAAATGTGGCACATATACACCATGGAATACCATGCAGCCATAAAAAATGATGAGTTCATGTCCTTTGTAGGGACATGGATGAAACTGGACAACATCATTCTCAGTAAACTATCGCAAGGACAAAAAACCAAACACTGCATGTTCTCACTGATAGGTGGGAATTGAACAATGAGAACTCATGGACACAGGAAGGGGAACATCACACTCGGGGGACTGTTGTGGGGTGGGGGGAGGGGGGAGGGACAGCATTAGGAGATGTACCTAATGCTAAATGACGAGTTAATGGGTGCAGCAAAACAACATGGCACATGGATACATATGTAACAAACCTGCACATTGTGCACATGTACCCTAAAACCTAAAGTATAATAATAAAAAATAAAAAAAAGAAAAGATAAAGAAACCAGAATTGGTAAAACAAAATTGAAAATAAAGAGTAAAGTGAGAGAAATCAGCCTACATGATTTCAAGACTTATTATACAGCTGCAGTAATCAAGTCTGTGTGATATTTAGGCAGAGGGCTAGACCTGGAGATTAATTAATACAGAATAGAGAAACCAGAAATAAATAACCCAAACCAATATGCCCAGCTGATGTTTGACAGAGGTCCCAAAACAATTTAATGGAGGAAGATGGCTTTTTCAACTATGTTGCTGAACAAAGTGGACAAAATATATGAACAAAAGATATGCACATATATGTCACTGAAGAAGATATGTCTATGCAAAACAGCAAATGAAAAGATGTTAAATATCATTGCCATTTGGGAACTGCAAATTAAAACCATAATAAGATATTACTACACATCTAACCAAATGGCTGCAACAAAAAATAGTGACAACACAAATGCTGGCAAGAATGGAGAGAAACTGAGTCACTCATATATTGCTGGTGTGCATGTAAACTGATATAGGCATTCTGGAATACAGTTTGCTCATCTCTTATAAAGCTATACATGCAACTAGCATACAACCTAGGAATTACACTCTTGAGCATTTATTCTAGAGAAATGGAAACATACATTCACAAAGAAACCTGTATGTAAATGTTGATATCAGCTTTACGTGTAATATCCTGTAAATGAGAATGATCCAGATGTTTTTCAACAATGAATGACTAAACAAATTTTGGTACACTGAAACCACGAAATACTACTTATCAATTTAAAAGAATGAACCATTGATTTAGGCAACGGCTTGGATAAATCTTAACGGAGTTAAGCTGAATGAAAAAGTCCATCTCAAAAGGTTATACACTGCATGATTCCATTTATATAACATTCTTGAAATGACAAAATTATATAAATTTAGAACATATGAGTGGTTAAGGAGCGGATGAGGGCAGGAGAGAAGTGGATGTGAGTATAATAGAGCAACACAAGCATTCCTTGTGAGGAAGGAAATGTTCTATATCTTGACTGTATCAATGTCAGTATGCTGATTGTGATATTGCACTACAGTTTTTCAGCGTGTTACCATGGGAAACACACTCTCTTTAATGACCTTGTTTCCCTGCCTATTAACATTGTGCCAACATTCACCATTACTACCTTCTTCTGTTGAGTTTTGCATAAGTTTTGATTAGAATGGTTTTGCAATAATGCTGAGAAATTGCCTTTTTTTCCTAACTTTAATAGATGCTCATTGCAAAGTAGATATGATTATTTTCCATTTTACAGATGAGGAAACTTAGAGATGTTAAGTAATTTGTCCAGCGTATCGGAGGTTTTTGCTGGCAGACTTAGGACTTCTGAGTTCAAAGTGCACACTCTTCCTTCTGCAACAAGTGGCACAGTGTCTTACGCAACAGTCCTTGAGGGCCTCCCTTCCTGAGGAACAGCAAGGCCTAAGTGCTCTGCAAACATTTGCTGCCCAGTGAGGAGGAGCTAAATCTGTCTCAAGCAGGGGCATTGTGTCTTTTTTTAGCTTTATACCTATTTTTAAGTTGCCAGCTTTTGCTAGGCACAGTTTGAGGTCCCAATTAATAATAGGTCTGGTTTAATAACAATAGTAATAATGACCTCTATTTATTTATTTTATTTTGTGGCAGGAAGAGAATCAAGCACTTTTCGTGAAGTAACTAAATTTTCACAATAGTCCTATGAAGTAGGTATTTCTATTACCCTTACAGGTAAGAAAATGGAAGCATAGAGAGTTTAGGTAACTTACCTAAAACCACACAGCTAGGAAGTGATAGAACTGAAATTGAAATCTGGCAGAATGACTCCAGAGTTTTTCATCTTAACCATACCATACAGACCCATCATCAAGAAAATCAAAGGAAACAGGAGATAGCCAAGTAAACAGACAAATGCCATGCAGAGTAGTAAGGACCATGATTGAGGCATACACAAGGCACTGTGGAGTTTGGAGAAAAGCAAGACCTAGGGAGAAAGTGAAGAGAATTGTCCCACGAAGAATGCAGAGAATAGAAGATAGACCTAGGCAGTATTAGCATTCATATTTTATAGGTGAAGAAAGAGAGGCACAGAGAGATTAAGTCATTTGTCCATTTGTAGCTGGTAAGGTGGTAGAACAAGGGTTTGAACTCAGGCAGTCTGGCACCAGATTCTGTGCTCTTAGTCCCTGTATTGTGATGAGAGTAAGACAGTGAGCTAAATTTCGAGCATCTCAAATTTTAGACGACTGTGGAGACATCAAACAGCAATTTTCTGTAGGCAGTTGGGCACATAATCCTGGAGTTCAGGATGGAGATCCAAATTCCTCCGCCAGCTCAAACTGGCACAACGATCTTCTGCAACAAGACAGCCATGAGCAGGCACTTCCTGCATGGTCATTTTAGGGCGCCAGGTCCTCGATATCCCAAGCATATTAGAAGCATGAACTTCAACAATTGATTTTTAACTAGATGCTTAATGAAATTTTAATAAGCACTGGCTGAAACCATTGGGCATCAATTGAGGGGAGAGACTGTGCTTATAAAAAATGACTCATCACCTTAGATTCTTTCTGGAATAAGGCAGTGGGATGATTAGGTAGATAAAATACATCTAGGACTCTTGCTTGTCATATGATTCTAGATACAACAAGGAGATAAGCCCTGATATGGAAAAAGGTTGGCAGAATTAGTGAGAAAAAGCTAGCCTCAAGGTGTAGGAAATAACCAAATTAAATGGGCTGCTTGCAGGCACAAGTCTACTGTGGGCTAATTTGTTTCCTGCAAAAAGAAAAAAAAAACCCTCAACTCATTTTTGTCCTCTTAAATTTTAAACAGACACTGTGTAATTGCACTTCCCTTCTCTTAAGACTGTTCTGCTTGGGCAAGAGGAGAGTGGAGGGTAAGAGGGAGGGAGGGAGGGGGAGAGAGAGAGAGAGAGAGAGAGAAACACATACATAAGCCCTGGGCTCCATCTTGTTGCTTATCAGGGATGCTAATAACATCCCACCTGCCAGTACAACCAGGAGATGGGTATGTTTTCATCTAAGAATCTTCTCTTTGAAATATCAGTGCTTACTCTTTTTCTGAGGAAAATTCCAACTTCAATTTTCTTTCATCTCTGATTCTGTATGAGAAGCTATAGTTTAACTGCACTTAGTTGATCAATTGATTAAACATTGACCTCATTTGCTGGCTCAACCCAGACAGGATATAGAGAAAGCATGAAGCCTCTTTTTCCAGGCCACAGGCTCATGTTTTCTCCATCCCTGCAGGACATTTACTCATTCACCAGATCTTTGCAGGCAGCATATTATAGGCCAGTCACTGTGTTAGTGCTGGGGAAATGACAAAGAAGAAAAGCTCACCATCTATTGAGGAAGACAGGTCCACAGGCTGTTGCAGTGCCGTGTGGAAAGTACTGCAATGAGAGTAACCATAGGGTTCCGTGAAGGGACATACAGGGGCATAAAACCAAGATTTGGAGTGTCAGGGAAAGCTTCCTGCAGGCAGGAGTGATAATGAGGCGGAGACCTGAAAGCTAAGCAGAAGTTAGTCAGGCTGAGGGGATAAGAGGAAAGGTACAGGGCTCTAGTCTATGAAAACAGCATGTGCTAAAGTCTTGAGGCCAGAAAAGGGAAGGCCCAGAGGTCATACATGGCTTAATGTGCCTAGAAAGTGTGTGTAGGGAAGAAGGAAAAAGGAG
This sequence comes from Symphalangus syndactylus, assembly GCF_028878055.3. Lineage (NCBI taxonomy): Eukaryota > Metazoa > Chordata > Mammalia > Primates > Hylobatidae > Symphalangus > Symphalangus syndactylus. The sequence goes on along the minus strand of NC_072441.2, from coordinate 44,062,282 downwards.
ACTACGTGGTAAGATAGATGCGGCAGGAGAGGTAAACAGAAGGGTTTTGGATGACAGGCCCTATCATAAGCCTAAGGAGTTTGCTTTTTACTCTGATTGAAATAGGAACCATTAAAATGTTTTGAGCAAGGGAATGACAAGATCAGTTGTGCATTGTAGAAATACTGTATTGGTGTGGATAATGACTTAGAGCAAGTTTGTCCAACCTGGGGCCTCTGGGCCGCATGTGGCCTGGGACAGCTTCGAATGTGGCCCAAAACAAATGTATAAACTTTCTTAAAACTTTACAAGATTTTTTTTTGCAATTTTTAAAGCTCATCGGCTACTATTAGTGTTAGTGTATTTTACGTTTGGCCCAAGACGATTCTTCTTCTTCCAGTGTGGCCCAGGGAAGCCAAAAGATTGGATACCCCTGACTTAGAGGGTGTAAGACTAGAGAAGTTTCATTGGGATGTTGCAGTGGTAATATAGATATGAGAAGATATTAGCCTGAAATAACAAAATAGCTTGGTAATGAATTGCTTTGGGGAATTAGAAACAGGGAGAAACCAAGGGTCAAGGATGGAACCATGGTATAGTGAGGCTGTGAAGAAGGCTCACTGTTCCCTCCCCTGAAGATGTCTGTAGGCCACACTTCTTTTGTTTGCTGCTTGCAGAACTTTCAGCAACTCTTGGAAAAACAGAATGTGTAATCTATTTGTTTCCCATTCCCTCACTCCATGCTACCGTGACTCATTCAGCCAATTCATTGTCTATAGTCTATGCCTTTGAGAAGCTTGCAGACAATTAAACAAGTGATTAGAAAACCATACCAGATTACATCAGCATTTTAGGGCAGAAGCATGGAGAATCTAAAGGGTTTGCATGCTCTGAAACTTACTTTGGCTTCCATGTTCAGAAGAAAGGTAGAAAAAAATACCTTAATGCAAAATGAAACATTCCTGATGGTTGAATTCACATTTGTATGACAGAATCACAAAACATCTTGCTGACAAATTTTCCTAGGAGTTCTAGATACACATTCCAAATTTCTTTCTAAAAATCTTGATATTATGTTCCTTAGAAACATCAAACTTAGCATTTCCAAAAACATCTTATGAACTTTTCTTCTGTATTCCCATTCTTGGTGAATAGGGTTACCATCTATTGTCACTCAAGTTAAAAGCTTCAAAGACAACCATAATCTCTGCTCCCTCACTGTGCAGGTCCCTTCTCAATTCCAAATTGGGCAGGAAGACTTGCCAAGTCAATATACGAAATATATATTACTATCCCCACTGCCCTAGTTCAGACTGGCACAAATTTTTCCCTGAACATTCCACAGTTGTAGAATGGTCTCTCAGAGTCTGCTTCATTTCTTACACTCTCATCACAGTACTTCTTCAGTAAGCAGCTTACATTATGTCATAACTGAAAACCACACCCAAAGCATAAAGTCTCCACACCCAAAATATAAAGTCAAAACTTTTTAACAAGGTTCTTCACAGTCAGACCCCTAATTATGTTTATAGTCTCTCTCCGCCTGGACTATGAGCTCCCCTAGGGCAGAGGCTATGCTTTACTCATCTTTGTGGACTGAAGGTCTAGCATAGTGCATAACACATAATACTTGCTCAATAAATGTTTGCTGAAAGAATAGGGATAGAAATGTGGCACCTTCCCATATATGTATTTACTTCCTTTCAAGTTAAAATAGTCCGTGGTGTGTTTTGTTGCAGGCAACATGACTGCAGCACAATCAACTATGGCTTTGCTGAGCTCGTGTATCATCATCCTCATCATCCTCATCCCCACAATTGCAGCAAACATCCAGTTGTGCACTTACTGCTGATGATGAATAAATGTATAGAACAGGAAAAAATGTAGCTCACCTTCAGACAGAAGGTTGCACTCACATCCTTAGCAGTTATAAACAAGGCTTAAAAACAGGACTGGGTTTACACGAATGATTCGTTTTTAGACTGAGGGCTATATGATTGCTTTGGTAGTAGTGGTCCCTAATGGAGCTATGTTAATTGGCATCTGGGTTAGAAAAGAAAAATTAATATGGCCCTCAGAGGCAAGAACTGGGGCTCTTCTACATTTAGTGGAATCTTTTTTTTTTTTTTTTTTTGAGACGGAGTCTTGCTCTGTCGCCCAGGCTGGAGTGCAGTGGCGCAATCTCGGCTCACTGCAAGCTCCGCCTCCCGGGTTCACGCCATTCTCCTGCCTCAGCCTCTCTGAGTAGCTGGGACTACAGGCGCCCGCCACCACGCCCGGCTAATTTTTTGTATTTTTAGTAGAGACGGGGTTTCACCGTGGTCTCGATCTCCTGACCTCGTGATCCGCCCGCCTCGGCCTCCCAAAGTGCTGGGATTACAAGCGTGAGCCACCGCGCCCAGCCTCAGTGGAATCTTTCAGAGCCTCTTTAGAGGGGCACACACCCTAGAGAGGATGATGAAGACAAAGATTTTGAATGTTGGAAAAAAATTGTGTTTGAAGAATAAATTATATAGAATGTATGTGTGTGTGTGTGTGTGTGTGTGTGTGTGTGTGAGGGAAAGAGACAGAATGGGAAAGGGTCAGTGAGGGATGTACCAAGTTACAGTATCTTTTTTCTCCCATTATAAAAGAAATATATGTTCATGTTAGATATCTTGAAATAAATAAATTTATTTTAGAGATCTTAAAACAAATTTAAAGAAAAAAAATCAATAGTAATCCCAACATTCAGAATGACAAGTGTTAATGTTTTGGATTATTAACTTCCAGTCTTTTTGTATGGTTGTATAACTAGGATAACATACTGTCAAAGACCACAAGCCTCTGTCATCTAATAGACGTAGTTTCAAGTTCCAGTACAGCCACTTCCTGTTGAAAAGTTATTTAAAATATTAAAGCCTCAATTGTTCCCAGTAAAATGAAGATGAAGATGATGATGATAATAATAAAAAGTAATACATAGGTTTGTTTTTAAGATTAAATAAGATAACATGCATAGAGTGCTGAGCTTGGTGCCTGGAGCATAGTCTAAGTACATAATAAATGTTAGGTAGTTTTTTTTTTTTATTTTAACAAAATGAATTTTATGCTATCTGTGTGTGTGTATGTGTTTTCTGTAGTTTAATCTCTCCCATATCCTTGATTATTTTCTTAGGATGAATTGCTGGAAGTGGAGTTACTAGGTCAAAGGGCATGTATATTTGACGATTCTTGACACCTAGTACTGAATTGTCCTCCAAATAGGCTGTACCAATTCATCCACCCTCTGGCCTCATATGAGAAGTCTCACTTCTCACCCATACCAACAATGGGCATATATAGATATACATATATAGATATCTTGCCAATTTAGTTGGCAAAATACCCTTATTTTATTTAATAATTTATAAATATTATAGTGTCATTTGAAGCCACAACCCTCTGGGACTGATTAAATAGATGAGAAGTGCCCATTATATGATATGCTAAAGAAGCTGGTTTTATCCTACAGAAGATAAGATCAGAGGGGAAACTTCATGACTATCTTCAATGGATATAAGGAGGTTTATGTGAAAGCATTGTTTTCCATGTTAAAAGTAGTTAACTAAACAAGAGAAGCTGGGCTATGATTAAAATAGTTTAAACTTCTTTTGAATGCAAGGGCAGAACCGCCACTTTCAACATGACAGAGTACTGGGAAGGTTCTGAGAAAGACTGTGAGGTCCCTGAAGCTGTAATGACCAGCACAGTCACTTTTTTGCCTCTGGTGGGACATCCAGCTCCCTGAAGGGAATGGGCACGCCACCTGATTTCTTTGGTATCTTCCAGTTCTGTGAGTCTATAGTTATTTTAGTGAAGTGTTGATTTTGTGATATTTTTGAAACTAGAAAAGATGGATTTATTCCAATGCACCCATCAGGTGACATTTTCGAACAGATGAATTAAGCTCTGTCTCGAAACCATCTCTCCTGTTACAAGTACAGACAAATGCAACGCAGTTCCTGCCATCAACCATCTTATTAGAAGCAAATTAATAACTAGCGATGATGACCACAGCCTTTTTTAAAAAATAGAACTTTCTGTATTTTTTCGTGCTCGGGCAGTGTTTTATGGAAAGGTGTATTTACTGTGAAGAATGTTTAATGGCAAAGCACATGATGAAGAAATAAATGAGTACAAAAAATGATTTTTTGGTTGTTGTTGCTGGCCAGTGTACTCCAGCTCTTCCCCCTGGATTCTTTCACACAAAGAACACATTGTTATTGGAGCCATTACAGAGCTCCTCGGCTTTGCTAGGCTCTGTGGGGCTCGAGGGAAATAGCTATAGATTGCAGCAGAAAAGTCCATCAGACAGATCACATGTGACCCCACTGTTTCCAGGAAAGAATGCACTGGAACACTTCAGCTGAATAGACAGATTTTCCAAATGTTTTAAATCAGTTTTGAGACAAAAAGAGGAAGATGCTAAGAAATGGGTTTGGCCTACACACATTCGACCACGCAGTGTCCATTTCTCTGAAATGCAGACATTAGGGGCTTTCATGTGGATGGGAGGACCTTAAGGGGAAAAAAAATCCCAGCCCACCACAACAATTAAGCAACAATTGAAGAAAAGCAGGCAAGAAAAGATGGCCCTGTGTTAGTACAATAGCTCAGGGGCTTTTCATTTTGGGGCATAAAGACAGAACAGAGAATGTTGTTTTCTTTTTAAAGCCCTTTTAAAAATGGTAACTGCATCCTGCTCTTGTAGATGTATTACTTATGACATCCCAGTTTTCATCCGTTCATGATTTTACATTAGAGTTAAATCTCTGCAGCTTGAATCTCACGGCTGAGTTAGCCAGAGCCCATAAAATATTGAAACCTTTAGAGCAGCAGCCAGCCAGGTTGAGAGAAGTTCATGTCCAAAGCTGAGCTTTAGATTCTGAGACATCCCAATTGGAGTGTAGTACAGAAAAAAGCACTGATAAAATTTTCATAAAAATGAGCTAAGGATATTGCTAGCATGCTTCTCAGCATCTATATGAAAACTTAATCTGAGCTAATGGAAAGGATAGGAAAGCCTTTCTCAATTCAAACATAGTCAATGCATGATTCATAAATTATTGTCAGAGAAGTGATTCAGCTCCCAGATTTATTCTCTTTTGGGTAGAAGCAACCGGAGGAAAACTGGGTTTTTTTGACCTTTAATGCCAGCAAATTTTACAGTAGAGCTGTCAATATAACCAAGTAAACTGGTCATTTCTCCGAACAGCAACAAAATACCCACATATACCCAGTGCGAGCTAATATTAACTTGGCCTACTAGGTTACTGGCAGTACATTCAGAGCAGCAAATACCAAACATCTGAGCTTATCTGGCTATACAAGACTGAATGAAAGCTGAATGTGGCCATGTCCACATCATCCACAGTAGTTTGTGTGAAATGTGCTCAGTTGTCTCCTTGCCTTCATGCCCTTTGGGTGGTGACAACTGTATGGACTCACATAACCCTATAAAGATGGAATTATTTTATTATTATTATTAGCAGCAGCAGCAACAGCAACAGGTCAAATTTATAGATAAAGAAAAGGACCTTGGTTTGTGCACTGGATCATAAAAGCAATTGTGTTACATGGAAATTATAAGCATTGTTCAGAATAATGTGAAATAAAGGTAAGTAGGACAGTAGGATGGAAACTTAAGCAGCCCCGCTTGTGAGGAAGCCTCTTAGAAACATCCCTTTAATCTCATACTTTTTCATTCATCAGATATGTTTGAGCCCCTACAAAACGCTATGCATTGTGGAGAATACAAACATGAAAATGCGAACCCTGTCTTCAATGAGTTAATAACTTTATGCAGGAGAGCTGTAGAATTTCAAACTTGAAAATGTTCTTTAAAATCATTTAGTTTAATGCTTCTCTTCAGAGCTTTAATCTTTTCTATGATACTCCTATGACTACTCAATCAACCACAATTGAACATCCTTAATAAGAATCTCTACCCCTGGTTGATGGTGTCATCCTTAGCCAATTATCCAAGTTAGAAACCTAGAACCAATTTTGGTTCCTTATGTCTCAAACCCCTGCATTTAGTGTCACCATTTGCCACAAATTCATGGGTAGATAACCAGTGTTTCTCTAAACAGTTTTGGCCCCTCTTCTGTGTTGCCACAGGCTCTGTTCAGGCTTAATTATCTCTCACTAGGACTGTTTCAAGTATTGTCAGAATTTCCCTCTGTATGATCTCTTCTTCCTCCAGTTTATCTTCCATTCGGTCACCATACTTTCTTTTTAAAACAGACCTGATCACGACACCATGAATTTTAAAAGCCCTTCGTGACCCTTCATTTTGTACAGAATTCAGTCCAAGCTCATGAACATGCTATTCAAGGCCCTCACGATCTGATTCTGACAGGTCTTTTTCAGGCCCATCTCCATGCAATCATGTTCTGGTCTACAGCAGTTGTTCTTAACCCTGGCTGAACATAAGACAAGAGCCATGTAAGATTTAGTCCTCCTTTCAAAAAGCTTATAATCTGGTATGGAACTAAATCACTATGAAATGAAATATAGGAAAACAGCAATCTGTCATTAAGTTGATAAATATATTACATGAAATATGGCCAGAAATTTAGTAATAAAAACAAAGATATCCCTCTCCTGATATGTGAAAATTAAGGCTATTTCTCACACTTCTCAAGTATGGGTATTTGAAGGGCAGGCACAGTTTAATTCTAGAGGCAGAAAGCTGCACCCAGATGTTATATTATGATCCTGTCCTATTCTGTTTTCTTGGCCATTGTTGAGCCCTGCAGTGGTCCTATATGAATTCTGCTTAAGAGGGACCCGATGGTGACGTATTCCAGGAGTTTTAGGAATATTTGTGCAATTGGGGTTATGTTTGGGATAATTGCTATGTGTACTTTTACATTTAAGATCTATGGAGTAATATTCTAAGACATGAAGAAAATATAAGTAATTAGGTCAACTTGAGGTCTTCCTTGTTGAATTCCTGCAGCCACTGGTGGAGAATGGCTAATAACATCACCTTCCCCATGCTGCCTTCTCAGTGCCTCTTATAACCAGGAGGCCTCAGGCGTAGGAAGAACGTAGGGGCTATTGCCAGCTTCAGGGATGGGAGCAAAGCAGTAAAGTCAGGACATTGTATAAGTCAACTCTGATGTTGAGAATTGTTTTTCTCCTTAAGTGTTTATGTCATGTACCAAGGTGTATAGTATACATACCATAGAAGCAGAAGGATGTGGAATAAAAACCAGTGTGCTATTTAAATCCGGTCTAGGGGAAGAAAGAAGACTCTTCTAATTAGCTTTTCAAAATCATTGTGATCACAAGCCTGGGATCAGAAAAACAGAATGAGATATCCTTGTATACCTGTGTATGGGACATTTCAAACACTTACTGTAATTGTGCAACATCAATAGAGCTGCTATTTCAAGAGCTGCTAGAGATTAAATTCTACTCTGTGGTTAAAACATTGGTCTTTGTGCTAGAAGATTAAAGAGAACACTCATGTCCCTTTTCCATATGGGCACATAATTATATTAGTAGCATTTACCAAACTCCTTAAAAGATGTACCTTATTTCGTTTGATTTAAAAAAAAAAAACAACTAAAATCAGCCTGGGAAATCAGGATTTCACCTAAGAAAATCAGCATCTAAGCAAAAGCCCTTGGAAGCAGGGATGTTTTCTTGCTCACGGTTTCCTTATGCTGTGGCTGCATCCGAGGCTATTTGGTCTCAGGATGTCTGTCACCTATAGACTCAGATTTTATGAGTGCTGACCTCATTTGCTTCCTTTGTTTTTAATTGCCCAAGCAGCAGTGCAAAAGGAGGCGAAGAATACCATTACGGCTGGCCAAGTTAACATACATAAATGGCCCTGTTATATGGGGAGGCTGTAATAAGTCATGTGACAGAGAGCAAAGGCAGCCCAGCGTGCAAAGGGAGCAATTTTCTGCCCCGCAAACAGCACTTCAGGTGCTGTCGTTCATCTTTCTGTGACTTGCTCTGTCAAAGTCCGCCCAGGGCAGAGGTGTTCAGGGACCCAACAGGCCGTAAGTGTCCAGCTGAAAAACCTGGGAGATATCCCCAGGCCCTAGGAGTTCACTGTTTCAGTTGCACTGATTTACTTCAGAATGCTCCTTGAGGGAATTTCTGCCTTCCATTGCTTTACTTTCCCATTTCCTTTCTTGTCATCTTTAAAAATCCATTAAAGATCACGCAGGCAGTTTCTGCAAGCTCAAATTTCTGAGAGTTTCTGTCGCTTAATAAAATGGACCCTTTCAGTGGGCTGTGGTCTCCTATGTGCTTTTAGGGTTCGGATATGATTAAGACTTTTAATTAGAGGTGGTGATCATAGATCAAGAAGGCAAAAGATGGCTGAAATTCTCAGGGAAGTCAACATTTTCCCATCAGGGATCTAAAATGGCTACTGGACTCACAGATCCAGGATAGAAATACTAACTATGGATTATTAACACAGGAAACAAAATTAAAATGTGCTCCCCATCACCCCCCCGCCCGTCTTTCCCTAATTATTTGTTTCAAAGTCCTTCAATTGCCAAGGTTAAGTGCTTATTGTCAACTCTCACCGAAGGCTGCTTTAGAAAAAAACTCAGTTTTTAATTTGTTTACAAATCCAATTTCCAAGTGCGCTTCTTACCCAGCAAAACAGAAATATCTTCTGAAATCTTGCCTGTAATTTGTCTTTCCTCCCACTGAGTCTTCTGTCTACACCCTTCCACACAATTCATTTGTTGTATAATATGCATGCAGCCTTCTGCACAATACAGGAAGATTATATTCAAATGCCACCTCGCCGATCATATCATATTAATTCAGATTTGTCTATCATTTTGTGTGGTTGCTGCTTTGCCTTAGGTATTATAATAACAATACCTCACCTGTCATATCCCACTAGCACTGCCTCACCTAGAAAATTGCTCTAATACTGCCTCAGATCTCATAGACCTTTTTTATTTTTTAATTTTTTTTTGCACAAGCTTACCTATTACAGTATAATAATTGAACTTTTATTAGAGGCTACCATATATATTTTTATTACAGTTTTTATCTAGTCCAGCAATTGTTACATGTTGATTCTATAGCAGATTGAATCATTCAAAGCTAGTCTCTTTGGCTCATCTGTAAAACATATTGTTCCCTTTTCAAACTACAGCCAATCTCTATTTGGGTAGCTTTAGTAAGTAATATTTCCAGATAGATGAGCAGCTATTCAAAGTGTTATTTATATGGGGATTTTAATATTAGGCAATATTATATGGCTCTATGAAAAGATGTCCAGAAGTCTTGGATTGGAAATCTGAGCTTAATATTTCATTTCTTGTGACAAAAATTTAAATGTACATGTTCTAAAACAAAATACAATTTCCTTGAAACACATTTTTCAGCGAAGTCTAAAATGTGGCAAATGCCAGATACAGATCTTTTTTCCAAAGTAATATTGAGGAATTTTGCATTCATGCCATTTTTTTTTTAATTGTGAAAGCTGCTTAAGCAGTTTTCAAGTATCCACAGCCACAGGTAATTTGGTATCAGGGCTTGTGAGAACTCTGGCTGCTTTGACACGGCATGCTGAATTAGAAGAAGGCTACCTTTTAAGTGCTATATAATGAAAACAAATGATACATTTAAAGCCTGCCACTGCCTTGTAATGCATGCTGGGTTCCAGAGAGAAGAATAAGTTGCTGAGAACAAATACTATCTCATTGGCTAAGAAGCTGTCACCAATGTCTTCTTGCATAATTAAACTGGACACGTTTTTAAAAAATGAAATGACAAAGATACACTGTTAAGCCGCAAATAGTATTCAATGGCATTATCAATTGCAGAGATTCCAAGGTTTGCATATTAATTGCAGGAAGGTGCTAATTTGAGTGTTTGAAGCTCTATTCACAAGCCTGTTTACATGCTTTGTTCCACCTGGACCTGTTTGGAGGTTTGTCAAAAACCTAACCAGCAGAAAAATATTGCATTTGAAAATACACATGCATGTTTAATTAAGCCAGGGCCACTGAACATTCCTCAATATATTTAGCCGTTGAGGTTTAAGCACCATCAGGGCATCAGGCATTATCACCTTTTGAAGTATTGCCGAATCTTTAATATTTAAAGCACAAGGCAGACTGTAATAAAAAATTCTAGCAGACCCTAGAAGATTAAAGACGCATTATAAATGTGACAGTTTGTAAATGGAACACCAGTATTAAAGGATCCCCCAGATATTCCACAGCATATTTTTCAGGTGTATGCTAAATTATGAATATAATTAAATAGCTGTAATTATTCTCCAGGAGTGGACAGCAAATTTAAATGTCTACAATCTATGCACTTGGCTACAGGATAGGGATTTATAGCATAGTGGCCTGAGTGGGCAAGGTAAACCTTTCGAGCGGGTGTCAAACAAAGCACTTGAAAATCTAGTGAGAACTTCACTCGCCCTATCTGATGTTTGTCCTTTAGGAGTCCAAAGCCAGTGACTCTGTCCTGGATAAGTCTGCACAACTGCAAATAAATGTGTTGGAAAAGAATTAACTAGGGCGTGATACCCAGAGTCATGTGTCTTAGGAGCCACATTTGCAATCACCATTAAACAAAAGAGCCCTGAGATTTGTGTATTTTTGGCACACCGATCTGATCAAACACATGCAGTGCCTGGCACAGAGTCAGTTCCAAGTAAATATTTGTGAGATGAATGAATTAATCAGTGAATAATAAATATCAAATGATGCACCTATTCTAATACGTTAATGTTTTCATTAAATGAATTTTCCTGGAAACTGAATTTAGCTTGATTTAGTAAATCCATGAAAAAGAAGGGAGAAAAGTGGTATATTTTTCTCTTTAAATAAGAGCGTGTATCACTGTTTTTTAGTTGTCAAATACTTCTTTGAGAGGTGAGATAGTAAAGTCCTTACAAGAATAGGCACTGCTCTGCTACTCATCATCTATACGAGTTTGGTGGAGTCACTGAGCCTCAATCAATTTCAGCTTTCACATCTATAAAATGGGGATAATCCTGCTTTTATCTAAGAATTAAATGACAAATCCTTCACTTGGTACACACATAGGAATTGCCCAATAAAAAATAGCCTTTTGTCAAGAAAGGCAGCACACATTAGTAGTTCAGAGCAGAGATTCTGGCCCAGACTGCCTGGATTTGAGTCCTGGCTCTACCACTCCCCTAGATGACCTTGGACAGGTTATCTGATCTACGTGTGGGTCAGTTTTTCTATCTGTAAAATGAAGGTAATAATACAACCTACTCCACTGAGTTGTTATGAGGATTTAATGAGTTAGTATTTGTAAAATGTTTGGAACTGGAATTGAATGAGTTAATATTTGTAAAATGGTTGGAACATGTAAGCAAACAAGGTTTATGAAATAAACGTGAACTATCTGCCTGTATTGGGAAAGTTTTTCTGAAAACAGGGTGTAACTTCTGTAACTCTGTGTGAGGCAAATGGACTGTGCTTCAGAAGGGACCCAGGAGCATCCTGTGTCACTACATTTGAAACCTTTTAAAAGTCAGTGGGTTATATATTATACAAAGAACTACAGGGGCTGAGTTCCTGGCTCAGGGCTTAGGATGGGTTCCCCAAAATCCTAAAAAACAGTGCAGTGCAATGTTTAGAAAATAGGAGTTTCTCAGTCATTTACCCCAGCAGATGAAGTTGGTGTCACCAATGCAGTTTGTATTAACTGCATTGCTGAGAGCCCGTGGCCCTTCTCGGTCCCTGATTAGATGACCAACAATATTAGCTGTTGCTAATAGTAAACCTGCTTTTTGAAAGTGCTCTCTGAGCATTATCAAATTATTATTTTATTCCTCACAACATCTCCATGAGGAAGGCATTATAATCACCATTTTACAAAAGAAGAAACTAAGGCACCAAGCAATTAATTTGCCTAAGGTCTTAGAGTTGGTAAAAGATGAAGTCAGGACTCAACCCAGATGTCATTAATCACCACACTCTGCTGTCTTTTTGTAGGTGACTTTGTGAGATTGCTCAGAAAATTCAAACTGAATTTTACTTGAGTTCTAGTGAGTCCTGGTGTAGAGGTGGGGATAATTAGAAAGTGTATGTGCGTGTGTGTGCATGTGCATGTGTGCGTTTGTGTGTTTACTTCAAAGGTGCCTGAAGAAGCACAACTTGAAATTCTTTTTGTAGAAGAAGTTTCAAGGAGTGGACAAATTTGCATGAGGACAAATTTTCTTCCTTCAGGGAAGAAATAAATTAAAATACAGACCTTTTAATTTTTAAGAGTCACCATTACAGTTTGAGTATGTCTTAACCAAAACATTTAGGATCTGAAGTGTTCAGAATTTTTTTTGGATTTTGGAACATTTGCATGTACCAAATGAGATATCTTAGGGATAGGATCCAAGTCTATACACAAAATTCATTTATGTTTCATATGTGCTTTATATACATAGCCTGGAGGTAATTTTACACAATATTTTAAATAATATTGTGCATGAAACAAAGTTTATGTTACGTGCTTACATGTGGAATTTTCTACTTGTGGCATCATGTCAGAGCTCAAAAAGTTTCAGATCTTGGAACATTTTACTTTGGATTTTCATATTATGGATGCTCAACATGTATCAGAACTACTCTGATAGACAAAGATGTCTCAGGTTAAATCTTTCTGTTAGAAAAAAAATACCCAAAGTCCCCAGAGGATATTCTCACCATGAAGGAAGTCTATATTCATGACTTTTGTTCAAAGCTAGACCATCTGGACTGGGATAAAGCAGAAGGAAAAAGGAAAAGTCTGGTTTCTACACAGTGAGTTACTAAAGTGAGAAACATTATTTGACTCAGCTACCAGGCTTACAAAGAGTGTAATATATTACATTACAAATAATGCAATATTTGTATCAGCATCACATTGTATATATACATATATATCATATATGTGCTATACATATTTGTATGTATATATACACATATCATGGTGACATACATATATGTTTGTATATACACATATATGATGTGTATGTATACATATACACGTGTGTATCATATACACACGTCATGTATATACACATATGTATATGCATGTGTGTATATGTATATCACATATATCACATTATTTGTAATGTAATATATTACATTCCACATTGTTTATGTGCTATATTACTGCAACAATATAAAACAATGTGATATATTGTTACAGTAAATACCCCACTTTGTCCATGCTTTCCCTGCCTTTAGGTGTTCCTCTCTCACACTGGTCTGGGCTTGGCCATATGACTGTGACTTGTTTTGGCCAGTGGGTAACAGCAAATGCGACATAAGCAGAAATTTAAAAACTGCTTGTGCATTGATATTTGTCCTCTCTTGTTCTTAGATCTCTGCCACCATGTGAGAGAGAGCCTGAGTTAGCCTGCTGGATGGTCAAAGATGAGTGGTGCAGCTAAGTGACAGCCTGCTGACTTCTAGGCATATGAGTGAGGCCAGGCTTGATCACCCGGCTGCCAGCTGGCCTGACAAATAATTGCAGATACTTGAAAGAGTCCAGCAGAGATCAGCCACCCCAGGTCAAATAAACACCCAGCCCCCTCCCTAAGAATCATGAACTAAATAAATGTCTTAAGTACTAAGTTTTGGGTGCTTGCTACGTAGCAAAAGCTAATTGAATAAAATAGGGCAATTGGTCAATAAGTTTTGAAGTGGTTTGTTATGCAGCAATAGCCTACTGATACACCACATGAATTATGGCAAGGAATAGCTAAGGCAAAACAAAACATTGGATGAGTAGCATAGGTCATTCTAAAGAACCACTAAGGCTTGCTCAGGGATATGTACTAATTCAGGTGGCATCTGTTAACTATCACTGAGCATAACATTGGAGGATAAATCTGCTTTGCTTATTGCCACCCCCGTAGCTTAGAAGCTACTCCTAAAACAGCAAGGATGTCACTGTAGCAGTGGGCAAGGATTAATTCCCTCATTTATTTATTCATTTATTAATTCAACGAATATTTTTAAATTTCCTTTTGTGCTAGGTCCTAAGCATACAATAATATAAAGACAGACACAGTTTCTTGGAAACTGTATTTTGCTATATAGAAGAAATGCTACCAATTGACTCAAAAGAATTCATTTCAACAAACACGTGATGAGAACTCACTATATGTCAGATATTGACCTCATTATAGCATAGTTAAAGAGAAGTAGGGAAACAGAAAGTGACAGAAATTGCTCGAATTTAGATAGAACAGGTACTCCAGTGATAACCTCCTGAGGAAAATACTAATGACATTGAGAACGGTTTCGAATCAAGAGTCAGGAGCCATTGCAGTCTGACTTTTAGTTCTGCCACTGGTCAACTATAATTATCAATAATAAGCAATATTGATTTGGTGTTACTACAATATGCCAAATAACACATTAACTATTTTTAAATGTACTGCCTCATTTAAATTTTACAGCTATCCTATGTACCATTATTATTTCAGTTTTATAAATGAGAATGTTGAGGCTCTAAGAAGGAATGTTAGTTGCCGAAATTAACATTAAACGTTGATTTGAAGATGTAACAAAGCTATCCAGACAACCAAGAAACTAGCTATTATTCGTCTCAGAGCTACTAAGTGGTAAAGCCATGAATGAAGTCTAATTCTGTCTGACCTGAAACCAGGACTTTTATCTACTGTGCCACATTGCTAACAGAGTGACCTTGGACAAATCACTTACTATTTCTAGGGTCTAGTTTAGTGAAGCTTAACACAAGGAATTCAAACCAGACGACTTCTAAATTCCTTCCACTTCTAACATTTCGTGATTCAAACATTGCCTATTATCCATAACTTACTAAATAGAGTTTGAAAAATCTTGACGAAATATTGCAGTAGGTTTGGGAACATTTCCCTCAGAAGCTTCCCAACTATAAATCCCCGATACCTTTTCACTATAACGTGGCTGTGTTCTAACTTTCAAATCTCAGATCCAGCATTTTCCCTCACCTCAGTCCTAACTGCCTTATCAGAGTAGAAGGTACAGCAGAAAAGCCTGTGCAGAAGGAAAGAACTATGAGCAGCAAGTGGGTGCATCTTGCAGGGCCCTAGAAATGCTCAGACTTGGAGATACGGTTATCGCAAACATGTATGTGTGTGTATGTGGTGTGGGAGATGGGTGTAGGGTATTGATGAGTGGTACTGACATCAGGGTAATGAGTTAAAATTCCTCACATAGTATTATAGGACCTGAAGCTTCTCTCTGTACCTTGTGCCAGACAACTTCCTTTCACACAGGAGATCAAAAGGGTGTTTTCTGGATAAATTTTACCAAAGAAACTGAATTTGGAGGCACAAAAAATACCCAAACCAGTAAAGAGTGAAGGTGAGGTACAGGTCTAAGAAGTTTGTGGGTGAGTATTTCTCTTCTGGCTCTGGCTGATTACCTTGTTTCATTGGGAGCAGCCAGAGGAGCAGAGCAGTATAAAACATTTACAAAGATTGATTTGAAGATTTAACAGAACTACCAAGACAACCAAGATTTAAGGGACTGATAGAAGGAAAGTGCAAACTGGTAAGACACATGCAGCACTGCTTTTCTCTTTAATTTACAAGGGGCAACCAAGAGGCTGCCATCTTATGGGGCTGGAGAGACAAAATATAAGTTGAGAGTCTAACAAGATGAAGGGCTTCATGTACAATTCAGACCCCTCAAGGCCTATATCCTAGGAGTAAGGGCAAACTTGAAACAGATCCGTCTCACAAAGTTTGCAACCTAGCCTTGAATCCCTACCTGGATTTAAAAGATTCTCCCCACTGCCAGAAGCAAATGTACATTAATTCTGGAGGAAAATAACATTTCCGAGAACTTGAAATTTTCTGTATAAGTTTTCATACACAATATTCATGATTTAATTAAACAAACCAACCCAGGAATAATAGAAGACAAAAAACAAATGACTAGAAACAAAGGGGAAAAAATAAAAATATCCCAAGAAATCTAGACGTTGAAGCTATTATTCTGAAATAATTATAATTGGTACATTGTAAAGAAATTTTAAAAAATTAAAACTGCAGAGAAATCTATACAAATAACTGGATGTTTTATAGCTGAAAAATGCAAAAGCTGAAATTAAGATAGCAATGTATGGGCTTAAAAGAAGATCAAACAGAGTTGAAGAAAGGATTAGTGAACTGGAATATATGTCAGTAAAAAAAAAATACAGACTAAAACATGGAGAAAATAAGAATGGTAATTATAGGAAAAACATAAAATACTAATGGGACTCGTAAAAAGATCTATCAGACATGTAATTGGAATCCTAAAAGGAGAAGACAGATAATATTGAATAGAAGCCATATTAAAGGAAATAATTCCCAGGATTTTACAAAATTGATGAAAGATATCAAGCCAGATTCAAGGAGCTCTATAAATGCCAAACAAGGTAAACAGAGAAAACAACTCCCGGACAGGTCATAGTAAAACTGCTAAACAACAATACATACTCACACATACATACACACACAAAACGAAAAAAACAATTTCGGAAAGACTCATAACCTTCAAAGGAATGAGAAAAGGCTTACAGGTGATGTCTCAATAGGAAAATTGAAGCCAGAAGTTACTAAGACTTCTTAAATATATTGAAAGAAAATAATAGTCTACCTAGAATTCTATACCTAATAAAAATGTATTTTGAAAATGAACACAAGCTCTCTTCCTCTCTTCCTCCCGCCCAAAAAAGAGAGAAAAACATGAACACAAATTAGATATATATTCAGACAAACCAAAATAGAGATAATTAGTCATTAGGAGGCCTGCATTTTTTTAAATGCTAGTAATATTATTTTGGTAGAAGGAAATATGTAACTACACAGAAGCCATAAAATGCAACAAGGAAAAAAAAAGCAATGGAAAGTGGATAAATGAATATTGGCTGCATAAAAATATTTTAAATGTCTTGTGCAGTTTAAGATATGTTTACTATTTAAAGTATGGAAATACATGGCAATAAAAAACAAAAGGCAGAAATAAATAAACAAAGTTAAGTGAAAAATGTCTGGTAATTTCTAGGGTAACCACTAAAGGAATAATAAAAGAATCCATACCTAACGAGATAATAAAGGAGTGTAAATGAATAATAAAAATACTTAACTCAGAAGAGGGCAAGAAAGGAGAAATAAGAACATAGAACAAGGTAGGTCAAATAAAGGACAAAAAACAAAACTATAGATTTAAAGACAATGTGTCAGTAATTAAATTAAATGTAAAAAGATAAAATACTAGAATTAAAGAATAATAATTTTCTGGATTAAAAAGTTATATGCAATTCATTAAAAACATAAATTAAAAATGAGAAAGTAAAAGGATAGAAAAATATCTTCCACATCCAAACACTAAAAGAAACCTGTTATGATTACAGTAATATTAGACAAAGCATACTTTAAGGCAAGATTCTTTACTAGAGATAAATTGGAATATTTCATTGATAATGTACTTCTTTTGTGTATCAGAAATATATAATTGTTATAAATTAATTGCACCTAATATTATAGCATCGAAATGTATAAAGCAAAATTGAATTAAAAAGAGAAGTGTCTATAATCATAGTAGAAGTATTTAAAACTTATTTCAATATCTATTACAAAAAGTTGACAAAACATCAGTAAAGACATACAAGATTTGAACTCAAACAATTTCTCATGAATATATACAGAACATCATACCCCAGAACTGAGGAATACATATTCTTTTAAATGAACATATGACATTTTCTAAAATTTATAATTTTCTAGGCCACACAGTAGATCTATGAACTTCAAAGAATTAATATCATTCAGAATATCTTTTCTCATCACAGAAGAGTTAACTAGAAATCCGTAATATAAAAGCAACTAATAAATCTCCCAAAGTTTGAAAATTAAGGAAAACATATTTTAACAACCCAAAGATCAAGAAGCAAACATAAGTATCAAATGATATTAAATGAATGATAATATAACATCAAACCAAGTAGGGTACAGGTAAAGCCATGTTTAGATGTAACAATAGTAATTTAATAATCTACCTCCGGACATTCAAAACATAACAGAAGATTAAATCCAAAGAAAGTAGGAAGAATGAAATAATAAAAATAAAAGCAGATACCAATTAAATAGAAAAGAAATATTCAATAAGAGGACTCATAAAACTAAAAGTTGGCTCATGGAAAAGACTAATAAAATTATGAAAATCTGGAAAGGCTGTTTCATAAAGTGAGAGAAAGCATAGATTACTAATATCAGAGATTTTAAAAGTACATAACACTACAGATTTTATAGGTTTACAAAGATAACAAAAGAATATTATGGACAACTTTAAGGTAATACATTTGAAAATATAAATGAAAAGGAGTAAAATCCTTGGATAACACAATATCCAAAACACTCACAAGAAGAAAGAGAAAATCTGAACAGTCCTATATATGTTTAAAAATTTTAAGTATAATTTAAAACTGTCACATAAAGAAAATTCCAGGCTCAGATGGCTTCATTTGTGATCTTTCCAAATATTTAAAGAATATAAGTATATCAATCTTATGCAAGCTCTTCTAGAGATTGAAAAATGAAAGAATAACTTACAACTCATTTTATGAGGCTAGCATAATCTTGAAAACAATCTGATTAGGACATTAGGAGAAAGCAAAATTATAGGACAATAGCCCTTATGAACATAGAATCAAAAATTCCAAACTAAGTGTTAGCACATAAAATCCAGCCATATATAAAAAGGAGATATCTAATGACTAAGTGGGATTTATTCCAAGAATGAAAAATTGAATTAACATTTGAAAATGTAACTGATATAATTCACTACATTAAGTGAGTGAAGGAGAAAAGTCATGATTATCTCAATAAATGTTGAAAAAGCATTTGATAAAATCAATACCTATTTTGATAAAAATGTTTAAAAGAAAAACTATTTAAATTAATAAGTGGGTTTGGCAAGGCAAGGTCTACATACAAAAATCAATTACATTTCTATGTACAATCAACCAAAAAATTGAAAATAAAATATTTGAATACATGTTCAGTAGGATTACAGATGAAATACCAAGACAGAACTCTAAGAAAAGATTTGCAGAATGTTGATAAAGAAAAAGGTAACATATTACTAAAGAAAATTAATGAACTAAAATAAAAATGGAAAGATGTACTATATTCATGAACTGGAAGACTCAACAATGCAACATGGCAAATCTTCCCCCCAAATTGCCTTATAAAAGTAAAAAAAAAAAAAAAAATTAGCCCGGCGTGGTGGCATGCACCTGTAGTCCTAGCTACTTGGGAGGCTGAGGCAGGAGAATCACTTGAATCTGGGAGGCGGAGGTTGTAGTGAGCTGAGATCGCACCACTGCCTCCAGCCTGGCGACAGAGCAAACTCCGTCACAGAAAAAAAAAAAAAAAAAAAAAAGGAAAGAAAGAAAAGGAAAAACTAATTTTAAACTAATTTTAAAATTTATATGGAAATGTAAAGGATCAAGAATCATCAAGACCAGAGGTGAGAAAACTTTTCCTGTAAGAGCCAGATGATAATTATCTCAGGTTTTGTTGGCCAGCCTGTCCCTGTCACAGCTACCCAATTTGGCCATTGTAGTCGGAGAGCACTCAGTATGTAAATAAAAGGGAATGGCTGTATTCCCTTTCATTTCAAAAAGCTTTATTTATCACTTCAGCTGTTAGGTCATAAGCCACCCACAGTTTGTTGTCTCCTGGTCAAGACAATCTTGAAAAAGAAGAACAAAGTTGGAGGACTTAAACTGCAGGGTAACAACACATGTAAAATTACAGTATGGGGATAGCCTGGTATTGATGCAAAATAGGTCAATGGATTAAAAGTCCACAAAAATCCTACATATATATGGACCCCTGCTTCATGACAAAGGTAGCATTATAGAGCCCATAGACAACCTTTTCCCCTTAATTAATCCAACCTAAATGAGTAAAATGTTTTAAAATGTTGCCTCCAAGTCTAACTGTATGAAGAATAAAAAGCCTTCAGTGGCTGTGTGACTGAAGATGTGGTTTCTGTGGTTAGGCTACAGTAAATAGTAAAGCCACATTCCCCCAAGGAAAGAATCAATGTAGTTCTTCTCAGCAGCCAAATCATAGCTGCTGGTTCAACAGCAGCAACATTCTGTGGTGAGTAATATGATGCTTCCATGTGCATAAGAAATTAAAGTCTTGCCTGCCTTCTGTGTACATGTTTGAATGTTACAGACTCTATTCAAGTCATTGGTGCATTGCCAAGCATGTTTTACATGCAGGTGATGTATTAGGATATTGGTTCAGCTTTTTTAGCAAACTAAATTAAAAATAACCTAAACAAAATACGACATTTATTTCTCCCATGCTTCAAAGTCTGGGTGGCTCAATAAGGACCTTGATATGTTCAAGTTCCTCCTGTCTGGGTGCTCTTTCATTCCCTCAAACTTTCATGTGCATGTGACTCACCCAGGATTTTTGTTCAAATGCAGATTCAATTTTAATAGGTCTGAGAGTAGGGCGTGAGCATCCACATTTCTAACAAGCTCTCCAGTGATGCTGATCATGCCCACACATCCAACCACACATCTGAATTCCTTCCAACTGGAAAGTGTCTTAGTTTCCTGTGGCTGCTGTAATGAACGTTCACAAACTTCCTGGCTTAAAAATACAGACATTTCTTCTATTACAGTTCTGAAGTCCAGAAGTCCAAAATCAATATAATTGGGCCAAAATGACAGTGTCAGCAGGGCCTCCCTTCCACTAGAGGCTCTAGAGGAGAAGCCATTCCCTGGCCTTTTCCAACTTCTGTGGCTGCCAATATTCTTTGGCCCAATAGGATCTAGTCCTGCTGACTCCTTGTTTTAAGATCCATTAAGACTCATTTTGGACTTCTGACCTCCAGGACTATAAGGGAATAAACTTGGACTGTTTTAAGTCATTGGGTTTGTGGTAATTTGTTACAGCAGCAATATGAAAATAATACAGCAGTAGACCCCACCTACTAGTTTGAGGTTGCAAACAGATCAGCCTAGGCAGTAGCTAAAACAGAATCTCAAGCCAGAGTCAAAGTAGAAGCTTAGGTCCATGAACAGGGCACATGCAAGTACCATATCTAGGGAGAATCACAGCACTCAATGGCAGCTCTGGCCTGTGGCTCACATGCGTTCAGCAACAGGGCTGAGTCTCTAGCAATGCAGGACTGGGCAGACTGATGGAGTGGAAGTGGAGGGAAGTCAGAAGAGAAAAAATCAAGCACAGTGGTCAGCAAAGGGGATGGAGAAAAGAAGGGATGAGAAGGATTCAAATCAGACTGGTTTCAGACTAATAAGGAGAAAGATTTGAGGGCTATTACAGTAGGTCTTATCTCAAAGTTGGTCTGCAACTTAAGATAGAGTCTGGGTCTACAGATGAGAATATCAATAGATCTAGCTAAGAAAGGCAGCTTCCCACATAAGATTGATGCTGGCAAGCTATTTTAAGAGTTCAAGACCCATCTCTACAAAAAATATAAAAATTAGCCAGGCATGGTGGCACATGCCTGTAGTTCTAGCTACTTGGGAACCTGATGTGGGAAGATTACTTGAGCCTGGGAGTTCCAAGACTGCAGTGAGCCATGATCACATCACTGCACTCCAGCCTGGGCAACAGAGTGAGGCCCTGTTAAGAGATACCGCTTTTCATAAATCTTGGGGTTAGGAATTATAAGTAGTCTGTGAAGATCATTTTCCTTAAGAGAACTGTGTTTTTTGTCCTAAAATTGAAATTTTGGAAATACATTTTGCCTAAAAGACCTTCAGAAAATGTAGTAAGCCACCCAATTTATAGTATTTTGTTATAGTAGTCTGTCCACAGCAAATGCCACACTTAGGGGATGTATTTCTAATCATGATGTTATTATGAGAAGATCACTGGTCCTTTCTCTAGAATTGGTTTGGAATTCTAACAGCTTTACCACTGTATTCTTATTCTTCAGCTCCTTTTGATTTTTGATTTGGACACTGTGATTGCTCTCTGATTATGACATCTTAATTTGTATGGCAAGGAACTTGACTATATC
Organism: Symphalangus syndactylus; assembly: GCF_028878055.3. Lineage (NCBI taxonomy): Eukaryota > Metazoa > Chordata > Mammalia > Primates > Hylobatidae > Symphalangus > Symphalangus syndactylus. Next base: position 44,040,245 of record NC_072441.2, on the reverse strand, counting down.
AAGGTCCTTTCAGGTTGGGAGGTACCCCTACCTTCCATTGTACCTCAGTTTTGGCTCCTTGTGAAGAAATTCAAGTATATGTCACATAGTCAATATTTTAAATAAGGCCACTCCACACTGGTGAAATTTTATGCAGTCATTTTTATTGTATGAAACTTTTCCTTAGATGATGGTAAATCTGGACACTGTTAGTGCTAGCTCAGATCATGTTTTGCTTCTGTTGGAGGTAGGGCATAGTCTATGTTCTGCAAAGCTGCCCTGTCTTTCCTCCTATTGATGGCACCATAGGGAGAGCAGAGCACACTGGTTACTGAAAGGCTTAAAATGGAGACAGATCTTGATGCTGAGAGTGCTATGCTAGTGACCCAGTAAACTGGCACTTTCAGGATCCAGGCCATGCATTTATGAATAGGAAGACTTAGGCCTAGAGGTATTTTTATTATAAATTCATGCAAATTTAATCTACCTAGTAGAAATCAACATTAAAAGTCCAAAATTATCTAATACATTCAGATAAGTTTGTTGGTGAGAACTCTTTATGCCATGCAAAATAGCTCTTCAAAGGGTTCTTATTTCATACCAGGTTTTCTTCTACATTCAGGGGAACTATAGTACTTAAATCCTCCATTAAGATGCTATTGATTTTGACCAAACCAATTCCATTCTGGTATTGCCTTTTAAGCTTTTTTGCTATGCAGACAAATTGTGCAATTAAAGAAAATAATGTTTAGGAGTCTTGTGTAATTTAAACATAGATAAGGTATTTTGACCAAAATTAAGCAAGTTTTATTAAATTAGGAAGATATTTTTAAACACAGGATATGATACAGCAGTTTGATGATGATGATGATATTTGTCAGATATTTTCTCGCTATTCCATTGTGGAAGATGTCTTGTGAATAATTAAAAGAGCTTGTCTTCAATATTCATTTTAAGATATAAGATGAAGAAATTACTTGTAATATTCCTCTTCTAAGATTTTTCATGCCTTTTATTAGTAGGATATTTAGTTTCCTCATGGGCTTTGGAAGGAGTTGTGTTCTTGTTAGACTGATTTTTATCTAACTCTATCTATGGTATTTTCCATGAGTAATAACTAGGACAAACTTAATATTGTTCTTAAATATTTTTAAAGTGGAAACTGTTTCCAAGGCAGCAATTTATATGTGAATACTGAACTTGGTGCTGGTTTTGATGTATGAGCACCATCAGTATCACTGGAGCATCACTGGAGAGCTTGTTAGAAATGTAGACACTCAGACCCTACCCACAGACTTACTGAATCTGAGTCTGCATTTGAACAAGAATCCTGGGTGAGTCACATACACATTAAATGTGGGTCCATTTTGAGGGTCCAGCCCTCAAAAAAGAGTGGACAATGTTGTCTGCTCTTATCATTTGTAGTCAAGATTATCTGGGAGAGAGGGATTACAAAGGAACATAACAAAACTTAGGGATGATAGATATTTTCAATATCTTAATTCTGATGACAGTTTCATGGGTGTATATGCATAAATCAAACCTTATCAAATTGTACACTTTAAATATGTACAGCTTATTGTAAGTCAATTTTACTTCAATAAACCAGGCAGTGGGGGTTGGGGGAAGAGAAGAAAGCCACCATAATGACCATCATTATTGTCAGACAATCTTTTGACCATAAAGTAAAAAGCTTTGCTTCTGTAGATTAATTAAATAGAAAAAGTTCACACACATTTATCCTGTGGAATAGCACAATATTATTTGCTTCAGACGAATAATTTAGGAACTACTAGATTGCACACAGACATCTTTCTCTAATACAAGACTTCTCAGAGTCCTTAATATTTTTTTACTCAGTGAAATTCAGTAAGAGGAGAAAGTAGTTCATAGCATTTCTTAAATACGTTTGACCAGATAGTTCCTCTTTTCAAGGAAAATTTAAAATAACTAGTGATCTGCAGGTCACACCTTGGGAAATACATGGATAGACTGGTCAGTTACCATTAAGTATGAAAGACTCAATCCTGGACAAGTTATTAGGTTGGTGCAAAAGTAATTGGGGTTTTTGCTATTGTTGTTACACATTTTTTTTCTATTTATGTGTCTTAGTCTGTTTCTGCCACTATAACAGAATAGCTGAGCCTAGGTAATTTACAATGAATAGAAATGTAATGGCTCACAGTTCTGGAGGCTGGGAAGTCCAATATCAAGGTGCCAGCATCACATGGTAAGGGCTTTCTTATTCATCATCACATGTCAAAAGGCAAAAGAGCGAAGGAGAGCAAAAAGGGGGCTAAATGTGCCCTTTTATAGTGAACTCACTCCCAAGATAACAACATTAATCCATCTATGAGGGTGGAGTCCTCGTGGCCTAATCACCTCTTAACTGTCCCACCTCATAATACTATTACAATGGCAATTAGATTTCAACAAGAGTTTTGGAGCGTACAAATACTGAAACCACAGCAATATGCTATTCGTCACACAATAGATCGTTATTTTTGCTTTAAAGAGTTGATTCTATTTTAAGGAGATTTAAGTAATGAAACTATTTGTATTTACCCACATAGTTACCATTTTTTGATGCTCATCATTCTCTTGTTTAGATAGAAATTTACATCTGGCATCATTTTTGCTCTACCTGGAAAACTTGATGAATTCTGTTAGCTGTTATATGCCTCAAAAACTTTTTCTTTCGCATTCATTTTTGAAAGATATTTTTAGCAAGTAAAGACTTCTAGGTTTAGAGTTTTTCTTTCAATGCTTTGAAGATGTTCTTCCACTGTCTTCTATTGTGAATTGTTTCTGATAAGAAATGCTCTGTTATTGTTCTCTTTATTTCTTCATACCTAGTGTACTTTTTCTCTAGTTACTTTGAAGTTCTTCTCTGTATCATTAGTTTTAAGCAATTTGATTTGGATTATGATATGCCCTTAAGTGGTTTCTTCATGTTTCTTGTGCTTCTGATTCACTGAGCTTCTTGGAACTGTGAGTTTATAGTTTTCATCAAATTTGGAAGATTTTTGACTACTTCATCGTCAATTATTTGTTCTGTTCCTGCTGCGTCTCCTCTCCTTTACAGACTCTAATAAAATGAATGCTGTGACTTTAAAGGTGTACCACAGCTCCCTGATGCTCTGCTTATTTTATACTCTTTAGTTTCTTTTCTCTCTGTGTTTCATTTTTTGATCGTTTCTGTTGCTGTGCATTCAAGTTCCTTACCTTCATTTGCAACAACAGATTCATTGTTAATCCACTCCAGGTTGTTTTTTAAAATCTTAGACATGGTAGTTTTAATCTCTGAAAGTTTGAGATGAGACTTTCTGTATCCCCCACAACTGTATTTATTATGTTCAATCATTTCTCGGCTTCATGAATGTATATATATATGAACATAGATATAATAATTATTTTAATGTTCTGACTATTAATTTTTTCATATTGTCATTTCTAGGAGAGTTTTGATTCACCGCATATTGTTCTCATTGTGTGTCTTTTCTTTTTGGTTTTTGCATGTCTAGTAACTTTTGATTGGATGCCAGACATTGTCAATTTTACTTTTTTGGGTTCTGAACATTTTTGTACTCCTATAAATCTTCTTGAACTTTTTTTTTGATGTGACTAAGTTACTTGGAGATAGTTTGACCCTATCATGTCTTGCTTTTAAGCTCTGTTAGATGGACTCAATCTAGTGTTAATTTTTTTTCTCCCATTATTGTAGCAAAATTATTCTGATTGCTCTATCCAGTGCCCCAAATAAAGAAGTTTTCCATTGTGGTTGTTGGCAACAGGCTTCATTCCTGCCTGTATATGAGCTACAGATATTATTCCTTTTAAAAAGGTGGCTCTTTCTGTAGCTTTGGGTGGTTTCCTTACATGCATGCATTTCTTATTACTCAACCAAATAATCAAGACAGACTGTCTAAAGATCTCCTGGGCTTTCTTTCTGTGCAGCTCACTTCTCTATGTTGCTCTTCCCTGTGAGCAGTAGCTCTCTTGGCCTCCTTAGACTCCCAGTCTTGTATCGTCAACTTGGGGAGGCCATCAAGCTCCACCTGAGATTCTCTCCCTCTCTCTGCACTGTAGCCAGAAAACCCTCTACAGCCTGTTATCGGGTCAATTACAGGGCTTGTTTCATTTGTTTCACATCTCTTAGGTATGACTTTCTTCATTGTGTGATGGCCAATGTCTTGTCTTTTTCTTTATGTTGTTTTTGGTTTCTGTTATTGTTTGTTTCCTGTGTTTTTGTCATCAGTGTTGTTTCAGGCAGGAAGATACCAGACTCTGTTACTCTGCTGGTTATTGAGGAATATATTGCCAGTCTGTCTGAGTTTCTTCATATGTAAGACACATGTTCACACACTGGGCACAGACTATCAATTAAGTGAAAAGCCTTCAACATATAGATTTTGTTTCCTTCATTTTTTAGGAAAGCCATAAAAAATGAATAAGGCCTAGCCTTTCTCTTTATCCTGTAATCATTCAAACCCACCCTGGTTTGATGCTGACTTATTTGTTTATGACACATCAAAGTAAATTTTAGCTCTGAAACATGGGCAACACTGACTTTCCTGATCTGGGTAATATTTTGCCTCTGCATATCCCTGAATTTTCTAGGTCCTATTTTCCTACCATATAGAGCAGATCTCTGAAGGTGAGCACAGAGTAAGCATTCCGAGCCTTTTTGCTCTGCTAACACACAAAGCTGACACAAAATAAATATAGTAGACTGGAGCAACTGTCTACAAGAAATGTAAAATAGCTAGACTTCCCCCTACAAAGCCATAAAAAACTACAAGTTAAAAAGCAATTTAAATTTAGGGGAAGCAGGATGACTGGCCATTTTTAGATTTAGCGATATGTAACTTTGGGTGATGCTATTTGTTTTTTAGTTTTTAAAAATTTAAATAAATATGTCCTGGAGATATGTCCAACCCATTCTGGGCTTTCATTTCTCCCTCTCTTCAGTTTTCACCCTGATATGTTCCTGGGTGAGCACATGGTTAGATCCCTCAAGCACAGTGATAATTTCTCCTGACCAGCAAAGCCAGTCATTATTTATTATACTTTGCTCTCCCTCCTTCTCACTCTCCTAGTGGGGACATTGCAGTGGCTGCTGGCTAGAAAATTAGCCCAGGGAGCTTCTTCAGTTGCTCCCTTTCCTCATTATACTAGTAAAAAATTTAACCGTGACATTCTCTACTCCTGCATGTGTGTGTGTGTGTGTGTGTGTGTGTGCATGTGTGTATGTGTGTCCACATAGGTTGGAAGCACACTGTAGGGGCTAATAGCAAGTAATTTAACGGTGCTTTCTCACACATTTTACTCTTTTTCTTTCTCTAGAGTGGCTGCAGAAGTACAGTGTGCTCATGTATTGCTGCTCCACATTATGAGCCAAGCTTGTGGGTTTATGTGTCATCTCACTGTTTCTGCTGGGTTGTTTTCTGGCTGGATGTGATATCGTTTCATCCATTGTCAGGGGGCTGCCCCAGATACCTGGGATGCTCAAGAGATGCGACACTTGCTTGCCATGTGATAGCAAAGGCTCCTGTTTATTTCTGTGTCTGCTCCTTCTGCAACCCTCTGCGGGATCCCCGTATATCCGAGCTGATGGGGAAGATGAAAACCACACAACCTCACTGAGGCTTTAACAATTTGTGCTTATGGGTGTTTTTAAGTATGCACCAGGCAACTGTTAACTACAATTCACAAGAACTACTTTCTTTTTTTGAGTGTCCTTATTATTTTAGGTCTGCTCTGGGTCACACTTCCATGGTTCCATGAGCTTTTAACTAATGGCATTGTTAGTCCCGCACAGCTTAGCTCTGAAAGGGTGACTAATAGTCTTTACAATAGGCTGAAAGCAGGGGCCACATTTCATACCTTCCTCTGCATCTCAGCAGCGTCTAGCTTGGTGCTGGGCACTCCGAAAGTACTTGAGTGATTGATTTTGGACAAAATAACCTATGTTCTTAGGATAAAAATTTTGATCCAGACCAAAGACGTTGGCCTTTTTATTTTGTAATGGTCTGCTTCTTAAAGAGCTCGGAAACTAAGAGATCTTAGGTGAGGGTGATGGGGAAAAAAGTTAATCCAAAAAGATCTGTCGATTTCTGCAAATGCTACAATCTATCAGTTTCAATTAAAAAGATAAGGTGCCATCTATGCAATGTTGGGGGAGAAAAGGTAAGATAATGGTGGGAGAAATATGGAAAATAATACTTTCACAATTTGTTTTTTTTTGTGTTCTATTTGAGAGAAAATGATTCTATACACGGTATTTGATCAACAGAAGGGGAAGAGACATACATTGATTTTTAGAAGAGGTGTTACCAGTAGTGAGTAAAGCATAGGAATGTGAGATTAGTTCAACATTGGGAGGAAACACATCACTTTTTCCATTACACCTTAGTAATGTGTTTAATTGACTATCTGACTATTTAGCTTTCTAAGGGTTTCAAGTTGTTTTTAACAAGATTCTCTGTAATTAGGTCCAAGTGGTACAAGACAGTTACTGGTAGAGAAGCTATATTTTATATTTGTATCTCATTAATGAGGTTTCAGATTAACATCACCAGTTCATTTCTGGGGAGAATGTCACCATGGACAGTAAAACCCTTGTTTTCAGCTTTTCAGGCAAAGCATGTGTAACCCTTAACTTAGCCTAAAGCAGTGTCTTCCATGGGAGGCATGTGTGAACACTGGTCCTGTCTTTGGCTGGCCTTGTGCCTACAAATGGGAAGCAAACCGTTGTCTGACTGATTCCAGGGCACATGGTGGTACATCTCAAGGAGTGAGAAGCATGAAACTGATCAAAAGAGCATTTGCTGACTGTTTCTCCCATATTCCATCTACTCTGGGAGAAGTCATGTCACCCCATGGTGTGTGATGCTGCTCTAAACCATTTGCAAGAAATAATCTAAATGTCAAGTCGTGGGTATCATGGGGCACTGCACATGTTGAGACAAACCAGAGTGTGAGAAAACTTAGAGTGAAGTTGGTTTTGAAGGCTGTGCAAAAAGAAAGCCTCATCATCCGGCACCCAGGAAATGCAAAGAGCCAAAAGAACCTTTGTTTCAATCATTTCACAATCCAATTCATAAAGAAAAGAGTTGCTACTCTAGGTGTTTATATATTTCTTCAAAAACAATTAAGTACATTCATTCAACAGGCATTTCCAGAGTGTCTCCTATGGGCCAGATACTATTCTAGGCGTTACAGATGTAGTAGCAACCAAAACAGAGGTCCAACTCTCACTAAGTCTACCTTCTCGAGGAGAGCAATAGATAGTATACAAACCAAAGAATGTATCTCCTCTTAGATGGTGACAAGTGCTGTGGAGAAAAATAAGGCATAGTAAAAATAAAGTAGAGCAAATGGGTAGTGTGCTATTTTATATAGGCGGTTAGGGGAGGCCTCTGAAAGCGTGACATTGAAGAGAATGAATTCCTTCAAATCCCAATATCCATTTCTTCCTCACTATCATGGACTTTTTCTGAATTATCACACTTTTCCTTGTCTGTGCAATCAAAGCTGTGTCAATTTAGACATTTCTGTCAAATTCATAATTGACTACATGGCCAAGAATCAGCTCAGCTGAAATTCTCAAGAACTCATTTGGAGGTTGGTTAAATAGAGTCCTCTCCTCTCATTCCCCTTTGTTCTCCAGGAAACAAAACATAGGCTGTAGTTTACCCAAATAAACCAGGAGCCAAGAAAGAAAAGGAATTCTAATGTCCTTTTCTAACGGAGGATCATTGCAAAAGGTAAGTTTTGATGAAAGAAGACCCGTAGAAAGAGCATAAGAGCCAGAGTTAGATTTAAATATTGGTTTCTCTACTTATCAGCTGAGTGATCTTTGAATTAACTACTTAACTTCACTCTGCCTCAGTTTCCTCAGATGCAGAGGATGATAAAACTGCTTAACTTAATGGGATCTGACAAGGATTAGATGAGATCTCTACATACAGCTCTTAGCGTGGCTCCTAGAACGACATGCACTCAATGCTTGAAATGAGTATCGTCATGATTATTGTTAAAAGTATCATGTTTTGGCACAGCTAATAGCCACATGCTGTATGAGTATGTGTAAAGAATTTCTGGCCAGCATGACTCTTCACCCTATTTCATTTATTCATTCATTTAATCATTCATTCATTCAAGGAATAGTATTGAATGGCTGGCCTGTTGCCAAACACCATGCCACAGTCTGTGGAGAGTAAAGAATATACATGTTTTTTGACTTGTTGAGAGAACTGAAGCTTCAAGGAGGACTTGTTTCAGATGACCTTTAAAGTCCCTTGCAAGTTGGATTGCCTGTGATTCTAAGGCATTTACTCACCATCCAATAGACAGAGAAGCGGAAGCTCTGGGAAGTGCTGAGATCTATACAGGGCCCCAAGGATTTCAGCGCAGGCCAAGAAATGCCTTCTGGGGCTTCAGCCAGGAGCAGGAATAATAACTGGTTCATAGGATCTCCATTCCCTTCCAGTTCCTCGCGTATTAAAAATATAAGAATCCCTTACTTTTGCATACTGTTTTAGAGTTTGTCAGGTATTGTCACCTACATCATCTCAAGTGATCGTTTCACTGCAACTGGATAGGAGAAGTGTACTTATCTTACAATGAGGAAACAGGGGCTCAGAGAATTTAATGGAACTGTTCAAGATTTCATAGTGGCAGAGCCAGAATTCCTATAAATGAAGCGGAAGAGCTGGTATGAGCTCTAGGGTTCTGGGAGGCAAAGAGCTCCTGATTGTCAAAGTGGTCCTCCTCCATTAGAAGAGTCTTTCTCTTATGTCCGCCTCCTCGGGGAGGCCAGTTACTGATGAAGGTAAGGAAGGATCGCTCACCCTCCCATCACCTGAGCCAAACCAACCCTCACAGTCCAGTGTGAAGAGACAATAGCACAATCCTCCGGCCCTTCCCCTCCAGGTGACAGCTTGAAAGCATGCCTTCTCTATCAGGTTTCATGCTATGTACCTCCCATTCCACACTTCCCACAAGAATATGGGATTTTCCTTGGCCATCAGGGGCAGATGCCCCAGAGATGCTGCTGCCTCTCCATTCTTCCTCCCCCAGCTCACGTCCCCACAGTCTGGGCCTGTGTGGGTATCTGGCATGTGGGCTGCAACTGTGGATGATCGCCTGGGTGACAATGCATACCTAGCAGCCCAGATGTCAGATACTGCTGTTGCCCAAAGGCAGGAAGAAAAGTAAACAAAGCCCTTGCCCTCCTCCATTTTGGGCTGCCTCTCTGTTTGAATTGCAGTGGCAGCGCTCTGAGCGAGGAAAGGAGCTGGCTGGCTTCAGCAGCTCACAGGCGTGCTCCCCCTGCCTTTCTGATGACCACTGGGATAATTCAAAGAGAAAGAGTAAAAACTCACCCCCAGGTATGAAGAGTGAAGGCATTTCATACTGCAAGAGGTCTGTGCATGTGTTCTGCGATACAGCAAACTTCCTAGCTCCACTCCTTTGCCAGCTTACCTACACCCTGCTCACATGACCCCAGATGGACCAGGCCCTCCTTCCTGAAGGGGTTTTGCTGGGGAGCTCACACAGGAGTCTCTTCTTTTATCATGTCACACGGTGGCACACTGCAGTTTGTCCCACCGTATCTTGCAAAAAGCTGATATTCCAATGATGTTATTAAAAAGTGGCACCTTTCGCGTGCTGTGAGAAAATCTTTCCGGTGGGGGCAAGGAGACTGTGATACATTTTCCCCAAGGAGCTCACTCCAGCCACAGCATTTGATGTATGGTGACATCTCCCTGCGCCCTGACAGGCACACATGCGCACGCATGTGCGTGCACACACACATACACGCACCCCTCAAAAACACATTTTCTAGCTGAGATGAATAAGGAAGTTAAGGGACTTGTTCAAGGTCACACAGAGGGGCAAGGAAGCCAAGTCATTTACACAGGGCATACAGCATGCTGCCCAGTGCTTTTCGTTCTTAGTCCTTCTCCCTGACCTCTGATCATCCACCACCTCACCTCCTTTTCGGCTGAGTAAATGTGTAATGCACACTAGAAATGCCACTGCAATTCTGAATATCACTTACAAACGGTGGCTTTTAGCTAACAAGAATGCTGTTAACTCTTACTCCCTATGGATATTTCTCAATTCAGGGTTGTGTGTTTTTATTTTTGCTTTCTGGGAACTCAAATCGAGGCTCAGCTCAGCATAATATCCAGATCTGTGTGCCAAGGAAAGCCTGGTCCGATAGTTACGTGGTCTTCGTTTTAGTTCCAGCTCTACCTCTGACTGGCCATGGGGCCTTGAAGTTGGTTCGCAGCCTCTCCAAGGCCTAGCTTCATCAGAAGTCAGAGGCAAATTATAATGCCTCATCTGCCAACCTCACGAAGATATTATGAGAAACAAACGAGATTATAATCTTGAAAAGTTTTGAAATTACTAGAAGAAAGTGTGACTTCCTATCTAAAGGGATCATAAAATAGTGAAAATCTAGTGGGCTGGGTTCAAATCCTGGTTATACTTCTATGCTCTTGGGCAAGTTATTTAACCCCCCTGAGTCTGGATAAAATGGGGAAGCAAAACCCATTTGGTAGGATTGTGAGAAAGATTAAATGAGAGTATGTTTTAAGCTCCTAGAAGAGCACCTGGCACAAGGGAGGTGACTATGGGGCATTAGTTCCTTTCTTCTTGGTACGCCACGCCCCACACTTACTGCACACAGACTCTGAGACCCTGGAAGGGAGTTGCACATCTTACTAATTCTTGAACACGCAGCATCTGTCACTGTGTCTGCTACATTACCAGAACTCAATAAATACTGTGGCTATGAATGAATATATAGATTAGGGACAAAAATTTAGAAGAACTGGTTTGGTTTGAAGAATCAATTATAATATTTGGCACCATCCACTCACCTGGCTTCATAATTGGGAGCATAGGAGTGAATTTGCCAGTTGTATTCATATTGGAACAAAATTACGTGGTAATTTGTGCGTTTAACTCATAGATTGGCTTAGGATGATCCAAATCTAGCAGCAGTTTTCTTCACACAAAACAAATCTCACTTATCATCTGGCCAAACTCAACATAGCAACAACTCGTTTCACAGCAGGAATCCAGATAGAAAAGTGAACACTCGGGGGAAATTCCCTTGTGAAGTAACCACATGCCTAGTCAGAACCGTTTCATAATTTAAGAACCAATTTTAAAAATAACTGTCAAATTAGGCTGGCTAATTGTTCTGGTCTCCAGCAAGTCAATCACAAGTAGGGAGGAGGGCATGGACCTCAAAAGTAAAAGGAAGATACAAACAAATGAGACCCAATGGTGGCCTGAGTGAAATTATACATGACAACAGGAATCACAGTATGTTTTTACCGGGTCCATTTTTATACTGCTTTTCCTGGCATTTTTGGAAAGTTGTTTTGGATGGACTTGTTTTTCAGGGTATTTGATTATACATGCATCCTTATTTTTAATAATACTCATAAAATGGTCAAATATAATCCTTTCCAATAAATTTACCCCTAAATTAGCTTCAAGTATCTTGAATTTTTAAAGAATGAAAACATTGTAGTAGGTGAGACCAGAGCCAAAGGGTTGACACAGAACGTAGAAAACAGCAAAGGAGAAAATATCCTAAAGCTTTGAGAACTGATGTTTGAATATCTTCTTTCTCTTGCTCCCTAAGAAATTAATGAACAGACAACCCTGAAACTTCAAAGCAGTAATGCCCTGCTTTGGGAATTACAACCTCCATCTTGGTTGTTTAAAAATGAGCACACATGGAAATGATGCATCAGCATATCTTTTCAAGTTTTTTTTTCCTGTTGAAAATTAATCAACAACCCTCCAGTTATTTATGGCTCAGTAAATGGGTAAGAAAAATAAGTTCTATCTGTCTAAAAACAAAACAAAAATATTTTTATCACAATGTTTAAGACATAGCCATAGTCAAAAATTGTAACTTGGCAAGGAAAATGTCAGGGGAAAAGCTTACCTCTGCAATCCTCATTCAGTACTACTTTGCAAAGATTAGAGTGTTTTGCTTTTCCTTCCTGAAAATGCACACACCTCTGTAAGATTATATGTGTATGTTCTTCATGCCTTCTTGCGTTTAGAGGGTGTAGTCAAATGTGAGTGGCAGGGTCTGAGTTTCCCCTCTGTCTCTCTGTATACCATCAGAGAGGCCACGTGCACAATGGTTACTTGATCAGATGTTGAAGCCAGATTGCCCAAGCTTATCAACTGAATGACTCTGGGTAAATTACCTAACGTAGCTATGTCTCTCCCTCATCATCCATAATGTGGAATGATAATAATGCTACCTTGTGAACTTGTTGTGAGAATTAAGTGTGTTAACACAGCAAAGTGTCCAAACTCTGGTTCAGAGTAACTCCTGAATAAAGGGTAGCTATTATCATAGCCAGATCTGGTCACTCCAAAGCTCCAAGATACTGTCTTTATTCTGATTGCATATATTCTCAAGTTTGTATCTCCTCCAATTCAACATACACATATATTTTAATATAGTATAAGAAGTAAGGTTATACATTTTCTCCTGAGCTGCTCTTTCCACCAAAGCACCAGTACTTCAAAGGCTGTGACAACTATTCCTGAAAGCTTTCAGAATTTGGACTGAACTCAATCACTTTTTCATTTGGTATCTCTCATGTGCTCTAGATGTATGGCCTATTTTTGACCGATGAGTTTATATCTGCACTACACTGCATTTCAGGAATCTTCTAGCACAAAAAGAAAGACTTGGCTTCAGAAGGGATCATGACTGGCCAGTTGATCTGTTAAATAATATGCCAAATACTGAGGAAATAACAAGGAGGAGAAAATTACATTCACACTTCTTTATTGATGCCATTAACAGTGTTTTGTCATCCAGCTGATGAAGCGGTGCCATTTCCCCAAAAGCATCACATCACAAGACTACCTGGAGCCTCATACAACCCCTCACCCCTGTGTTCCAGCAACTCCCTCTGCTCCCAGGCAGGGGGAGGCAAAGGAAGACCAGAGGTGGACTCTGAGGATGTGCTAGTTTAGTGGAAGCCAAAGGATTACGCCCCTATCCATAAGAATCTCCCTGTGTGTAAAAGTTGTTTCCGTACTGGTGTCATCAGAGCCATGGTGCGCTCCCGCTGCCCCCGTCCACCACTTTTATGGAGGTCAGAGGACCCTTCTTTGAGTCAGGATGCAGCTCAACCCAATCAGTCACCCGCCTTTCATTGTATGCTGCCTGGCTGCTGAGACCTTACCAAGAACAGCCCTCACCTCCTTTCTGTCTTCTCCCCATGCTTATTTAAACAAATGTCTTCTTTCTAATATTGGGCAGACTGGGGAGGGGAGAGCACCCTCTTCCCATCTCTCACCCCTCTCCCAATTATATTTCCCAGTCTGAAACTCATTTCTCTCCCTCTCTCTTTCTCCCCCTTCTTCTCTTTCTCCTTCCTTCCTCAGTTCTCTCCAGGATTTCATTTTGTTTCAACAATGGATAGTTGTCTAAATGGAGAATACCTTATTCCCTAGAGTATGACAAGAGATTTTTATAAAGTCTCACCGCTGTTTAGGACTCATTGTGTTCCAGATTAAAATCCAAGTCTACCCAGCCTTTCAAGACCAAGCTGTGTGTCAGCCTCCAGCCTCATCTCTTTTGCTCTGTGGCTCACCACATCCCAGCCACCAGGGGCTTCCTTCATTCATAATAACAGCTGTCATTAGCCAAGCACACCTAATCCTCACAACGACCCTATGAGGCCAGAGAAGTTATCCCTGCTTCACATGTGAGGTGACTGAGGCACAGAGGGTAAGTGACACATGACTAGTAAGGGGCTGGTGTAGGATTTAAATCCAGGCTGTCCAGCTCCAGACCACTGCATGGAGCTGCCTGTCTGCAACGTGTCAAGCATACCAAGCTCTTCCCTACCTCAGGGCTTTGGGACATGCTGTACCTCTGTCTGTTAGACTCCTCTCCCAACCCCTCCACTGATAACATCTGTTCATCTTTTAGATTTGAGCTGAGATGTTACCTACTCAGAAAAACCTTTCCAGACCTGCCACCACCAGTAGCAGCAGCAGCAATCGCTCTCCATTGTTATTCTTGGTCATAGCCCTCTATTCCTTTCCCCATGGCTGTTCTTACAACCTGTTAACATAAATTATTATTGGCAAGTTTTGATATATTCATATTCCGTGTTCAGAAATATTTGCCGTGCTTTCCTACCAGGTCCATTTCTGTTGGGAGGCATTAAACGTCTCCACCCCCTTGACATCTGGTTTGGTCATGTGACTTGCTTTGGGCAAGGAAATGTGCTCTGAGAAACAAAATTCTAGAGCCATTGTGTGGGGCTGCTCCTTCAGCCTTGGTCCAAAAGGGAGAGAGTGACAGGCAGAGCTGTGATAGACCCAACATGAGCAAGGAATAAATCTTTGTTGTAGTAACTCTCTAGGATTTGGAAATTGTTACTGCAGTGTAACTTAGCCAAGGTTGACTGTTCTGTGAGCCTGCTTAATAGTTATCTCCCCACTAGGCTGTGCATTTCAGGAAGTCAGGGATTGCATCTGTTTTATTTTCTGTACTTTACTCTGCACCTAGCAAAAGGCTTGGCACATTGAAGCACTCAACAAATGTTAGCTGAAGGAATAAATGCGTAATGGATATGCACATAAACCAGCTTTGGAGGACTACCTTTTGGCATGTGTTGTTTATGATACTGACTGATTAGCTTTTTGTAAGTTAATCAGCTCTCACCTTTCACCCTGTTATGCACTACCCCTACACTCACCTTACTCCATCTCCCAGCAGACACATAATTTTGACTCTGCCTTTAATTTGTATGCAGTTGCTATGTAAGATTTAATTCCTAGAAGAAAAGTCCCTTTACAACTATTTAGTTTCCTTGGAAAAAAACAAAGAATTCTCTTAAATATCTTCCTCCCAATAAAGAGTAGCTGCTCCCCAAATGGTCACGGGACTTAAAAGAACCTGTGACAGCTTTGAGGCTGTTTGCTCTCCATTCAGGCAAGCTGAAATAAAATACACATATTATGGGAAGATATTACTGAACACATTTTGTAACTATAAGGAAATGCACTGCCTTTCCCTATGGCAGAAGCTTTTCTTCCTGTATTTAAACTATCTCTAAATTCTATAGGTGGATACACAGGCACTTTTTTTGCCTTATAAAGGATTTTGCTAAAGACCCTAAGTAGTAGAGGACATATGAACAGAAGAATTATGTTCTCCTTTGAAGACAGTCTAAGTGATCTGTCCCTTTTCACTATATATCACAAAAGCCATTTGCCCTAGAGGCTTCCAGTGTAAACCTTGTCTCTGAAGATGAGAGTAGGGACCACGTCTTGTTTATATTTGAGTCCCTAGCACCTAGCTTAGTGCCTGGCATGTGATGGAGGCTCAATCAACGTTTGCTTAAAGACTTGGGGCCCCTTTTCATTTGCATTTATTTCAGAAAACTTGTAATCAAATGGAGGCTGTGGGCAGTATACCAACATGCAACCATTCTTCCTCCTCTGAACCCTTCTCATAGTCAGGACCTGGCTTCCAGCTTCCAGTTATTTGGATCCTGATGGTCAGAGAGTGTGGGTATCAATCAAGAGTAGACAAGAGATGGAAGAGAACCACATTCTAGTGCTGGCTCTGTGCTGCCCTTATGTGAGCCTGAACCAACTCCCTTCCAAACCTTGTACCTCTTTTGCAAAATGATCCCATGGCCCAAATGACTCTTGAAATCTCTTGTAACTCTGACATGCTGTGCCTTTTCTTTGAAACACTCCAGATTTGGAAGAACTTTTTCTATCACCATTTTTTCTTACCACCCAGTCATTAGAGCTATATATACACCAGGCCAAGTAGCTGCGTAATTTTTCCTGAATACAGGCGTATTCCTAATTAGACAGTATCTGGGTTCATACTACAACAATTAACCCCCAAGTGGAATAATTGCTGTAGAATGAACACTGCATAATTGTTTTGAAGCTCGCCCTTCCTTCTCATTGACACCCCTCTGGTTACAACAGGAGATGAATTGTCTGCTTTGGGTTTGCCACTTCCTTCTTGACTTCTGCATGGTCTTTGCCATGTGTCCCCCCATCCATCTTCCCAACTGGCTCCCATTGCACGGGTGTCACTATGGCCTGCAGTTAGGCCACTCTCTTGACCTACGACATAGCAGCTCCACGGATTCATTGATAATCTCCCCTCTGCACCTATAGGCCTTCTATAGGTCACAAAGGGTCAAACCTATACCATCTCCAAAAAAGGGGCCAGGAAATCAGGTGGTGTTTATTTTTAGTCTTCCCAGGGTAGCAGCATTCGGGTTGCACAAACTTAACTGCTTTTGTCTATTTCCAGAATTTATGATGACAAGAGTAAGAGAGAGAGGCAGCTGCTAACGTAACCCACAGCTAGTCAACCAGACACGTCTGAAACAAGCTACATTTAATACAGCACAAATGGAACAAGTAGTGACAATTGACTGTTACCAAATTTGTTAAAGTGATTCATAGGTATTTAAACTTGAGTATGTTTTTATAGTTTAAGATAATTGTCTTATTTTAAATAACTGGCAACACACATCCACACTGTACTTTTTTCCGTTCCTTTCTTCCCACCCCCTGCTAAACATTTCCTGGGATGCTGACAGCTCCAAGGGACTCAGCAACAGGGCAGTATGCAATAATGCATTATCTCTGACCTAGTCACAAGGACCTGAACAGATACTTGGCATTTGTAGTAGAAAATTTGGGCTAGCAGCAGGGATTGGGGCCCAGGTCTGCGTTTCAGATTTAAGGCCTAGTGCAGGGATTAGTGAAAGGCTTGTCAGCTGGTGACAGAGGCACTAGTAACACAGCAGAGTGGCTGAGATGTTCTCTTCAGAGGCAGGGCTATTATATGCAAACTCCTACTCAGTCATTATATTCTTAAGGGAGCCAGGTACACACTGCTAGCTGTGTACCTGGTTCCCTTAAGCCTCAGTTTCTTCAGCTGTGAAATGGGGATATACCTATCTCACATTGTGTGGAACACAATAAATATGGGAAGCCTCTTGAATAGGCCCTGGCACACAGTAACATGATAAACACTGGTAATTATTAGAGTGGAATTATTAACAGCTCTGAATATGAATATGTTCAGTCCTGCTGCCAGCCAAATAAGCAATTTTGAAAACTGTATCCACCACTCAAAACCCTTTGCTGCCAGTAATAAATAAATAAATATACAAATCCACAATGCCAATCAACCTTCATGGCAACCCTTTAGAGCCAGAGAAAGCACAGGTGCACAGTCTGCACACCTGGAAGCTGCAACCTTGAACAGATTTTTAGCAATGGTTGTGTCTCTTCATTTTGGGGTATGCAATTAATGCAGAGGCTCTTCAGTTAGCCACTCTCAATGGCGCGAAAGAAGCCTGTTAGGTAAAATTCATGGTTGCAGGATACCTGCTTTAATAAGTAGGGTGTTTCTTCTGGTGAGAGAAAGAGCACTAGATTGAGGCAAATGAGTGTGTGCTTCCTTTTTTCTGTTCTTTCCCCATTTTCACTCACAACACTGTTAACTACAAGAAATAGTATTACAGAGGAGATCATGTACAACCTTGAAGAAGAAAAGTAGTCCCAAAGGACAGCCTGAGACCTCATATGGGTGGGGTGGGTGAGTGAATGCATGGAAAAGAAAGATTATCTGCTTTACCAGTAGAGACCACAGGGGCTGAGCAGGGTCTAATAGTACCAGAGACGTTCTCTCTTTAGTACCAGCTGAAGGAACTTCCTTCTTGGTTGCTTCTCTGGGCGTATGCTCATTTTTCAAGGGCTCCAGGGCTTAAAGGAGCAGAGAATGGGGAATGAGCTGAGCTGACTGTCATCTGTTGTAGCGATCTTGGAATGGGAAGTGGCTGGGGTACCATGCTGCTCAGTGTCACTCTCTGGAAAATGGCATTATACTACTTATTCCAAGTACCCAAGGAAGTTGTTAAGAGTACCAGTGATGATGCTAGCAGAACTTGAGAAGGATCAACTCTGACTTTCTGACCTGGGCAAGCCAGCTGAATGCCCCTACCTATAAAATGAGGGGACTGGAATCAATTAACTCGGGTACTCTTGGCTCTGGCAAGACACTGCCATGTTTCAATCCTGGCCCACCACTTAGGATGCAAGCGCCCTTGATGAGTCAGACAAAATTAGTGTGCATTAGAGCTGCTTCTGTCCTGGGCATGTGGAGAATTGTGCTTTCCAATCCCCTTGCATTTGGGCAGGCTCATGTGACTAGTTCTGAGAGCAAAAATAACATGTCTCTTCTGGTTCAAAACACTTCATTGTTGATACGAGACCCTCCCTCCACTTATTAATCAAGGAGGCCCTTTGTCCCATGCAGTATCACTCCAAGATGTTGATGGCTATGCCAACCTCATTGCTAAATCACTGCATGTAAGACAGTTGCCCCTGAGAGTCCCTTAGACCCACAGTAGATTTTTTAAAGTGAGACATATAACTTTGTTTTGTTAGCCTCTGGAATTTTGTACCTCAGCTTCTGTTTTCTATAACCTGAAGTTATTAATATAACCTGCCTTATATGATTCTTATAAGGATTAAATGATATAATATATGTAAATGGCTTATAACAAGATTTGGCACATAGTAAATACTCAATACACACTTAACCTTCATTATTCTTCTCCTTTGTCCCTATGATTCTATTATATTATGATTATTAGATGTTATCCTAAACCATCTGTATTAGTCTCACTGCTATAGAGATACCTGAAAGTGGTAATTTATAAACAAAGGAGGTTTAACTGACTCACAATTCCTCATGGCTGGGGAGGCCTCAGGAAACTTACAATCATGGTGGAAGGGGAAGCAGGCACCTTCTTCACAAGGTGGCAGGAGAGAGTGAGCTTGTGAAGGAGAAACTGTCAAACACTTCTAAAACCATATCTTGTGAGAATTCACTATCACGAGAACAGCATGGGGGGAACTGCTCCCATGATCCAATCACCTCCCTTCCTGCACAGGGGATTACAATTTGAGATGAGATTTGGGTGGGGATACCGAGCCAAACCATATTATTCTGCCCTGGCCCCTCCCAAATCTCATGTCTTTTCACATTTCAAAGCCAATCATGCCTTTCCAACAGTCTTCCAAAATCTTAGCTTATTCCAGCATTAACTCAAAAGTCCACAGTCCAAAGTCTCATCTAAGACAAGGCAAGTCTCTTCTGTATATAAGCCTGTAGAATAAAAAGCAAGTTAGTTAATTCCTAGATACAATGGAGGTACAGGCATTGGGTAAATGCTCCCATTCCAAATGGGAGGAATTGGCCAAAACATAGGGGCTACAGGACCCATACAAGCCCAAAATCCAACAGGGCAGTCATTATATGTTAAAGCTCCTAAGTAATCTCCTTTGACTCCATGTCTCACATCCAGGTCATGCTGATACAACAGGTGGGCTCCCACAGTCTTGAGCAGCCCTGCCCCTATGGCTTTGCAGGGTATAACCCCCTTCCCATGTGCTTTCACAGGCTGGCATTGAGTATCTGTGGCTTCTCCAAATGCACAGTGCAAGCTGTTGGTGGATCTACCCTGCTGGGGTCTGGAGGATGGTGGCCCTCTCCTCACAGCTCCACTAGGCAGTGCCCCAGTGGGGACTCTGCATGGGGGCTCCAACTCCATGTTTCCCTTCTGCACTGCTCTAGCAGAGGTTCTCCATAAGGGCACCACCCCTGCAGCAAACGTCTGCCTGGACATCCAGGCATTTCCATACCTCCTCTGAAATCTAGGCAGAGGTTCCCAAACCTCAATTCTTGACTTCTGTGTACCTGCAGGCCTAACACCACATGGAAGCTGCCAAGGTTGGGGCTTGCACCTCTGAAGCAATGGCCTGAGCTGCACCTTGGCCCCTTTTAGCCGCAATTGGAGCTGAAGTGGCTGGGACACAGAGTGCCATGTCTTGAGTCTGCACAGAGTAGCCAGAACCCTGGGCCTGACCCATGAAACCATTTTCCTCCTAGACCTCCAGGCCTGTGATGGGAGGGGCTGTGGCCAAGATCCCTGACATGCCCTGGAGACATTTTCCCCATTGCCTTGGCAATTAACATTAGGTTCCTTGTCACTTACGCAAATTTCTGCAGCTGGCTTGAATTGCTGCTTAGAAAATGGGTTTTTCTTTTCTATTGTATCACCAGGCTGCAAGTTTTCCAAACTTTTATGCTCTGCTTCCCTTTTAAACATATATTCCAATTTCAAACCATCTCTTTGTGAATGCATAAAACTGAATGCTTTCAGAATAATCCAGGTCACGTCTTGAATGCTTTGCTGCTTAGAAATTTCTTCTGCCAGATACCTTAAATCATCTCTCTCAAGTTCGAAGTTCCATAGATATTTAGGGCATGGTCAAAATATCAGTCACTTTGCTAAACCATAGCATGAGTGACCTTTATTGTAGTTCCTAATAAGTTCCTCATCTTTATCTGAGACCACCTCAGCCTGGACTTCACTGTTCACATCACTATCAGCACTTTGGTCAAAACCATTCAAGAAATCTCTAGGAAGCTCCAAACTTTCCCACATCTTCTCATCTTCTGAGCCCCTCTAAACTGTTCCAACCTCTGCCCATTACCCAGTTCCAAAGTCACTTCCACATTTTCAAGTATCTTTATAGCAGTACCCCACTCCTGGTACCAATTTACTATATTAGTCCATTTCCACACTGCTATAAAGGACTTCCCTGAGACTGAGTAATTTATAAAGGAAAGAAGTTTAATTGACTCAGAGTTCCACATGGCTGGGGAGGCCTCAGAAAACTTACAGTCATGGTGGAAGGGGAAGCAGACCCTTTCTTCACAAGGGGTCTCATTCTGCTATGCAGGAGAGAGAGAGTATATGAAGGAGTAACTGCCAAACACTGATAAAACCATCAGATCTCAAGAGAACTCACTATCACAAGAACAGAATGGGAGAAACTGCCCCTGTGATTCAATCCACTCCCTTCCCTCACATGTGGGAATTACAGGCCCCTCCCTCAACACGTGGGGATTACTATTTGAGATGAGATCTGGGTGGGGACACAGAGCCAAACCATATAAACTGGTATCTTGATTTCAGACTTCCAGCCCCCAGAGTTGTGAGAAAACAAATTTCTGTTGTTTAAGTCACTCAGTCTATGGTGCTTGTTGTGGGAGCCTGAGAAAACTAAGACACAGCTCCTTTCATTAAATTTTTTTGCCATTTTATCTTTTAAAAAAATTATTTTATTTTAAATTATTGGGGTACATGTGCATATTTGTTACATGGATGTATTGTGTAATTGTGAGGTTTGGGCTTCTAGTGTACCAATATTCCAAATAGTGACCATTGTACCCAACAGGTAATTTTCCAACCTTCACCCTCCCTCCCAACTTACCCCCTTTTGGAGTCCCCAGAAGACTATGCCCCTTTTGCAAGCTTCCACAGTACTCATACTGCTCCAAGCTAGCAACAATTATGTTGAATTTGAATTGTGCACTCAGTTGTTAATGTTCTCTACCAGACTTAGAGCCACTTAAGGGCCTAAGATTGTATATTTTCCCTCTAAGCACTCCCATATTTATCTAAGTAATATAAGTGAATGTTCCACGGACATTTGTTGAATGAATGAAGAGTGAATGCTCTTGCGCTCTTTCTTTCGGCCTAATAAAACACCACTGGGTGGGGCTGAGAGTGCATTGCACAACCCAGAGTGAGATATCTGTGCACCTTGAGTTGTTCTCAAGGATGGTGGCCTTGCAAATAGGAAGTCGCTGAAATCACCTTAATACCCTATTGCGTAAGACAGGAGAAAGTAAACTAAGTGAAAAAGAAAGAGCTTGGCATCTGGCAAAGTCAGTGTGTGATTAACAAAAGAACTGCTCTGTGGTTGATTGGAGAATTGGAGTTATTCCTAGTTGTCTGCTATAGAAGAGCCTTTCTGTGGAGACAATGGAGTAATAAAATATTTTTATTTCTGGGCCAATATTCTGGTCTGAAAAAATATATTCAGGAAAAAATGTTATATTGATACATTTGAGTGCCTATCATCTATATAGTCCCAATATGTAACACATTAAATTTTAATAGGCTTTTATATTTTTATTACTTCCAAGCATTTCACTTTTATTATTTTGCAGCAACCCTCAAGAGTAGACAGGCAAGTACAGGGGTGGTAGCCACCAATCACATTGTCTGCCCGACCTCCTTGACCTCTTTTGGGGATTTGTCTTCTCTTATGTTATAGAGTATCCTTGGCACCCAATCTTAAGATTTGAGAGGGTTTCCCAAACATAGAACTTCATCTCCCTGGCCACAAAAGGGTACATAATACAAGAAAGGCCAGTCAAAGCTCATCTTTAGGATGGCTTCCGTGGAAATAAGAAAAGAGAGAAATTTTCTATCTGGTGGTAGAGCTGGAATAAAGAAGCACTGGATTTGCCTGTGGTTATGTATCTCATCTCATGGGGAACTCCACTTGGAGAGAAGGAAGCCAACATATTGAGAGAAGCCAAGGCAAGCAATGTTTTGAAGATTCAGCTCTCTTTTGGTTGTAAGCTACAGAACCTCAACTTCAAACAGCTTGGGAAAATATGGGAGCTCATTGACTTATTTTACAAACTGCAGAAAAGTTTTTGGTATAATCGAGTTTTAGAAATGACTGAAACTGTTAGGACTGTCTATTTCCCAGATATAAATACTGAGGCTCAGAGAAGTTAAATGTGTTATTCAAGTTAGAAAAGAGGAAATGGAAATTACAGTTTATGAACACTTACTATATGCCAGGCAATAGATTTTATGCTTTATATATTTTCTTATTTTACACTGGAAATAGAAGTCACTTAGCTAATACTGGCAGAGCTGGAATTTGAACCCAAACCTGTCTGGCCCCAAAGGCTATGATTTATCCCCGTACCAGAATGTCTGGGTGTGCCTTGTTAATAAGTAACAAAGCCAAATATTTTAAGTGTCGAGCAAGTCTTCTTTCCACCATATTATGCTGCCTATCCTCAAATCTTTGAGGCAAAAGTCTAGAAGGAGATTCACAATTTACCTATGTGTTAAAACATATTATCTAATCTTCATCCTTTTTTATAATACAAGAACACACTTTGTTCTTCTGTAATCAGTCCTTACCTGTCTAAATACTTTCCTGACTAACATGACTACATGTCATATTCCTGCGTGAGGGATTGGCTGCAAGTGGTGTTGATTCTTGAATAGAAACCAAACTTGCCATCCCTGTGCACTGTCAAATATGATAAAAATGTAATATCACTAAAAGCTTGATTTTGCACCTTGGCTAAGCCTTCAGCAGAAGTGCTGTGAGACTACATGTTCCCTGAGAAAGTCTTCCAGTGTAAACAAACCAGCAAGAAGGGAAGAATGAGGAGTGAAAGAGAACCCCAAAGGAAAAGACAGATCAACATGAAGAACAGAAGTAACAATGTGAAGAAGAATGGCCAAAAGAGGGTGTGATCCAAGCAGTAAGTTAAATAAACAGAGGATATGGGCATGAAGAATAGACAACTGGAACAAAGGAGGAGCTGAAGAAAACCAGGGATGACTCTAAAGAAGAAGAGGAAAGGTGAGCAGACAGAAGAGTCCAAGAATAGTGAAATATGGAGCCAATCACTGGTACTCACCAACAGAGAAGAAAATCCTAAAGAGAAGACAATGACCAAATCATTTGCATACTGCTTTGGAATGCAATTTCCCTTGGAGAAGAGGATTCTGGGAAAGCTGATAGACACTCCAAGGTGCTTCATTGTGCTTGCATTTCCCAGCACACAGGGCCAGGTGGAGGCAGGAAGTGGGACACACTACACAGAATTACTTCTGATTACATTCCAGTGACTCCACAAAGTTGATAAAGAATCTGCAGAAAACTTACTGTGAGCTATATAAAGAAGGTAAACAAAATATTTCTCAAGTAGGTTGTGAATGAGTACATAAAAATGGAAGAAAAATGGAGAATAATATCTAAGAAAACAAAGTAAGAACGATGAGAGAAAATAAAGGAAATACAAAGAGATATTTAACAACTGAAGGTGAGCTTTGTAAGTGAGAACTGAAACCAAATCCTTTTGGGGTATGAAAGTCTGAAAACAGGAAAGCCCCATGAACTGGAATTGGGCCCCACAAAAAGATAGGAGCAGACCAGGCAGAACCCCAAAGTCACTGTTAAGGATTTTAATGCATAGTCTAAGATCAGTAGAAAACTATTACTAATCCTAGGGGAAGGGAGGAATAATGAGAAGAAGGGGTAACATAACCAGATTTGCATTTTGAAGATTGCTCTAGCTAGAATGTGGGGAATGGATTGGAAGAGGGCTAGATTAGATGCCAGGAGACCAGAGAAAAGATTATCTCAAACGGCCTAGATAAGAGATGATGACAGCTTTGGCTAAGTTGATGCTAGTGATGATGGAGGGAAGTGGGAAGATTTGAGAAATGATTTAAGCAATGAAATAGACAAGGCTTCACAGGTCATTAGACATGGAGAGTGAGAGAGAAGAAGGTGGCAAAGATGAAATATCAATAAGACTTTATTAGAATAGTTTTGTCGTCCTGTATTAATCAGGACTCTTTAGGTTACAATGGACAGAGTCCAACTTAAACTTGATCAGACATAGCTAATACTGGCAGAGCTGGAATTTGAACCGAAGCCTATCTGGCCCCAAAGGCTATGATTTATCCCTGTACCAGAATGTCTGCATGTGCCTTGTTAATAAGTAAAAAAGCACACAAATGTTTAAAGAAACATTTGTTTCTTTAACTGAAAAGTCCAGAGGTAGATCTAAATTCATGTGCCACTTGATCTGGGGGCTCAAATAATGTTACAGGATCTCACCTTTTCCTAGTTCTTGTCTCTGCTCCCCTCCACATCAGCTTCATTCTCAGAAACCCCATGTGGTGGCAAAGTGGCTGTCAGTAGTTCCATATCGACAAGTCCAAAGACAAAGAGAAAGATTCTCTTCACAGGAGAACCCATATAGCCCTGAATCAACAGCAAAAGTGTTGCAGGACAGAGGATGGGAGTCTTTATTCATTTATTTCCTTTGAGAATTTCTCAAAGGAAATTCAGGATACTACCATCAAAGCGAGGAGAAACAGATGCTGGTGGCCAAAATACAGTGGCCACTCATGACACATTTCCAGTAAGGCCATAGCAGTCTAGACAGATGCTTCCCTCTTTGAAATCACAAATTAAGTTATAAACATGCACATATTCTCTTGACTAAAAACTGATACAGTTTATAGCCCGGTCAATGCATCACACGATACAAGACTACTTAACATCTTCAAACTGTCTGACATTGTGAAATTATTTGTGGATTTAATCACTTGCTCAGAACCAAAGTATAATCTTGTAATCTATTTGTAGCTCTGAATAAGTAAAAGCTTTTGTGTGGTAGACACATCTGATAGCAATAACTTAAGCATACTCTGAGAATGACCCTGTATTGCAAACATACCTGAATGCATGTTCTGAGCTAGGGAATCCAGAAGTGGCCAATCCAGAGATTAGTTTCTTGTCTATGAGGAACATCTGAGCCTCTCTCCCATCCCGTGAAATACAGGGGAGCAAGGCCCTGAGTTTGGGAGGTGAATGAAAGTTACCAGGTGGAGGTTGTTAGGGAAAGCATGCTAAGTGAAAATGCTACATAAACTCATACCTTTTGCAAATGGTTGTGGTTCTCCTGCAGCCTGCTGCCCCTGGACTACATGTAAAGTAAGTCTCCTGTCCAGTCTGCTACACTGGACTCTCTCCTGTGTATGTAAACCCCCAGTAAAACAGTAAAACCCCATGTCTTATTTGCTGGCTCTGGGTCTCCTCTTCATCTTCTTGAATCTCGTGCCATTTCCACTGAAGTTGATGGGCGTTTGGCACAACATCTGGGAAATGATTTTGAGGCATCACTTTATTCTTGGTAAGAAATAGTTACAAAACAAATGCAAAGTATGTTTGCTCCTTAAAATATTTGGTAGTTGTAGTGTGGGACTATGTAGGCAAAAAAGCTGAGAACAAAGGATTCATGTAGTCAGTAAACAGACCTGTTTTAGATCATAGCTAGGTTGTTGATTACTTATGGCTATTGATTCCTTACAGATTATAGGTTGATTGCAGACAACAGATAACAACTGTTGATTACTTACAACACATGTTTTCATTGCGTAGTGGTAGCAGTGCAGGCTGCCTGGCTCACATCTTGCTTTTGACACTCACTGGCTGTGTGACCTAGAGCAGGTAATTTAACCTCTCTGTGCTTCAGTTTCCTTATGTGTAAAATAGAAATAACAATAGTACTGCTTTAAATGGTTATCATGAAGATGAAATGAATTTACTTATTGTAAAATGCTTACAACAGTGCCTGGTACATAATAGCTGCTATATATGTATTTGTTCAATAAACTTGAGAGTTTTTATTTCACGTTTCTGAGTCTCGATTTCCTGATCCACAAAATAAACATTCTACCTGCAACTTCTCAAGATTGCTCTGTGGTTTAAATGAGATAATTGTACATGAAGTTCCTCATACAGAGTTTTCCACAAAGCATTCAATAAATATGGTCTCCTTTCCCCTTTCAAACACTAGAAAACTCTTTATATTAATAAGCATTCAAATGGATCTAAGCCTCAACCCTACCTAGTTATTCTCTATTTCTGCACCCTTCAATATTTCTTCATGGCCCTCCTACTAGATGATAAACTCGAGGCAATTAGCATGCCTGAATTGTGCACAGTGTTCACAATGGATGTGCACATCGATAGGCACATGGCAGATGCTCAGTAAACAGTTGCTAAACAAACGCATGATTATTCAATGCTTCATTTCAATGCATTTTGTCCACTTATTAGTTGTACTCAGATACTTGAAGACGACTCAGCAAAATGAGCAACCCATGATCCAGACCATTTTTTTTCTTCCTGTGTAAAAATTCCATCTATATAAAAATAACTGAGCAGGGCTGTAGCCAGCTGTCACTTCATGCAGACATGTGCAAGCACAAAGCCCTGTGTGATGGGCATAGTTCTTGAGTTGTGCCGTGTCACACTCCATCAGATGGAATATGTTAGGGAAGAAAGCATTAGTCCATAACTTTAAAATTACAAGTAGGTATTTTGCAGATAGAAAAATAAGGAATTTGAGAGACGTGTACTTAACAAACAAAGAACTATTTGCTTCCTAAGTTTTAACTTAAGATAGGCCTGATCTTAGTCCAAAACACTGTAATAGAAGAAACTTCAGGATGGTTTCTCATCATTTGGATCTTCTTCCATTATTTCTATTGTCCTGGGCAATAAATTTCAGTATTTGATCAAATAATGGCAGATTCCATGCAATCCCAGGCAGGCATCCCCAATTTATCTATAATGATTTTCCTCTTGTCAGCTCATTTCTTAAATCTTTGTTGAATCTGGTTTCAATGGTACTATAAACAATCATCATTGCATTGTAAAACTAGAAACCCTCCACTAAAATAGTGTTTTGATCTGGGTTGCCATAGTAATAAGTGTATGCGCCCCTCTTTGGAGGCCTTGTTATATGAAGTATCTGTGATTTGCTCAGAATGGCCCCAGTTCATCTGTCAAAATGGGTTTTTCCTTTTTTAAAATAATGACCTAGAAAATCCCACAGTGGCCACAAATATTTTACAACCATAACGAGGAGCATTGGAGTAGTCAAGCTTTATAAATCTATGCCATTATTACATTAGAATAAATCATGTTTCTTAGGTATATTACATAGGCCTGTGTAAGCCTAATTTTAGATCAGCTGTTCAACAAGGGTGCGGTTGTTTATTATGAAAAGAGAATTATTAAGTGTGACTTCAAAAATGCATCATATGTCAGTTCATGTAGAGGGACCCTGGAGCAAAAAAATGGAAATTACTTCTTATTTCTATCAAAATACTGCAAATAGCTACTCAGGTTCAAACTTAGTTACAATTAGAATGTGATGAACAATGATTTTTTATAACAGCATGAAATCGTACATTCCATTCACGTTTGGGTTCAAGTTATTCATTGGTAGGAGGGGATAAAATGAGAAATACTGCAAATTTTTCAGTGTCACCATGAAGAAAATAATGATGTACATTATTTAAAATAAAAATGTTCTAGTCAGTTACAGTAATTTGATACAAGAACTATGATATTTTTTCCTGCAGGAATGAGAGTAAACAAACACTATATCAACAAACCAGCAATAGAATCCACAAAGAGGTAGAAGATTATTTTTCATCTAAGACAAATGGTGAAGTTGGTTACTTTCTGTAAGTCACTATCAGCTACAGGGTTATTTTGTGTACTGCTGGCTACTGCCTCATAATATCTGATGTGGGAATATTAACAACATCAGTGGGCAAAAGAACAGGAAGAATCCATCTGTATTCAATGAATTCTAATTAAAAAGTAATTACGGCACAGTAAGGTTGCTACCAGTTTTATTCCCTCTTCCTGACCGCAAACCACACACACGAAGTGTTAGTCTTCTGCTATTTGTATCCTGCTAAACAACCAGAAAGGCAGGCAGGAACCAGACCCACATTTCCTTCCATTTTTCAGGTGACTTAGTTTTAAACAACTGCAGCCCCAGAAGACATTCAGGGGCAAGAGGTGGTGCACATCTTCTGTTATAATTGACCTGGGCTTTGAGATTTCTCTGTCATGATGTATCCCAGAATGTTGCATGATGGGAAGACCCTTGTTATTCCTCCACCAGCCGAGCCAAACGGACAAGATCAAGTAGGCCTGGGACTTGGGAAAAAAGGGAAGAAATATTGACAGATAAGTAACCACTCCAGGAAATGACAGGCAGCTGGAGCAGTGAGGGTACTCTTCAGATTCAGATGTAATCCTTTAACCTCATGCTCAAACTCTGTAATCTTTCAATGAGATGGAAGAGAAAAACGAAAAAAAGCAAACTGCTTAATCAAAGCCCTTAATGTGTGACCAGGATTAGTAACTAAGTTAGAATGACAATCTGCAGGTATAAAAAGGCTTCATAAGATGGCCTCAGTACTAATGAAGTCATATCTGCAGGGCTGAAAATAAAGAAGAATAAGCTGGCATTTCAGTTGGCATAGACACCTTTCTCTACCTGAAAACAGGCCTACAAAACTGATTTCCTGATCAGGAATTTTTCTTTAACCACTACAAGGAAGGGCTACAGCCTGCATTCTTTCTGGTTGGCAAACTTCCCACTTCACCCACATTCAATAAAATTGTCTTTATCTAATAGACAACATAACAGGTGTCAGTTGGGTTTCTGTTTAAAGAAGAAGAATAGGCTCTGGCATAAGTCATTTGCTGCTGAGGGCACTAAAAGATGTCAGGGTTCTTCCTTGGAGAGGAAGTGCTAACAGACTAAAGTGGCTGTCAATTCACATTAAAAATGGAAAGTAATAGCCCACTAGATTTATACAGCATCCTTTGAGGCAACCATCCGTGTTATACTGAGTTTTTGTGTCAACCCTCAGAAATGGTGGGAAGTGTGCATTAGTTACCCCGTCCTACAACAGACCGTTCTGAGGTCCCGATGAGCGATTCATTATCACCATGATAGCAGTTATATTGCAAGAGCAGTCTTACCAAGAACAATGTATTTCAGCCATTTGGCCTACCTTCTCCCCAATCCATTACCAATCTTCCACAAAATAAACAACCATGAATGCTTTATGCCTCTGTAACAGTCTGGTCTGGCTTAGCCCATGGAAGAATAAGTCTATGGGGTCTACAATTGTGTCCCATTGCCTCTTCTCTAGTTTTGTATCAGTTATCTATTGCTGTATAGCAAATATCCCCAAAACTTAGCTGCTTAAAACAATAAGATTTTGTTATCTCACAGTGTCTGAGTGTCACAAATCTGAGAATGACTTACTTGGGTGGACCTGGTTCAGAGTCTCTCATGAGGCTGCATCACCTGAAAGTTACACTATATAACTGAAAATCTGCAGTACATACTCTGGTGAAGCTAAAATAATTTAAGTGACATGACCCCTTCTCATCAAAGCCACATATGCAAGGAACAACCTAGCAGATACCCTCAGTTCATTGAATTCATTGCGGAACCAGTTTTCAATGTATCCATGTCTTTGTCTCTGACTCTCTGCTTTATAACCCTACTATATTATCAATCACTTTTCTCCTCTTCTGCCCCACAATGAGCAGACTTCTGAGGTTTTACCCCATCTGTTCTACTTTTTAGACTTTCACTAAGACTTTCTCCTTCCTGGTGTAGCACCTACTTGGAGAGATATCATTGCTGCAGATCTTCTTAGAATGGCCTGTTTGTGAGCTAGATTAATAGATCACTAATGAAAGAACCATATCCCATTCTTCTTTTTACCTCCAATGCCTAGTACAGCTTCTGGCATATAGAAAGCCCTTAGTAAATATTTGAATTGAGTTGAATCATTGCTCTAGTCTTAGCTTGTCACAAACACCATTTAACACTGAAGCACAGCCTTAACAGTGAGGACATTTTTACTAATATCCTAAGTATGGATTGGCGAAGAAATCACTCATTTCTGAAGTATTCAATTTGAGCACCTACTATTTAACTATTGAATGACTACTAGTGGCAATGCACTACACGTTAATTTTGCAGTGATGGGCAAACCCACAGGACATTTGATCTCATGAAACTTAGAATCTAGTTTATTCAATAGGTGCTTAGTAACTATTGGTAGCTGATAGAATAATATATGATAATGACCTTCAAATATATAAAGGACTATCTCATAAGGAAGAAGCTAAACTGGCCAGGCATGGTGGCTCACACCTGTAATCCCAGCACTTTGGCAGGCAGAGGCAGGTGGATCACTTGAGATCAGGAGTTCGAGACCAGCCTGGCCAACATGGTGAAACCCCCATCTCTACTAAAAATACAAAAATTTGGGTTCCATGAGTCACCAGGATGTGAATTTCAACTTAATTTAAATAAGGACATTCTAGCACAGGAGCTGTTGAACATTGAGGAGGAATAGCTTTGGTGATTAAGGAGCGTCCCAGCACTAAGAGGCTAGATGACCATCAATTAGGGGATACTGTATTAACAATGATAACAGCAATAATAATAGAGGCTAACATTGATAAGGTGCTTACTATATGCCAGGCATTGTGCAACACTCTATAAAGGAGGTACCACTACCATCATCATTTTGTAGATGAAGAAAGTGAGGCCCAAATACGTCTGGAAATCAAATACAGGTAGTCCGACTCCAAAGCCTGTGTGCTTAGCACTTACTCTTCCCACTCACTAATGAAAGAATCCTCCAGCAAGTGGAAAGTAGGCAACGTGTTCCTTTCTAACACTGAGATTTTTCTGATGCTGTATTTCTCTCTATGGGCGCCTATGAAACCGGGACCCAGGATTTGTAGTTACATTGAATAACGGCAAAGATATGAAGAAAGCCCTACTGCAATTCTCCTTCTCTTCCCAACTTCTCAGGAGAAGCACCAATAGACTGGTTTCTGCAGTCTACCTACACGAGACCATGACTTTTTAAAGTAAACTAAAACCTTTATTTAAAACAAAGCTTTTGGCCGGATCATACTTTAAGCTGGTGAAAGGTCAAGAAACCATATCACAGAAGGAAATGTTGAAAGAACTGGATCTGCTTTGGCTAAAAGACAAAAAAAAGGAGAAATATGTCTTTAAATATTTGAAGAATTGTCACTTAGAGAAGGAGGTCGACTTATTTTTGTTTTTGTCAAAGGCCCGATGGGAATTAGTAGTGAAAGGTGTCCCAAGACTGCATTCTGTACGACATTAAGAAAGAACTTCCTAACAATTAGCACTGCCCAACAATGGAATGCACTTCCTTGGGATGCTGTGAGTACCCCTTTATTAGAAGATTTTTGCAGAGATACTGGAGAAGAGATTCCTCTACTTTTAAGAGGTTTTCAATCCTAAATTATATACCTCTTTGGTTAGTAATCTATACCTTTGTACAGGCATTAATAGCTATATTGCTGTGATTTCAAAAATTTATTTAAAAATGCAACATAGGCCGGGCACGGTGGCTCACGCTTGTAATCCCAGCACTTTGGGAGGCCAAGGCGGGCGGATCACGAGGTCAGGAGATCGAGACCATGGTGAAACCCTGTCTCTACTAAAAATACAAAAAAAAAATTAGCCAGGCGTGGTGGCGGGTGCCTGTAGTCCCAGCTACTCGGAGAGGCTGAGGCAGGAGAATGGTGTGAACCCGGGAGGCGGAGCTTGCAGTGAGCCAAGATCGCGCCACTGCACTCCAGCCTGGGCGACAGAGCGAGACTCTGTCTCAAAAAAAAAAAAAAAAAAAAAAAAAATGCAACATAAAGTAAAAATCATCCATAATCCCACCACTTAAAGGATAATCAAGGAAACAGGCAGTCTTCAGCAACTCTAATTCTCCCGCCATTGTTTACAGCTTGACTAAATTCAAGACAAAAGAATTCAATTGCTAATATTAATGAGAGTAAATAATTAATAATTAAGTAGGTGACATGGTATGGGTTGACATATATGTGTGTGTATGTGAATATACTTTTGTCCTAAATATATGCATTTACATATATACACAAATACATTTTCAGGGTTGACTTATTAAAATAGTGCTTTGAACTGCATTTGAGCCAGCTTTAAGGATGGAAATAGGCTTTTAAAACTAAAATTTTATTTTTATTTCTTTCTTCACCTAAAGGCTAAATATTGTTGAGGGTTTTCCAGGTTGGGGATTGTCTTGTTTCCTCTGACTTCAAAGTAAAATGAGGCAGAGTGTGTGTGCATGCGAGTGCACGCACTGCGGAGGAGTCAGTGGTGTGTTTACCCCCAGGACACACGGGGGAGCTGCAAGAGTGCTCCCAGAGATATTTTTCCCTATAAGCCTGTTCGTCTTGTCTTCCTTTATCTCAGAAAAAGGCGCTGTCCACTCATCTGCGCAGGCCAAAACATAGGAGTTGGCCTTAATTTATCTCTTTCCCTCACTCTCTACATCCAGCCCATCAGCAAGTCCTGCCTCCAAATTTATCCCAAATCTGACCACCTCACTATCCTTACGCAAGCCATTGGCAGTCCTACTTGGGATTCTCTTAGAGTGACCCTGCTTCTAGTCTTGTTCTCTATAATCCTTCTGCACATAGCATCCAGAGGGACTTCTTTATTAAACATAAATTCATCCTCTGCTTAAAACTCTCCAGTGGCTTCCCATCACATTTAGGAGACATTCAAACTCTTTACTCTGACCATAAAGCCTCACTGACCTGACCCTGCCTACTTCTTCTGTGGCTTCTCCAGACTTTTGGTCTGGCCCTCATAGACACCACACTGGTGCCCACAAGGGAGCCTCCGTAGCAGTGGCGCCCTCTAAGGAATGTCACTCACCTCTAATTTTGCATGTCCATCTCCATTTGACTCAGAGCTCAGCTCAGATATCACCTCGTGGACAGGTGTCCCCTGACCCCCTCATCTGTCGAAGTAACTTTACATCTCATGGCCTTCTTTTAATTCTCTGTGTAGCTCTTACAAGCTCGGATTTATTTATATCTCTTGTCTTTCCCGTTTTCTCTCTCATTTAATTTCTTGTCTGTCTCCCCAATCAAAACACAAGATCCCCTTGTTAACTGCTAAATCCTCAGCTCCTAGAACAAAGCCAGATGTCCAATAAGTATCCAGTAAATATTTGTTGAATAAAAAAAAGTGCGACTGATTAATGGTGCCAGACAATGAACATCCATTCCACTGATTTTTTCTTGTACCTCAGCTCTCCTGTTAGTCACTGGATAATGTTAGGCTTTTCATGCCGTGGTGATGAGACCAGCTCTGAGGTCTTGTAGCCTCTGAATGAAAAGCCCAACTCTTGGGACACATTTGTGAACATGTGTGAAATCAAGCATGAAAAGGAATCCAAGGCATTCTTATGTGGTTCTAATTTGTGAAGATAACTGCTAAAAAACTAAAAAAGGTAGGAGGGAAACTTCAGGATCAGGCAATTCCCCATTTGCTCTCAACACCATTAGCTCTCCGTCCATTAAAGTGTTGTCACTGATAGAGGCAGCCAGAGTCAGAAAACTTGAGTTCAACTTCTGTGAATTAACACTGTGAGTGCCTTATGTTCTTGTGGTGGTCATGACTTGTAATGGTCATGACCTCCACATTGATTGGCACCTGGTTAGAAGGATGAATTGATCTTTTTTCCCCTGAAGTCACTGTCCTGAATAAAACTCCAAAATAATTCTTATTGAATCAAATCTCCCAGTGAACTGTTTATTAAGTATCTACAATACACACACAAATTCCAATTCTGTGAATGCCTGTTTGTGTGCGTGTGTGTATGTGTATATATATATATATATATATATATACACACACATGCATATATTCATATATTCATTCCACTGACTGTATATAAATATATACACAATATGTATATAAATATATGCACAATACATATATACAATTATATACAATATATACACAATATGTATATACAATATATACACAATATGTATATATAAAATATATATCTTTTATATATACATCTATACAACATGTATATAAATATATACATAATATGTATAGATGTATATATAATGTATACATAATATGTATATAAACATATATTATTGTATATATTATATATACATATTATATGCAATAATATATATTAATGATGTATACAATTATATATTACATAATATGTAATTATTTGTGTATATAATATATACATATTATGTAATATATACACATACAATATGTGTATATAACATATATTGTATGTATACAATATGTATGATCACTATGTGTGTGTATATGTATGTATGTATGTGTATATATATACACACACACATATACACACATACAGCTGGGCATTCACAGAATTGGAATTCGAACCTGTCCTCTTAGCTATTAAGTTTTCACTTCCCTTGCGTTTTTCCCATTCACAATCATTAAGCAACCAGTAGGGTATAATTCTCGGTGTAAACGACTCATTTTGCATTCTGTTGTGGACAGCAAACTCCGGAGTGTCTGGTCAGTGGAGAGTAACCCCAAGAAACCAATCACTTCCAAGGAAAATGATGCTTAGGAACTTCTGGACAGACAAAGCTGAAGACCAGGCCTCATGATGCTTCCTTCCCACAGGTGCCCTGCCCTAGTGGCCCCCTGGCCTTCTGAGGTGACAAAACCCGCACTGCAGACTGGTTTTCACTGCTAAGCCACTCGCACCACTTCTCACCCCTGGCAGTCAATGAATGTCTGCTCTTACGAAGAAACCTTCACTCTTCTTCTTAAACCAGTTCCATAGTTTAAAAAAAAAAATGAGGAAGTGTTTTTAAAATATAACTTGCCAAATATTATTATTATTTTTTCAGTGCCTCTTCCTTTTGAGACTAAGGTAGTGTCCTCTGTTAGACAGGAGAGGGGGTTAAAGGGAGGAGAGAGTCCTGTGGGTCAGGCACCTGGTACTGTGACAGGGCCTGAGAACAGGAGACCTACCGATGCGGCTGCACCTTCCCAGGCCCACCATCCCCACAGTCCGCCAGAGAAGACAGTGAGTGTAAACTACGTACAGAAGAGAAGGGCTCAAATGTTCTTAATGCTATTAATTTTATCCTGTATCAACACACGCTCCACATGGCCCTTTGGCAGTTGGCTGAAATTTTTTTTTTTTTTTTTGAGATGGAGTCTCGCCCTGTTACCAGGCTGGAGTGTAGTGGCGTGATCTCGGCTCACTGCAAGCTCTGACTCCCTGGTTCAAGTGATTCTCCTACCTCAGCCTCCCGAGTAGCTGAGATTACCGGCACACGCCACTATGCCCAGCTAAATTTTGTATTTTTAGTGGAGATGGGGTTTCACTTTGTGGGCCAGGATGGTCTTGATCTCCTGACCTCATGATCTGCCTGCCTTGGCCTCCCAAAGTGCTGGGATTACAGGCGTGAGCCACCACGCCCTGCCTGAAACTGCATTTTTAAAAGTAGACTTTTCCCACAACGGCAGACAAAAGCCCATTACCTTCCATACAACAGAGGAAAAATAATCTGTTCCCAATTATGGAAATATCAATGATCTCAAAGGCAGTTTTACAGTTCATTCAAGCACTGATGATAAGTCATAATAGTTTTAAAAATTGGTGACCATGCAGAGAGGATTTTAATGACAGGAAATATTATTAAATGAGAGGGTTTTAATTGTGCAACACAAATTATTCTTTAAGATTTTTTTTTTTTTTTTTTTTTGAGACGGAGTCTCGCTCTGTCACCCAGGCTGGAGTGCTGGAGTGCAGTGGCGCGATCTCAGCTCACTGCAAGCTCCGCCTCCCGGGTTCACGCCATTCTCCTGCCTCAGCCTCTCTGAGTAGCTGGGACTACAGGCCCGCCACCACGCCCGGCTAATTTTTTATATTTTTAGTAGAGATAGGGTTTCACCATGGTCTCGATCTCCTGACCTCGTGATCCGCCCGCCTTGGCCTCCCAAAGTGCTGGGATTACAAGTATGAGCCACCGCGCTCAGCCAAGATTTTTTTATATGAATCATCAAGCTGTATTCACTAAAGCATTTTAATAGAAAAGGTCATACTTTTTACTTCTTGGCTAAAGTTTTAAGCTTTCATTACCTAAAATAAAATGGCCAAGTTCTATACAGAATTGATTTTAAAGATAAGTTAATTCAACAAAGTGCATTGTAGTTAGCATAAGGCACTTGGATGTAACAGGTGATTTTAAAAAACACTCTTTAAAAAGCCAATAATTTAACTGGCTCTATCTTCTATTTTAAAACTTTTTCTAATATTTAATTTTTGCGGGTACATAGTAGCTGTATATATTTATGGGGAACATTAAATATTTTGATACAGGCCTACAATGCATAATAATCACATCAGGGTAAACAGGGTATCCATCACCTCAAGCACTTATCCTTTCTTTGTGTTATAAACTATCCAATTATAGCCTTTTAGTTATTTTTAAATGTTCAGTAAATTATCGTTGACTGTAATCACCCTGTTGTGCTACTAAATACTAGATATTATTCCTTTCATTAAACTGTATTTTTGTACCCATTAACAATCCCCATTTCCTCCACCCTCCACACTATCCTTCACAGCCTCGGTAGCCATCATTCTGTTCTCTATCTCCCTGAGTTCAACTGTTTTAATTTTTTGGCTCCCATAAATAAGTAAGAACATGCAAAGTTTCTCTTTCTGTGCCTGACATATTTCACTTAACATAATGACCTCCAGTTCCATCCATGTTGTTGCAAATGACAGAATCTCATTCTTTTTTATGCCTCAATAGTACTCCATCATATATATGTACCACATGTTCTTTATCCATTCATCTGTTGATGAACACTTAGGTTGCTTCCAAATCTTGGCTATTGTGAATAGTACTGCAATAAGCATGGGAGTGCAGCTATCTCTTCAATATGTTGCTTTCTTTACTTTTAGGTATATACCCAGTAGCAGGATTGCTGGATCATATAGTAGCTCTATTTTTATTTTCGTGAGGAACCTCCAAACTGTTCTCCAAAGTAGTTGCACTAATGAACATTCCCATCGACAGTATATGAGGGTTCACTTTTCTCCACATCCTTGCCAGCATTTGCGATTGCCTGCCTTTGGATAAAAGCTATTTTAACTGGGGTAAGATGACATCTTATTGTAGTTTTGATTTGAATTCATCTGCTAATCCATGATGTTAAGCATCTTTTCATATATCCATTTTCCATTTGCATGTCTTCTTTTGAGAAATGTCTATTCAGTTCTTTTTCCCACTTTAAAAATCAGATTTCTAGATTTTCCCCTATTGAGTTTGAGCTACTTATATGTTCTGGTTATTAATCCCTTGTTGGATGGGTAGTTTGCAAATATTTTCTCCCATTCTGTGTGTTGTCTCTTTACTTTGTTGATTGTTTCCTTTGCTGTGCAGAAGATGTTTAACTTGATGTGATCCCATTTGTCCATTTTTGCTTTGGTTGCCTCTGCTGTATTACTCAAGAAATCTTTGCCCACTCCAATGTCCTGGAGAGTTTCCTGAAGGTTTTCTTTTAGAGGCTTCAGAGTTTGAGGTCTTAGACTTAAGTCTTTAATCCATTTTGATTTGATTTTTGTATATAGCAAGATACAGGGGTCTAGTTTTATTTGTCTGCATATGGATATCCAGTTTTCCCAGCATCATTTATTGAAGACACTGTGCTTTCCCATGTACGTTCTTGCACCTTTGTTGAAAATGAGTTCACTGTAGACGTATGGATTTGCTTCTGGGTTCTCTATTCTGTTCCATTGGTCTGTGTATCTGTTGTTACGCCAGTACCGTGCTGTTTTGGTTACTATAGCTGTAGTATAATTTGAAGTCAGGTAGTCTCATGCCTCCAGTTTTGTTCTTTTTGCTCAGGACAGCTTTGTGGGTCTATATAAATTTCAGAATCTTTTTTTATTTCTGTGAAGAATGTCACTGGTATTTTGATAGAGATTGCATTGAATCTGTACATTGCTTTAAGTAGTATGATCATTTTTACAATATTGAGTCTTCTAATCTGTAAACATGGAGTATCTTTCCATTTTTTGTGTCCCCTTCCATTTTTTACATCAATATTTTATAGTTTTCATTATAGAGGTCTTTTGTTTCTTTGGAAAGTTTATTTCTACATATTTTATTTTATTTATAGTATATGGGATTACTTTCTTGATTTTTTTTCAGATTGTTCACTATTGGCACATAGAAATGCTACTGATTATTGCATGCTGATTTTGTATACTTCTACTTTTTATAGTACATATTGTACGTGGGATTACTTTCTTGATTTTTTTTTTCAGATTGTTCACTGTTGGCATATAGAAATGCTACTAATTTTTGCATGCTAATTTTGTATACTTTGCCTTTAATGAATGTGTTTATCAGTTCTAATAGTTTTTTTCTGGAAGCTTTAGGTTTTTCCAAGTCTATGATTATATCATCTACAAACAAGGATAATTTGGCTTCTTCCTTTCCAATTTGGATGCCATTAATTTCTTTCTCTTTTCTGATTGCTCTAGCTAGGACTTCCAGTACTATGTTTAATAACAGTGGAAAAGTGGGCGTTCTTATCTTATTCCATATCTTAGAGGAAAGTCTTTCAGTTTTTCCCTATTTAGTATTATACTAACTGTGAGTCTATCATATATGGTTTTTATTGTGTTGCCGTATGTTCCTTCTATACTCAGCTTTTTTTAGGATTTTCTCCTGAAGGGGTGTTAAATTTTATTGAATGTTTTTCAGCATCAATTGAAATGATCATATGGTTTTTGTCTTTCATTCTGTTGACATGATGTATCACATTAGTTGATTTGCATATGTTGAATCATTCTTGCATCCCTGGGAAAAATCCCACTTCGTCAAAATGAATAGTCTTTCTTATGTGTTGTTTAATTCAGTTTGTTAGTATTTCATTGAGGATTTTTGCATCAATGTCCATCAGGGATATCGGCCAGCAGTTTTCTTTTTTTGATGTGTCTTTGTCTGCTTATATTATGCCATTCTTGCATTGCTATAAATACTTGAGACTAGGTAATTTATAAGAAAAGAAGTTTAACTGGCTCACTGTTCTGCAGGCTGTACAGGAAGCATAGATCTCGCATCTGCTTCTGTGGAGGCCTCAGGAAGCTTTTACTCAGACTGAAGACAAAGCAGGGGCAGGCATATCACATGGCCAGGGCAGGAGCAAAAGAGACAGTTGGGAAGGAGGTGCCACACACTTTTAAACAACCAGATCTCATGAGAACTCACTCACTATTGTGAAGAAAGCACCAAGACATGAGAAATCCACCATCATGACCCAAACATATCCCATCAGGCCCCACCTCCAGCATTGAGGATTACAATTCAACATGAGATTTGGGTGGGGACAAATGTACAAATCACATCAACAGCTATTTTGAATTCTGGTTATGAAAGGTCACATATCTTTTTTCCTTCAGGATTGATCCTTGGTCTCTGATGCCCTATTTAGTTCATTTGGTGAGGTCATGATTTCCTAGATGTTGTTGATGCTTGTGCATGTTTGTCAGTATTGGGCATTGGAGAGTTAGTTATTTATTGTAGTCTTTGCAGTCTGAGCTTGTTTGTACCCATCCTTCTCAGAAAGTCTTTCTGAGTACTCACAGAGACTTGGACATTATATTAGTCTCTAGAGGGACCAAACTAATAGTATAGATGTATATATAAAGGGGAGTTTATTAAGGAATACTGACTCACACGATCACAAGGTGAAGTCCCACAATAGGCTGTCTGCAAGCTGAGGAGTAAGGAAGACAGTCGAGGCCCCAAACCTCAAAAGTAGGGAAGCCGACAGTGCAGCCTTCAGTCTGTAGCTGAAGGCCTGAGAGCCCCTGGCAAACCACTGGTGTAGGTCCAAGAGTCCAAAAGTTGAAGAACTTGGAGTCCAATGTTCGAGGGCAGGAAGCATCCAGCACGGGAGAAAGATGAAGGCCAGAACACTCAGCAAGTCAAGTCCTTACACGTTCTCCTGCCTGCTTTAGTCTAGCTGTGCTGGCAGCTGATTAGATGGTGCCCACCCAGATTGAGGATTTGTCTGCCTCTCCCAGTCCACTGACTCAAATGTTCATCTGCTTTGGCAACCCCCTCACAGACACACCCAGGAACAATACGTTGCATCCTTCAATCAAGCTGACACTCAATATTAACCATCACAGGTATTTTGATCTAAGTCTCAATTACTGCAGCCATATCTGCTTTAGGGGGCACCCCAAGCCCAGTAATCCTATGGTTTTTGCATACTCATAGAGGTATCTTCTTGGTGGTCTTGGGTAAGGTCTGGAAGAGTTCCCTGGAGTAACAGTCAAGGACCCTTGTTCTCATCCCTTACTTACTCCCAAACAAGTAGAGTCCCTCTGTCTGTGCTGAGCTGCCTGGAGGGGGAACACAATCACCCCTGCAGCCACCACCACTGGGATTGTGCGAGGGTCAGACCCAAAGCTAGCACAGCACTGAGTCTTGCCCAAGATCCACAATGACCACTGCCTGGCTATTGCCTATGTTCACTCAAGGCCCAAGGGCTCTACAATCAGCAGGCAGCAAATGCAGCCAGGCTTGTGTCCTTCCCTTCAAGACAGTGAGCTCCCCTGGCCTTGGGTAGGTCTAGGGATGCCATCCAGAAGCCAGGGCCTGGAGTTGAAAACCTCAGGCATCTATCTGGTGCTCCATTCTACTGCAGCTGAGCTGGCACCCAAGCCAAAAGACAAAGGCCTTTCTACTCTTCCATTCCCTTTTCTCAAGCAGAGGAGTCTTCCCCAAAGGCCACCACCACCCCTGGCCTGCATGAGAACTGCCTGGCTACCACCAATGTTCACTCAAGGCCCAAGACTCTTCAGTCAGCTTGTGGTGAATGCTGACAGGCCTGAATCTCTCTCTTCAGAGCCACAGGCTCCCTTCTGACCCACGGCAGGTCCAGAAATGCCATCCAGAAGCCAAGGCCTGGAAATGGGGACTGTAGGAGTTTGATTGGTGCTCTACCCTTGTGGCCAAGCTGGTACCCAAGCTACAAGACAAAGCCTACTTTACTCTTCCTCTCCTTTCCTCAAGCATAAGGGGTGTCCCTCCACAGCCACCACAGCTGAGACTGTACTGGGTCACACCTGAAGCCAATACAGCTCAGTCTCACCCAACACTCATGGCAAGTACTGCCTGGCTGCCACTGCTTATTATTTAGGGCTCAAGGGTTCCTTAGTCAACCAGTGATGAATTCTGCCAGAACTGGGTCCTTCTCTTCAAGGCAACAGTTTCCCTTCTGGCCTAGGGTGTGTCTAGAAATGCCATTCAGGAGGTTCCAACCACTGGGATGGGTGCTTCTCCTTTGACTAGGGCTGGTCTAAATGCTTTCTTCATGGGCGTTGGCCAAGTTCTTCCTTATATTGCTTTCAACAGTGACAGGACAGCACTGAGTTCCAATGCAAAGTCCCATAATCACTGCATTCTCCCTCCTTCAAGCACATGGATTCTCTTTCCATACCACATGGCTGCTGCCAGGAATGAGGGAGGGGTGGTGCAGGCAATTCGAGACTGTCTTTTCTATCCTCATCAGTGCCTCTTTCTTTAATATGATGTTAAAACTGGGTATTCTGGTTGCTCA
Organism: Symphalangus syndactylus; assembly: GCF_028878055.3. Classification (NCBI taxonomy): domain Eukaryota; kingdom Metazoa; phylum Chordata; class Mammalia; order Primates; family Hylobatidae; genus Symphalangus; species Symphalangus syndactylus. The sequence continues at coordinate 43,998,139 of NC_072441.2, read as the reverse complement.
CCTGATGTTGGTGTTTTGTTTTGTTTTTTTGAGACAGAGTCTCACTGGTCTCCCCCAGTCTGAGTTGCAGTGGTGCGATCTCAACTCACCACAACCTCTACCTCCCAGGTTCAAATGATCCTGGTGCATCAGCCCCCTAAGTAGCTGGGACTACAGGCGTGCACCACCATGCCCAGCTAATTTTTGTATTTTTTGTAGAGACAGGGTTTTGCCATGATGCCCAGGCTGGTCTCAAACTTCTGGGCTCAAGCAATCTGCCCACCTTGGCCTCCCAAAGTGCTAGGACTACAGGCATGAGCCACCACACCGGTCTGATTTTTGGTTCTCGTGAAGGTGCTTTTTTATATGGATAGTTGTTCAATTTGGGGTTCCTGCAGGGAGGACACTTGCTGGAGACTTCTATTTGGCAATTCTTCTCTACCTCCGAGCTCATTTTCTATTTTTAAAAATAGTTTTGGGGTAAGAATCAAGCTCGTGAATTCTGCTGTCCCCCAGGAAGGGGTGGTGTTTGATTTTCATTAGGTAGAACGCAGATGAGGGGAATAAGTTCAGTATCATTTCCTCCAACAGAAATTCATATAAGCTGGCTTATAAAAGGAATCACTTCAAATAGCTCATTGGATTTCACAAAACCCATCTCTTGGCCCCTACTATTTTCCAGAGTATCCAGGAAAACAGAGAGAAAATGGACATGGAGAAAATGATCCCAGGACATTACTGAGGGCTTTGCTTCTTGTTTGAGTCCAACGCTGGTTTCCTTCTAGTGTTCTCCAAGCCAGTTACAAAATCAAAATTTGTTTAAAATAAAGAAGTACAGAAAGAAAATAATGAGCAAGGTACTGACTGAATGGAGTAGAAATTAACAATGCAAAATGGTTTCGAAACTAGAGGGAGGAAATAAGCCTTAAACAGGGTGTTTCTGTTGCAGACAAACTTGCTTAAAAGTGTTAGCATTTAAATGGTCACACCTCAGTTTTGAACTTAACACTCCATTAAGCGGCTGAGGGAGCTCACACCTCTGTCTGTGGCACCTTTCACTCTTGTTGAAGCCCACGGAAGGAGAAGGGGAGGAGAGAGAAGGGTAAGGAAGAAGAGTAGCTACAAATGGAGCAATAACAAAGGTGATAGTCCTGGTTAAGCCTGCTGTCCTGGTGCAATTAATTATTAGCATCGCTTTCACTCCCCAAAGTGTCCTGATTTGGATGATAAATTATGTGGCCACTCAACTAAGGTATAGGATGCCTGAATGGTAGTGACAAGGCAATAGTCATTTATTTTTGTAAATAAAAATGGAAATAACATTTGTTCCTTGGAAGCCACACTTTGGTTTAGAAAATTCTGTGTCATTTCACGTGCTAAGGCTAAGTGTTCATGACTGAAATATTAAAAATCAAAGAATTAAAGTATCTTGGAGACTCAAGAGGCTCTGTTGTTGTAATTTTGAAAATGAGAAACAGAGGCTCAAAAAGATTGACTTGCCTGAGGCCAAGTTAATGGAGAAGTTGGGAATAGGACCCAAGTCTCCTAAATGTAAACTATATATTTTTAATGTGTCAAAATCTTAAGAAATGTAAATAATGTTCTCCAGAATGGAGAAATAAAGTACAGTCGTTGTGATGAATTGTGCAGATGGCCTCACTAGGTCAGTGGGCTCAGAGATCAGTGGGAGGGGTCGGGGGGACACAGCACAAGTACTCTCTTGAGGTAAAGTTTCTGATGTTCACTGATGATTTCATCTGATGATTTCTGACATTCACTGATGATTTCAGCTGAATTCAGGAGACCAAGAATTTTCTCAGGATAAACAAAATCCAGGAATCCAATTGGTTTCTGGCCTTACAATTTAATAGCTGAATGACCTTGGCCAAAGTTGTTGAATGTCTTTAAAACTCCCATTTCCTCATCTATAAAATGGGAATAAAATTAATATTCATCTCAGATGACTGTTGCAAAGATTAAATAAGAGAGTATATGCAAAGCCCTGGCCCAATGCATGGCACATAGCTATATATTCAGCAAACGTTAGCTATCATCATTATCACCATCATCTTCATCATTAGCAACAGGAACAGCAGCATTTTTCCTCCTCCACTCCTAACCTGACCTGCTTTGGATAGTCAGCTGATTTCACAATGTCATTTCACCCTTTTTGCTTATAGAATGTCTTCTCTAGATTTCATTTAGTTCCACATAGCTCATAGAGATAGATATTATAGTTCCTTTTTTAACAGATCAGGAAACAGGCTCAGAGAGATTAAGTAATTTGTTCAAGGTCACATAACCAGTAAGGGAAAAAAGCAGAACTCAAATCTAATTCTTCTTGTTTTTTTCAATCTGTCTGTCTCTGATGAGAAATTATACGGCAGCGTGCTGAGATAAGAGTAAGAAGGGGAGAATGACAACTGGGAGTTGGCCCTGCCTAGAGGTGGGTGAGTTGGTTGGGAAGGTGACTGGGCGAGGAGCATTCTTTACTGCACTGTTCTGCAGATGTTGTCCACATACAATTGAGTTATCCTCTACATAGTCAATCAAGTGATGTGAGCTTAAGTTCTGGAGGGAGCTTTGTCTCAGCATTCAGAATCAGAAGAAATGCTATTTGTCTCCTCAACAGAAAGCCCTGAAAAGACCCAAAAAAGAAAGTCAAGCTGAGACAAAATCCCCAGTGTCCCTGGGGTCAGTACCTGTACAAAAGATAGGACTCAACCAAGTAAGGAGACTTGGGCAGCAAGAAGTCCCTGGTACACTCTGCTCTTTCCAAACTCTTCACTTGGATGGAAACCAGGTCAGGGATGCAAGTTCTCTGTGGTTCATGTTTCTTTGTCGTTTATTGAGATATTCAGGATTAATTTGGTCACCATTTTGACCCCTCCCGTGAAATGATCTTTTGTGTCATCACAATTCATTGATTTGGAGTTATTTCTAATCACACAATTTGGACTTTCAGTGAGGAGCAAAGAAATTCTACTAGGAAAAACAAATTAGTAAACACACAAGCCAAACAGAGGCTAAACAAAGTGACAGAGATCCTTCTGTACTCGCACACCTCAGAATACTCATAATGGATTGACCGAGAGTCTTCATACCCTGGGAACCCCCTTCCTGCAGAGTTCTCTGGTTGTGGCTTCATATGACTGTGACTTCCAGTAATTCAGCAATTATGAGGGCATGCTTTGAAGTCAAACTTGAGTTTGAAGTTTGTCCCCACCTACCCCTTCCAACTTGTGACATTATACAGGTAATTTAATTTCTCTAACTCATTATTTCCTCACATATAAAATAGTGATGGTAATACTAACCTCATAATGTACGTAATGCACTTAGTTCTTCCTGGCATGTAATACATGCCCAGTAAGTGGCAGCTATCCTATTCTGCTAACATCCTTGCTGAGAAGTGGCAGAGTATACCTCTTCATAATTCTCTCATTCCTTGTGGCCACGTCCCTCTTTGGGGTATAGCTATTGACTTAGCCCTTGGCTCCTTGTAGCTTTAGGATTAGTAAGCAGGTAACATCCTCACTCTTCCTACTACCCTGAAGCTCCTTTCCTTGACCCTATCCGGATTGTCAGTTGCATCAATTAAGTCTTGGAAACTGTTCATCAAATCTGCAAAGTATACCAAGCCAAGAGAAATGGCAAACACGTTCAGTGAAAGAATCTGGACCAAAAAACCTCCACAGTTTTTCAGAATGAATAGAATCTAATATGATAGAACGAGTATAGGAAGAAGTATAAGGTCCTTCATTTGAGTTCAAACGAATACCAGGTGCAAGGGGGTCGCACTACTCTGAGAAAAAAACAAACAGAAAACAAAGAAAAAACCCATGGGCTTTTTATTTGAAGGTAGACTCAATTTCATTCAAAATGTAATATTTCTACCAGAAGAATGGAAGTACATTTGCCTAATATGTAGATACATGGCCTGGAGCCTAGAATTTAGTCTGCCTGCTATGGTTTGGATATGGCTAGTTTGACCCAGCAAGTCTCGTGTTAAAATATGATCCCCTGAGGTCAGGAGATCAAGACCATCCTGGCCAATATGGTGAAACCTCATCTCTACTAAAAATGCGAAAATTAGCCAGGCATGGTGGCACGTGCCTGTAATCCCAGCTACTCGGGAGGTTGAGGCAGGAGAATCGCTTGAACCCGGGAGGCGGAGTTTGCAGTGAGCTAAGATGGTGCCTCTATACTCCAGCCTGGTGACAGAGCGAGACTCCGTCTCAAAAAAAAAAAAAAAAAAAAAATGTGATCCCCAATGTTGGAGGTGGGGCCTCACAGGAGGTGTTTGGATTGTGATGGCTGATCCCTCACGAATGGCTTGGTGCCATTCTTGCAGGAGTGGATTCTCACTCTTAGTTCCCACAAGAACCGGTTGTTGAAAAAGCTTGGCACCTCCTCCTCTCTCTCTTTCTCTCCTGCCATGTGACCTGCACACGCTGACTCCCCTTCACCTTCCACCATGAATTAAAGCACCCTGAGTCCCTTGCCAGAAGCAGATGCTGACACCATGTTTCTTGTATAGCCTACAAAACCATGAGCCAAATAAACTTCTTTATAAAGTACCCAGCCTCAGATATTCCTCTATAGCAACACAAAACAGATGAAGACGTTGTTTATTTGGTATTGTTTGATGAAGCAGACAACAGAATCTGGCACAAAGTGACACATTTTAGCCTTTTATCCCTCTGTCAAGAATGAAAGGAGATACTATATTCCATAGCACTAGGGTTGTGCAAGCATTAGATGAATGAATATATAGTTGGGCCATTCTCTGTTAAGGAGACTCAAGTATCAGATGAATGTTTATATCAGGTGCCATTAAGTTCTCTTTAAACCAGAAAGCATCTTCCTGGTAGTCTGTACCATGTCATAGGGCCATGAATCTTCTTATCGGAGCACACATTCAATCTTTTTATATAATTTCTAAAGAAAGTAAGAAAATAGATAAAAGGACACAGATTTAGGTTTCTTTATAATTTTGAGTATCAAGCTTTCCTGGACCTGACTACTCCCATTACCACGAGTTAGTTCCCAAGAGGAGGTATGAGCTCTCTTCTCTAGACCCTGCACCAATCTTAGTCATTTCTTCCTGTGGGCCTGTGGTCAGCAACCCCTGCCCTTTAGAATGTCCCACCATCCTCTCTCTACCAATCCATCATTTCCTTCAAAATCTGGCTCCATGCTAGCCTCCTTCTAAGAAGTCTTCCTTGTTTCTCATATTCTTCCAAGCTCCTCAAGGGCTCTCTCTAGTACACCCATACTTGCTTACATATTGCTTGCAAATCATTCTCCCATTGTTTCATGTTTCTGTGACTCTCCAAGTTAACTCTAAACTCCTAAAGGGCAGTGAATCTCTGCCAGTGGAGATGAAAAGGAGAAGAGCTCTGGATTTTCCTAATGATTATACAACATTGGGCACAAAGCAACCACTGGGGGCCTAGGACCCATCAAACAGCAGTGAAATTCTACTAGGATTAAGGTTATATGGGGCAATCCAAGTTTTGGAAGATCAGAGACATTTACATTCTGTTCTTAGTAGTTCAACAGTCCTTCCGAATCACCAGGACTGCAGACATAAAAGTTTCATCTAGCCACTAGCTCTAGCTCAACATAGCCCAGGTTACTTAAAGTGCAATTTATTTTTAATAGAAAAATTGATTCTGGAATGAAACATGAAGTAGCCTCTCTTTTTCTTTTTTTGGTAGTAGACTAACCTTTTAAAGAATAGCATTCTTGCCCTAGAGAGGGGCATAAAAGTTTAAAAGGTTATTTTCCACATTACACGTAACCCACATGCTCACCTTTCCTATCTCTTTGCTGGATCTGCGCACAGGGAGCCTGTGGCGCTAACTCACTGAAAATATCGGCTCCATTAATGCATGATTTACTTCTCTTTACTTGGCAAAGTACAGACCTCATATTTCAAAGCAAATTCAAGCTTTTGTAATTCATTATCTACTCCATGAGATGTGATGGCACGAAATTTTCTCTCTTCAAAACTCAAAAGAGCAAAGCACATGCTGAAGAGAAGTCTTCCCTGACCCACCCAGAGGAGTTGGCTGCTCCCTGATGTGAGTTCCTATGGCACTTTTAACTTATTGCTCTTGTTAAACTTACCATAGTTAATCATAACTATTTGTTTACATGTCTGTCTCTCCAACCACCAACTCCCAAGGAGCAGAAATTCTGTCCCATTCATCCCTTTGTAGCCTCATGTTGTGGGTACCATAATGCACAACCCAGATCCTTTTCAGAACAAGACTCCCATTTCCCCAGCTGCTGGAATTGCTGCCTGCTGTCAGCTCACAACTGAATCTCTTTATTGAAATTTCACACAGCTAAGGGCAAGTGTTATCTCTCCTCCAATGACTGGCCAATGCAAGGGTATAAAGGCTCAGCCCCTTTGCCTCAATTCAGGATAGCTCTGAAGGGCCATCCCAACTCCAGATCTCTGTGCTATCAGCTGAGTCCACATTCGCAACTGCAGCGCAGCTTAGCTTCCCTTCTGTCCAGCTCTGCTTCTCCCACTGTCTCCCAGGTGTTTCTGGGAGGTGATAGCCCTCTCCAACAAATCTCCTGCACACAAGTCTCCATCTCAAAGTGTGTTTCCCCGGGAAACCAACTTAAGACACTCCAGACCCTAGTATGGTTCTAGTTCATACTAGATATGTCATTAATATTTGGTAAAAGAGTGAGTGAATAAAGTACACAGGAAATTAATAAATAAAAACAATTAAACAATGGAATTTCCAATATTTTACTTCCACTGCTCTCCCCACCCCTTCCTTTTAGGGTTGTGGTCCTTGGCTGTCAACACAGACAAATATTAACTGAGCTTCTATTTGCTAGGCAGTGTGCTAAGCGCTAGGGAATCAGAAACAACTCTCCTTGTCAGCACCTGTAGTTGGAAGGAGATTGTTTCACATACAGCACAGCCAGGTTCCATGTTCCTTGCAGACATTGCAGTAGTGATTCCATTTACATCTGAGATATAGACTTGCATCCCTAAACATTTCATCTGTACTTCTAGCTTCGCCTAGACAGCATCTCATGGATACTTTGAGACTTGGAGAATGGAATGACTATGATACTTCACTTTAGAACTGGATAATTGATCCTAATTCTCTCTTTAGCAAATGATTTTTTAGGAAGGGGAGAGGCCAACAGAGTAGTCTAAGAAAGGAGACTATATTTGGCACACAGAGGAGCAGGGTAAGCTATTCCAGAGCTTCCAGGGATAATGCGACCCTATTAGAATTAGGGACTAGAAAAATACAAAAATCCAAATATTATAGTTGAGAATTGCTAAATGTAGAAGACAGAGTATTTGGGGACTAAAGCAGGCCCTGCAGGCCCCACATTCCCAAAAAGTCTAACCAAGGCATAACTAAGGATGAAAAAAACATTTGTTTAATCAATGATGTTAACATACATGAAATAAAAATATGAAAACAAGAGGGGAAAAGTCTGCATTGAAACAAGAGTCAGTGAACTGGAAAACAGAACAATAGAAATTACTCAATCACTGCAACAGAGAGAGAATTGACTGAAAACAAAGGAACAGTGCCTCAGGGACATGTGGGATAATAACAAAAAAATCTAACAGTTGTGATCAGAGTCCCAGAAGCAGACTCTTTTTAGAGTCTAACAACTTCAATGAAACAGACCAATTCCCCCAAAAACAAACACAAAATAATGTAAAATAAATCTTTGAATAGCCCTGTAGCTATTAAGAAAATTAAATTCATAATTTAAAAACTCTCAAAAAAATGAATTTTCAAACCCAGATAGTTTCACTGTATAATTTAACCAAATATTTAAAGGAGGACTAATACCAATTCTATGTAATCTCTTCCAGAAAATGGAAGAGGAAGGAAGACTTCCCAAATCATTTTATGAAATTAGTATTACCCCCATACTAAAACCAAACAAAAAGTATTTAAAAAGAAAACTCTAGGATAATATCCCTCATGAATATAGACTAAAAACTCCTTCACAAAAAAATATTAGTAAGTAAAATTCAGTAATACTTATCATAAAAAGAGTTATAAACCATGACCAATGGAGTTTATTCTAGAGATGCAAGGCTGGTTCAGCATTTGAAACTCAATCAATGTAAACTAGTATATTAACAGTCTAGAGAAAAAAATCACATGATGATATCAACTGATACAGAAAAAGCATTTGACGAAATTCCACACCCTTTCATAATAAAAACTCTCGGAAAAATAGGAATAGATAGAAGAGAAGAATCTATAAAAACTTTAGAGCTAACATTATACTTAATGGTGAAAGACTGCATGCTTTCCCTCTATGATCAAGAACAAGAATGTTCATCTCACTGCTTTTATTCAAAATATTGATGGAAAGTACAATAAGTCTAAAGTGCAATAAGTGAAAAAAAACAGAAATCGTAGGCATATATGTCAGAAAAGAAGAAATAAAACTGTTCATATTTGCAGATGGCATGGTGTCTTCCTAAAAAATCCCAAAGAATCTATCAAAAAAGAAAACTCCTAGGACTGATAAGTTCAGCAAAACTGCAGGCCACAAAATAAGCATACAAAAGTCAATTGCACTCCTATATACTAGCAAAGACTATGTGTACAAGATTAAAAGTACAATACCCTTTATGTTCACTCAAAAAAAATGAAGTACTTAGATGTAAATTTAACATGCACGGTATTTGTATGCAAAAAAACTACAAAATGCTCATTGAAGAAATCAAAGGAGATTCAAATACAGGGAGATATGCTTTTTTTCATGAGTTAAAGGACTCAGCATGGTAAAGATATCAATTTTCCCCAGAATGATATAGAAGTTTAACTGAATTCCTATAAAAATACCAGCAAGAGTTTTTCTAGTCACAGACAAGATTATTCTAAAATTTATGTTTAAAGGCAAAAAAAAAAAAAAAACCTTGAATACCCAAAACTATTTTTCAAAAAAATAAAGTGGGAGCAATCATCCATACTCGATTCCAAGACTTATTATAGAGCTACAGTAATCAGTTTTATGGTTCTGGCAAAGAGAGAGACACAGACTCATGAGACAGTATAGAAGACTTAAAGTAGATTCATCCACAAAAATATGCCCACTGACATTTGAGAACTATGCAAAAACAATTCAATAGAGAAAGAAGATGGTCTTTTCAAAAAATGGTACTGGATCAATTAGACATCCATAAGCAAAAAGGCCGGGCGCGGTGGCTCACGCTTGTAATCCCAGCACTTTGGGAGGCCGAGGCGGGCGGATCATGAGGTCAGGAGATCGAGACCATGGTGAAACCCCGTCTCTACTAAAAAATAGAAAAAATTAGCCGGGCGTGGTGGCGGGCGCCTGTAGTCCCAGCTACTCGGAGAGGCTGAGGCAGGAGAATGGCGTGAACCCGGGAGGGGGAGCTTGCAGTGAGCCGAGATTGCGCCACTGCACTCCAGCCTGGGCGACAGAGCGAGACTCCGTCTCAAAAAAAAAAAAAAAAAAAAAAAAAAAAAAAAAAAAGCTTCCAACTGAGTCTCGGACTTTACACAAAAATCAACTAACACGGATTACTGACTTAAATGTAAAATTTTAAACTATAAAACTCTAAGAAAAAAATAGAATATTTTCAGAAACTAGGGCTAGGCAAAGAGTTCTTAGACTTAATACCAAAAGTGTGATTCATAAAAGGAAATGATAAATCTAACTTCGTTGATATTAAAAATGTTTGCTCTGTGGAAGATCCTGTTAAGTGGATGAAAAGACAAGCTATACATTGGAAGAAGATATTTGCAAACCACATATCCAGCAAAGGACCAGTACCTAGCATATACTGTAGAAGGCACTCTGGAAACCAAAAGTAAAAATAAATAAATAAATAAATTCAAATAGAAAATGGACAAAAGACATGCACAGATATTTCACTGAAGCTGATATATATATATGGCAAATAAGCACGTGAAATGATGTTAAATATCATTAGCCAGGTGGGAAATACAAATTAAATTCACAATGAGATATTACTGCACACCTATCTGGGTGGTTATAAATGTTGGCAAGTATGAGGAGAAATTGGATTAATCATACGTTGCCAATAGGAATGTAAAATAGTACAGGCTTCGGGCAATGTTTTAAAATGCTAGACATGCAGTTGTCATATGATGCAACAATTATACTCCTTGGCATTTATCCCAGAGAAATAAAAACTTATGTTCACACAAACCTGTACATTAATATATGTAACAGCTCATAATCATCAGAGCGAAAAACTGGAACCAACTCAGATTTCCTTCAGCGGATGAATGGTTAATGAACCTAGCACAGACATACCATGGAACACTACTCAGCAATAAAAAAATCAACTAATAATATATGCCATAACTGATATTCAGAGAATTACGCTGAGTGACAAAAGCCAATCCCCAAAATTATATACTGTATGACTGACTTTATATAATCTTCCTGAAAGGACAAAAATAGAAAGGGAGAACGGATTAGTGGTTGCCAGGGACTGAGGAGGGGTGGGTGTAGGAGGAAACTGGGTGTGGCGATAAAAGGGCAACAGTGGAGAACCTCATGCTGGTAGAAATGCTCTGCATCTTTACTGTGTCAATGCCGATATCCTGATTGTGTATTGTACTACAGTTTAGCAAGATGTTGCCACTGGGGGAAAACACTGGCTCCCTCTACTCTTTTTTTATTCTATTTTACTTTAAGTTCTGGGATACATATGCAGAATGTGCAGGTTTGTTACATAGGTATATATTTGCCATGGTGGTTTGCTTCATCTGTCAATCTGTCATCTAGGTTTTAAGCCCTACATGCATTAGGTATTTGTCCTAATGCTCTCCCTCCCCTAGCCCCCAACCTCCAGACAGACCCCAATGTGTGATGTTCCCCTCCCTGTGTCCATGTGTTCTCATTGTTCAACTCCCACTTATGAATGAGAACATGCAGTGTTTGGTTTTCTGTTCCTGTGTTAGTTTGCTGAGAATCATGGCTTCCAGCTTCATCCATGTCCCTGCAAAGGACATGAACTCATTCTTTTTGTGGCTGCATAGTATTCCATGGTGTATATGTGCCACATTTTCTTTATCCAGTCTATCATTGATGGGCATTTGGGTTGGTTCCAAGTCTTTGCTATTTAAATAGTGTTGCAATAAATATACACGTGCATGAGTCTCTATAGTAGAATGATTTATCTAATTAAACTAAAGAGGTTCTGCACAGCAAAAGAAACTATCATCAGAGTGAACAGGCAACCTACAGAATGGGAGAAAATTTTTGCAATCTACCCATCTGACAAAGGGCTAATATCCAGAATCGATCTACAAGGAACTTAAAGAAATTTACAAGAAAAAACAACCCCATCAAAAAGTGGGTGAAGGATATGAACAGACACTTCTCAAAAGAAGACATTTATGTGGCCAACAAACATATGAAAAAAAGCTAATCATCACTGGTTATTAGAGAAATGCAAATCAAAACCACAATGAGATACCATTTCATGCCAGTTAGAATGCCAATCATTAAAAAGTCAGGAAACAACAGATGCTGGCGAGGCTGTGGAGAAATAGCAATGTTTTTACACTGTTGGCAGGAGAGTAAATTAGTTCAACCATTGTGGAAGACAGTGTGGCGATTCCTCAAGGATCTAGAACCAGAAATACCATTTGACCCAGCAATCCTATTACTGGGTGTATACCCAAAGGATTATAAACCTTTCTACTATTTTTTATAACTGTGTGTGAACCTACAATTATCTCACATTAAAAAGTTTAATTTTTTAAAAGAGGGATATGATTGGATTCGGCAATAATTTCTTGGATACAACACCAAAGGGATAGGCAACAAAAGAAAAAATAGACAAATTAGACTTCATGGAAAGTTAAAAATTGTGTGCATCAAAAGACACTATCAACAGAGTGAAAGGGCAGCTCACAGAATGGGAGAAAATATTTGCAAATTACATATCTGATAAGGGACTAATATGCAGAATATATAGAGAACTCCTGAAACTCGCCAGCCAAAAAACAAGCAACCTGATTCAAAGATGAATGAAGAACTTGAACAGACATTTCTCCAAAGAAGATATGTAAAATGGACAATAAGCTCAACATTACCAGTCATCAGGGAAATACAAAACAAAACTATGAGACACCACTTCACATCCATTAGAGTGGCTACCGTTAAAACACACACACACACACACACACACAGCATTTGGAGCCCTTGTGCACTATTGATGGGAATGTAAATGGTGCAGCTGCTGTAGAAAACAGTATGGCCATCTCCCAAGAAACTAAAAATAGAATTAGCATATGATTCAGCAAATCCACTTCTGGGTATATACACAAAAGAATTGAAAGCAGGATCTTGTACACCCACATTCATAGCAGCAGTATTCACAATAGCCAGAATGTGAAAGCAATCCAGGTGTTCCCTCAAAATTCCTGTTGAAATCCTAACCCCCAGTGTGATGGGTATTAGGAGATGGGGTGTTTGGGAGGTGATTAGGTCATGAGAGTTCCAAACTCATGAATGAGATTAGTGCCCTTATAAAAGGGATCCCAGAGAGCTCTCTCACTCTTTCTGCCTTGTGAGGGTACAGTGAGAAGTTGGCAGTCTGCAACCTGGAAGAAGAACTGAACCATGCTGGCATCCTGAGCTTGGCCTTGCAAGGCCCCTAAAACTGTGAGAAATCAATTTCTGTTCCTAAGCCACCCAGTCTGTGGTACTTGTTACAGCAGTCTGAACTGACTAAGACTGATGGTAAACCTTATGTTACGTGTATTTTACCACAATTTAAAAAAGATGTTTGAAAAAAGTAGGCAAAGGGGTGGGGGCAACCACAGACTTTATTAGTGCCTAATCAGAGCTATCCAAACATGGAAGAAAAAAATGTACTAGCACGTACTTGATTAAAACGCGGATATGTTGCCAGGCTTTTCCAGAGTCTTAGTGAATTGCCCCTAAAGACCATCCCACTTCCTTTGCTCTCCATCTATGCTCACCATGCAGCTTTTTGATGTTCATTGGACCCTCAGCTGCACTGTCCACAGGGAGGAGAATCTGCAGAGACCAGAGTGGTCTGGGTTTGTTAGCATTTCTGAGTTCGCTGCAAGTAAATATTGGGCACTTTAGTTCACGTAGCAGCCCCTTGTGAGCACAGCTCAAGCCCCATTGTGCCCGCTGCCTCCTGGGTGCCCTGTGGAGCTAGGGTGCAGAGCCACAGCAGAGGCTTGGCCTGGACTGCTGCACCTTCACCACGTGCTGCCACCCCGTGTGCCCCAGCACAGCCTGCCAGCCTCGATCCCTGCCATTCCATCCTGGCGTTTGGCTTCAACTGAGACAAAACTGAGGAAGGCTGGCTCTGAGGGAGCACTGCAGCCTACATCCTTTATCCCGAAAACAGAGAAATCTGCCTTTGAGATAGGAGTTCACGGTCCATGGCCTGCCTATTCATGATTTGTGAATTCTTTACCGCAGTTACCACTTTTCTATTCTAGGTTGCCTGGCAGCCAACATTACGTCTAACATATACACATGCATATATTATATATACCAGCATAATATGTTTTATTATTTCTTTATCTTTTTCTCTTTCCACCTATTCCTGACACATAAAGATTATTCATCCAATTCTGCTCACATCTTGCCAATTAAGGCTCTTCCTGTGTCATTCATTGCTCTCCCAGTCTATATGTTACTTTAAGTTCAAACCTGGCAACACTCCTCCTTGACACCTACTGATGGGTTAAGTGGCTCACGTGGCACCAGGGAGAAAGGTGGGTTTCCCAGTGGCACAGGCATTTAATCCTACCCCACCCAGGAGCATGGGCTAGGCAGGCACTCCAATGCCTGGGGACTGACTCACAGACCGAGGCCTTCTGGGATTTTAGAATTTTCTTACCCAGAAAATAGGATCAACACCACTGCCATCATGAATTATTCAACACCTGCCAGGGCTGTTCCTTGGTGAACAATGAAATAATGGAAGCTGACAAAATTGATTTCTGGTGAATTTTTAGTGACGTCAAGTTCATAGCAAGTGAGCAGGGGCTGGCAAAGCTCAGAGGAACTTGACCACAAGAATGGTCAGCCTGCAGTTTCCCTGGGAACACTGCCATTTGGTCAATAGTGCAGCAGAGCTGGACCCTTTGTGAGGGTCCTTTTCCTCTCAGGGTTTGAGGGAGATAAAGGTACTGAAAAAACATAGTCACTTGGGCTTACCAAGCCAGTTCCCAGCCAGGAGGATGAGACTCTTGAAGCATTTCATGAAGCATTTGAATTGCTAGATAATTAGAAGATCAATAACATAATTTCAGCTGCTTAGCAGAGCGCTAAGAAAGAAAGGCTTCAATTCAGCATATTTTGAATTTTGCATTATGGTTTCACTAATTAAAAGGAAAAAAATATTGGCACCATGTCTAATCCTTCCATTAATCTTCCTCAACATATATTCTGCTACCTGTTATTGTATAATCATTAAATGTAAAATATTAAACTGGACATTTGACTTTATTGATCACTTTATAGACTAAAGATACAGCAAGTAATTATCTGCCATGACAGATTTATTGATTGAGCTGTCATTGGAACAGCTGAAATTGACACATAGTTGATTATTATTCTAGTATGCTGTTTCCACCAATAATTTTGTCTCATTCTCTTTCTCATCAAGAATTGTATATTTATAGTTAATTTATATTTAAGAACTCAGAAGAAGACTTTTTACCCTAAAAGGTGTGTGGTTAGTGTGTGGTTTTCTAGGTAGATCAGAAACTCTGCAGTCTCAGCGTATAGACTTAGTTTTGTATACTTGGGTATTTTATCAGTTCTGATACAAGGTAACTTTTAACTGGCATTTTCTCTCTCTAAGCCTGGTTTTCCTACTTGAAAAATAATCTTATCTCTTCTGAATAGTTTTTTCCTTCCTTACTCTGCTTGTTCTCTCAGCATTTACAATTCAGTTCCGTTTGCTAAAGAGGAGTAGGGCCTTTCCAATGTCCTGAACACCATTCAGGATGCTGGGGATACCAACGTGGGGAAGGCAGAGCCCCTGCCCTCCGGGGAGTTTACAGCCTAGTGAAGGAGACGGGCCTGGAGCCCAATAAAGCATGTAGAAGAGTCTGAGGAGGCAAAAAGCTGAGTGTGGGCAATATTTAGAACTAAGCAGCCTCCGGTTTCATTGTGACATAGGATTTTGTTTCTAAATCCTGTGCTAGCAACAAAGTCAAAGTCACCTACCAGATCCTGGATATAGACAATGGGATGGAAAGAGAAATTATTTTTAAATCTCATCCTGGAACATGCAAGAAGGCTGTTCTTAGAGTTCATCATTTTCAGATTTAGCAGCTGACTTCATGGATGATCTTTAACACACAGAGTTTCATGGAATTCCTTTCTTGGAATAGATTTGTAGAGAAGTCCTAACATGGTGTTTTGCCTATCTTCTTTATGTTCAGGTCATAAATATATAGTTGTATAATATATCTTCCTACATATAGTTCTTTCCACGGTTATTTTTATACTCTATATGTGCAGAGACCATGACTTGCATGTTTTGTCTGTTTTTTTTTAACTCTTTCTTCCCATCCTTTTGTGTTTCTGCCTTCAGTAGGTACTTAATAAATCATCATCGAAGCTTCTGAGGTAGTTGTAGGGTAGTGACCCACTTAGAACAACCCAGTTTCCAAGAAGCTGAGTTCTAAATTTCAATTAAAAATTTGAATTTTGGCACAGAGTAGGTGTGCTTTAAACTTTTTTCAGGATTCTTGGGACTAAGGAACTCAAGTCACCTTAAATGGTGGGGGCGTGATGGCTGATGGCATGAATGAATGCACTTGAAATCTATCTTACTTCAGCATCTCCAGAACACAGACTGGAGTCATGGAAACAACATTGCACCCACATTAGGAAGCCTAGGTTTAGGTTTCAGTGGCCCTGGGAAGTGACCCAACACTTTGGGTCCCATTTCTCTTTTGTTAAATAAAATGATTGGGCCAGGTACTCAGGAAAGGCTTTTAGCACTCTGAAATTCCACCGTGCTATTTTGCTTTGAGTTAGGGTGCAGCCTCTGTGGCTTCTTATTTCACATATCTGGATAAATAAAGAATGATTTGCTATTGTTATTACTTCAGCTTTGGAAAGTACTTGTGAGT